>NC_135497.1:317362535-317662535 GCF_052857255.1 Amblyomma americanum | reverse complement strand
CGCAGGGCATTGCCAGAGCATATGAGATAAAGAGCAGTACGCCTCCCCACAGTCTGGACAGTGGGGTTCTACATTAGGCGCGAAGTGACTGAATCGGCCCCTGGAGGGGAACGACCCCGTTTGGAGCATTCGAAAGGCAGACGATTGTGGTCTAGTATGTGAAGGATGCGGTAGCGGATACGCCCGCCGAGCAAGCTGATAATGTGCCAAGATTTCATGGAACGTGAGAAGCCAATCCCTGTACAGTCCTAAGTCGCCGCCCGTGAGTCCACCGGAACCGCTGCGGTGTGTAAGACCTCGCGCACAATCATGGGCCAACTCATTGGAGTTAACAACTTCAGAGGGTACATTGATTCCCATATGGGCCGGGAACCATTTGATGAGCGGCCTCTGGAGGACGCGGCGAGGAGGGCGCGCTATTTTTGCGACGTAGAATAAGGAAGCTATTATGCTTGTTCTGATAAGGTAAGCTCGTTCACAGAAAGGTAGGTTAAAGGATTTTGCGATTTCGATACGCTGATAAACATTGCGTTTTATTTCATTCCAAGTGGCTTGGGCTACTTCACCGGAGGCGAGGAACCAAGGACTTTTACGCCAGCTACCCATTGGACTCCGTCGGGAAATGGGTCATTAAATGATCCAGAGCGTAATGCCTGGCTATTAGCAGGATTGAGACGTGCCCCTGACAGGCAACTGTAATTCTGAAAGAGCCTCAGAAATGCTCTATAGCTGTCAATGTTTCTAATAAACAGAGAAATATCATCAGCATAAGCTGCTACTTTAACCTCGCCCAAGCCTGGGAGAGGAAAGCCCGGTACCGACTTGCAACTTTGAATTTGTTGCAACTGTGGTTCTATGCCAAGGACGAATAGAATTGATGACAGTGGGCAGCCTTGGCGTATTCCACGGCGCACTGGAATGGGGTCGGTTATCTGATCGTTGACTTCGAGGCTTCCTGCTAAGTCGGTGTGCAACAATCTCGAGACGTCTATCAGACGCCTTGGGAAACCAAAGCAGTCTAGAACTGTGAAAAGGTACACTGTAAAAAATAAAACACCTTTATAGGACTTCAGGTGTCTCAAACTCGCACCGTACACGCAAAGGTGTTCTGCAATATCATGCCACCATCAGGCGGGTACTTAACTGAAACGGTACACCCGAAAATGATGAAATTGAAACAATATGTGTTAGGGTTCACAAGATTCCATAACCTTCTACCAAAGGGCCTTTTTGCGATTCTAGCACCCTTGGAATAAAAAGGCATGCATTGGGTTCAGGTATTTTATTACAAGCAAATAACAGTGCTTATATGCCTTAATACTTAAAGGGAAGCTGAAACGGTTTTCAAATCGCATGAAACGCTGTGGTTGGGAAGAAAGGACCTTGAAAATCATGTGTGTAAATTTTTTCCCGATTCTATCCGCAAGCAGAGCTGCAATCGCTTCTTAAAAACCCGCCGCCGGCACGCCCTCGTCGCTTCCGGAAGCGCCGGGTGGGGGGACGGCAGAGAGGGAGAACTGGCGGAAGTGACGCCATTCACGGAGAGTCGGTCGGCCGTCCGGCTGCGCTTGCTTCGCTGCGGCCCGCGCTTTGGCGAACCACAGATCAACGTAATCTTCTGCCATCGCCGTTTGCTTTCTCTCGTTCGGGCGTTCCCTGTAATGCTTGAAGCCTGTATATAAACCAGTTTTGGCATGGGACTTCTTTCGAACAGCGCTCAGCCCACAGCTTGGTAGAATCCGTCGGTTCTTCTCTCTCAGCCTTTTCCACGTTAACCAGACAATCTGGTGGTACGCAGCATGCCGAAACTGCCTGCACAAAATATGTGCAGCAATATTTCTCTTTTCGTTATATTACCTTCTTACCTGTTTGTAAACTCTGCCTTTTCCAGCTGGTTCACATTAATGCTGAGCTAAAGCCACTTCCAGCAATGCTTTACTGAGGCACACAGTCTTGAACTTTTTTGAGCTCGTTACGCACTGTGTGCCTTTTTGCTTTTTCCTGATTGCTTGCACCTCCTGGCAGCACAAGCAATTCTCTTAATCTTTCATCAGCGCGCAGCACATGCAGCCGCACCTAGCTGAGCAAAAAAACCGATTATATAGGCCTAGTATACTTGAGCAAAGCAAAAATTTGCATTCATGAGCGCTTGGTCATGGCTGACGATCGACAATGGGGCCAGAATTAATACAAATTTGTCCTTGAGTCAGAACGGCAAAGTGGTCGAGCAGCGGTACGCATACATCTTCCACAAGTAATTCTGCTCGTTATCTAGATACGCAACAGCAGCAACTATATCTCGCAACACACTAGTTTTGATGAGCAGCACTGCGAGCTCCGAAACGCGGCCATAATTATTTTCAAAAGCGTGTTCAGCATGAAAAAAAAAAAAACAACGCACGGGGGTAAGTGCAAAAGTTTCATGGTTGAACAGTAGCCCGAACATGCGACAGAAGGAAAGCGTCCACGGAAGCTTCCTCCCGGTCACCTCGTCTCTTCGCGCTGTAGTACAGCAGTGCACCCATTCCAACTCATGCAGTTTTTCATTCTTTTGTAGTTCTAAAAGGCCTTCGGGGGTAATTAGGCAAGTAACTATAAATAAATGAACCAACAAATGCTTTACCTCGCGCGACTCGTGTAAGCGTGCCGGTGACCTGATTTAGATCATGTTTACAGAAGTTACAAGAAGTTGGTGGCCAGGCTTTTATGCAGCAGCGGTACACAGAAACGTCTCGGCGCAATTTACTTTTTTTTATTGCCACTTGCACCTACACAAAACATATGCACACGCATGCACCTACGCAAAACATACGTATCAGTCGAGATTTGGTTTTTGTGTTACCCTGGTAGGACGTGAAAGGCCCATACTGGGTTAACGAAATTTCCGGCTTGCAGGCGCCGCCACGCGGTCGCTTCTCTATTAGTTTCTTATCAGGCGGTGGCACCAGTTTCCTGTTTAGTCTGTAGTTATAAACGATTTCGGAATAGTCTTGCGCGCGCCCGTCCAGATTCCGACAGTCCGGCGGTTCCACGGTTACCCGGAAGCAAAGAATATGGGAATGCGCAGACTACCCCGGAGTCGACGAAGATATTGATAGCAGAGAAAGCTGGGAAGCCCTGCTGCGCAGCGAAGAACCCGCTCGGCAGAAACAAGCCAATCCGCCTGGCGGCTGATGCCGCGAAGAGAAAAAAATCTCTTGGTTAGCCTTTAGTCACGGAGGCTCCGGCCCCCGCCCTCAAGGCCGGCGTGCCGGGGGCGGTGAATAGTAAGGGGTCTCCATTTCCAGTGGAAATAAAGCTGTCATCCACCCATCCATCCAGTCGAGACTTCCAACACGTGAAAATGTCGCGACCTGACATTCGCTGCCGGCGCACTCCGCGGCGTTGTTGGTTCCGCCGTTTTATGAAGCTGCTGATGGCTCGAACATGCATGGTGAAAGTGCAAACTGTTCAACACTGCTTGAATTATCAATAATTTCCAGAACGTAGTCCTTAACAGCCCGCTGAAGAAACGCGCTATGCAGCAACGCCGTCGGTGCCGGCCGGAGATCCCCGTGGATGACGTCACGACGGTCCCGACCAATCGCGGGCAAGAGCGGCGTTCGCTCGGCGCCCTGAGGCGATGGGGCGCGTTTTCTTCTAAAAAACAGCTGTTTGCGTTTATTTCCGCTCTTTTTGAATGAGATACTCTGTTTCAGTGGACTAAAAACTATAAAATGACATAGAGAACTCATTTTTTTCGAAAAGTGCTTCAGCTTCCCTTTAATGTAGCTTACGACATATGTCCACCGATTTTCATAGCAGTGGAAGGGCGGCATGCACTTGCAGAAAGGATGCATTCAGATGGAAACGACACCATGGTACAAATATTCAACATTTATTGCGATACACAAGTGCACAAAGCACACATAAAAAAGGGCAGGTTGGAGAGATCCTCAATCTCCATTCAGCCATAAATGTGGCTGTTGATGGTTTCCCCCACTACATCACATATCGAGTACAGGGATCAATTATTCATGTACAACGTGCTCACTAAGCACTTTTATCCAGGCAGACGAGAGTTTTCCCTGCCAGAGAAGATATTAAACCGCAGCCAGTCGGTCACATTACGCTTGCTCGAAACGAACTCTTACCCCAACCCCTAGCGCATGAAGCACATCAACCCAGACTACGACGAACATGTGTGTGAAAAGTGCAGTGAACGTGTGAACTTGAACCATATATGTTGCATGGTTGTGCATCGAGCGACACATACGCCAAGAACAAGGAACATTGAATCAAAATTGCCGTTTGGGCGAGTTGGTGTGACATGATTCGAAAAGACCAGCGCGGAAACAGACAGGGACACGAGAAGAAAAAACACTGACTACAGGACAGCGCTCGTCCTGTAGTCAGTGTTTTTTCTTCTCGTGTCCCTGTCTGTTTCCGCGCTGGTCTTTTCGAATCAAGGAACATTGGACAAAGCGCTGAAAAGTGCTTCACTACACGACCAGCTTCGGGCTGTCCAGGAGGCCCACGCAGCGGCGGAGAGCCTTGGGCTCTCTGTGCTGACGTGGGAGCTGACCTCTACACCTGGCGTCTAGCCGAGTGTCCTTCAGGACCCCTACTGCGGAAAATAAAGTTTTACCAACACCACCACCAAAGCTATCAACTCCCTCTCCAGCAAAAACGAACTTTAAAAGTCCTTTCTGTGCATAGCTATAAAGCGCTTTGCACTGAGTTTAGGCTTTGAAATGGTTACGCCGAGGAACAAATGCTCTATGATGCACAGGAAGTTGTAAGCACCGTTTGGATACAGTATATTAAAAAGCCAGAAAGCTGCCATGATGGCAGTTATGGCAAGAGGCGGGTCGATGACTCGCATCAGCTTGTGTCCCTCGACATACAGGAACAAGTCATCTGCCTGTTCCAGGTCACCTCCAGAGAACGCCACGCATGGGGTGACGCAAGGCACGGCTTCCTCGGCATCCTGCACAAAAAAAAAAGATGATCCATCCGACAATTACTGTCAGCAGCACTTAGGATCCCTGAAAAGCGGTTCAGAAAGTGACTATGAAATGCGTGCATTATATAGAACAAATGCCACTTAGTGTGCAGGTACAAGTCAGCTTTAATGCCTCGCGGCGGCCTGCAGTGCCAGCTTTTCGCGCGGCACCTTGCACAACAGATCTTGTTGAGCTCATGCTGTCCGCAGTAAGAGCTGTCAATGGCTTGTCAAAAATCGCAGTGAAGAAGGATGGGTGAATGGCTGGCAGCAGATTGCGGCATCTTCATTTCGACCCTGTGCTGTATTGGCCGTGGCAGGAGAGTGAGTGCAAAAAGAAGGGCTGGAATGGCCAGGTGGTGATTTCTTGGGCAGAGTGTTGTGCCAGTGTGTAATCTTTTGTTTTTTGCTCAGCAAGTTGAGAGAGAAAAGTGGAGGCTGTTTTTAATCACAGATATCTCTTGTGATACACATCCTAGATCAAAAATTTTTTCTCAAAGATATAGGTGATGCAACATCTATCATTATTAGGCTCTCTCTTTTTTTGCCCTGAGTGACATCCGCAACTTCGCAATTAAGGGAGCGAAATCCTGTAGCCGATGTAAGACTCAGACCACAGAATCAACTTTAACGAAACAGCATCCTCGGAAGAGAAACGAATTACCAAAAAGGGCTCTTACTCGAATCCTGGCACATTCAAACTACCCAAACATCAACCGCACAATAGGAAACCTGCCCACAGAATATACACAGGGACTTTGCTCTACAGCTCAAAGACAAGTCACCATTGGCTGCCTCCCTTCAGACGCGACTCACGGCCTTAACCCCTTCCACCATCCCCCGCGCCTTTTGCATCAGCACTTTCCTTCTTTCGACTTCCTGCTCTCCTCCATGCATACTTAAAGACGCTAGCTAGTGGCACCAGTCACCCCTGACGAAGGCGCCGAGCCGGCTCCGAAACAAGCATCGGCAAGAGTAAGAAATTCATCTGACAGTTTACTGTACACATAATGATGCCCTGTGCAGCCAGCATTTGTGACTGACCCTGAATGCATCCTTATGCCACCATATCTTCTGGAAGGGATAATGAGAGCAATTGGGTTGCTCACTTTTTTTGCTGAATCATTTACGAAAGAACGCTGTGAGGGACGAATTTTGGTTTTATGTGGTTCAACACCGCACGGTACACAAACCTCTAGCATTTCACCTCCATCGAAATGCGACTGCCCCTTTTTCGGGATCAAACCCGCGCCTTTCGGTTCAGCGCCGAGCACCATATCAACTGAGCCACCGCAGCGGCTTGCTAGGAAGGTAGTGAGCCTGGAAACATTCTGCTCCTCTTGTGCATATTTTTCGTCAAGCGGTTCAAGTGTGGTAGCTGCAGACGTTAGGAAGGTTAGCACTGTTTTTGGCCTTTAAAGATTTTGCACACATTGCATAGAACTGAAAGCATGCTTTTTGTCCTATGTTTGGAGTATTTGTGTAAGCAGTGCCTCTGCTTGAAGGGATTCAAACGCCAGTTATACTGTTGCAATGAATCTGAGGTGATGAACAGCTGGCCATGCAATTGTGAACATTGTAGCTTCACCCAACTTTTCTCATCTTCCTCACTGGGCTTGTGTAGTGCGGCTTGCAGTTTATTCGAGATCTGCACCCACGAACACATTTGTTAGTTGCAATACATCTCTAACCAATTGGTTAAAGATGTGTCAAAGTTTATTATAAGAAGACAATTTTAGTGCCCCTCTGAAAGCTGTGTGAAAGTAAGCAAGCACTGGCTGTTACCCATTACCCGTAAGCTCGTTCAAGAGGACCACTGCTGTTTCAACGAAATTAGTAGTTCAGAATAACATGTTAGTGACATTGCCAACTGTTCATAAAAGGAACATGGATGGTTTTCTTTAGCAGGCAAGGCAATTTTGCAACTGCAACTAACAACTGTGTTCGTGGGTGCAGACGGTGCTCGGCGCTGACCCGAAAGGCGCGGGTTTGATCCCGAAAATGGGGCGGTCACATTTCGATGCAGGCGAAATGCTAAAGGTTTGTGTACCGTGCGGTGTCAGTGAACGTTCAGGGGGTTGAAATCATCCAGAGGCCTCCACTATGGTGTTCCTCATAGCCATAGTTGCGTTGGGACATTGAACCACATAAAACCAAAATTCCTCCCTCACAGCATTTTTTCGTAAATGATTCAGCAAAAAAACAGAACCCAATTGCTCTCATTTTCCCTTTCAAAAGATATGGTGGCATAAGGATGCATTCAGGGTCAGTCACAAATGGTGGCTGCACAGGGCATCATTATGTGTACAGTAAACTGTCAGATGAATTTCTTACTCTTGCCGATGCTTTGTCTTAAACATTCAGGCACAATGTAGACAACAGAACTACAAATTGGTTGCAAATAATGGTTCAGCTGTCCATCATTACGATGCAGTGAGTCTGGAAGAGCAACTCATTTCATAGCACGGAAAGAGTTTGTTGCCACATCATCTGACCTTATACAAGCTGTTACTAATCAGATGTGCAAAGTGATAAGAGTTGCTGTCGCATGCCACTGCTTACTCTACAGGGGCTATGAACCTTCTGAAGTGGTAATCACTTTCATTCTCCTCTTTCTCTAATTCTGTAATGATGACGAAAATAAATCTTTCTTTATATGAAGGGGACAGGTAGCAGCTTTTTT
The DNA here is from genome assembly GCF_052857255.1 of Amblyomma americanum. Lineage (NCBI taxonomy): Eukaryota > Metazoa > Arthropoda > Arachnida > Ixodida > Ixodidae > Amblyomma > Amblyomma americanum. Next base: position 317,654,868 of record NC_135497.1, on the reverse strand, counting down.
TTTCACAGTGGTCTTTTTACCACTGATAGGTGGCACGTTATGCCAAGAGGAAATAACAACAGTGGCTGGTGCATCCCCCTTATGAAGCTCCAACTGTACTTAATGGAAACTTACCAAAGGAATGAACAGCAAATCTATTGCTCCATTAAAGCTGCGAACTGGGCGAGTTGGTATTGATTCATATTTGAACAGCGCAATAAAACAACGGGACACAACGAAGAAAGGACACCTTGTGGTGTCCTTTCTTCGTTGTGTCCCGTTGTTTTATTGCGCTGTTCAAATATGAATCTATTGCTCCAGGCTGGTTGATGATTTTGCATAACAGCTGGAGTACACGTGTAGCTTGAATGTCTGGAGAAAAATATTTACAAAAGGCAATGTAAATTTGGTACTATGACACGAGCCACTAAAATTATGCAAGCAGGACAAATTGCACTCTACCTACACTGGCATATTTTTAGAGCTTTGAAAGCATATGCTGTTTTGAAAACTAGGCAAGAAATAAATAAACTCAAATTTCATTCAGTGCAGCAATGCAAAGAACTCCGCAGTAAGTTTATGATAACAAAGTTGGATGTCCATAGCTGGAAATGCTGACTAGCCTGCATTAATTTCACAGGTGATTTAACCCTGCAACACCTAACATATTAAAATTTGATACAGAGCGTAAAAATGCGGATTTTTATTTTTGGTTTTTTGCTCACATCAGTATGTGAATTGCTGGCATAATTAAAGTTTGAAGTAACGGTCTTCTCCAACATGTTTATCAAAGCAATGGCAATGTGTAGGCTGCCAGATATGCAGGAGATCAAAAGATAATTCATGCAAAAGCTAACCCCAATGGCAGAACAGCCTGAATTTTGTGGTTCTAATGCTGCATTTGAGAGGGGATGGAGCAGGTTTGTATTTTGATCCCGATCTACTGTATGCACCTGGGTAATTGAGTGCAGTTGTATCAACCTTCAGCATACAAAAATTCTCAAATTTAGCTAAAATGATTATGCTGCAATCATCTTTACCTTGCTAAATCTTTCTGTTTATACTTCTACAATGAAGTGATCATACAGTAATGGAATCCTGGAAATTCTTATTTTTTTTCTTATGTTTTCAATTCTTGGTCATTACAGGGTAAATAGCATATGGCTCTGTATTGTGAACTAAAAATTACAATTCTAATTCTGGAACGTTAAAAATTTATTAATACTACATAAACAACTCACTTCAAGTAAGAAACAGTGACATACGCATTAAGCAAAAAAAAACTTCCATGGTAACTATAATCTGACATCCACTTACGCTTCCTTCGCTTGCAGCTGACCCCTACAGGGCCGACCTGTAGCAGGTGGTTCAGGTCCTTCTTCCTCGCCTTTAGCGACCCTAGCACAGCAAGGCTGGTCACTTGCTGAATGCCATCTTCAACTGCTTTGCAGCAGTCTTTCTTCACGAGCAAGTTGAAATCCAGGAGGAACTGACATTTGATTTGACAAGCGACAAATAAATGAGTTGACAGTTTTTCACCACTCTGCTCAAGCTAGTCTATGCACATCAAACACAATAGTGAGCAGACCACAAGATCATCATCTTAAGTTGACCGTTACAATAGTGCACAACTTTGCATTTACTTTGCCTTCTAGCTGATTCTACAAGGGATGAAAAATCATGCACTAAACAAAACAACTTGCCTGCTGGGATATTTATTTTTGGAAACGATTCACGCTGCTCATGCAGTCAAGATGAGGAAACATATATGCACAGAATTCCCTGAATATGCAAAAGGTATTTTTTTCAGCGGCATCAACAAAATAAATTCTCCAATTTCTTTGTATAATGTGACCACTGAAAACCCGAGTTAATCATTGCTGGCACCAAAGATCAACCTTTTTTTGTGACACGTATGGTGCCCATCACTTATTGCTTTTTTTCACCATGTCTTCTGGCTTGACAATTCTATAAATTAACCGTTGGAAACTTCAGCCGATGACATACACCAGAGTATTTGCAATGCCACAGAATATGCTAACACATTCAAGTGGGCTGGTCAGTAACCACGTTCATAATGCACTTTTTCTAGTGCTTACAAACTAAGAATAAGCTCTGTCTTTTCCATAGGTGTTCTTGAATGATTACAAAATACATGCATTTTAAGCAACAGAAGATGCACCTCCCATAAGTGTATCATAAAGATGCCTGCTCATTTAACATACACAGCAACTACTGCATGTTAGACGCATTTAATAAACAACTTGTGCTTTGCACCAGTATGAGTCAAACTTTATGCTCTTTTCACAGCCAGGTAACGTTACCAGAGGCTTTGAGTAATACCCCTGTCACACGGACACTGCAAAGGTACTTTGAACTAATGCTCCATTACTCTAAGGACGAACGCGCGCTGCCACACGGACGCGCCAAAGGACACCTAGCTCAAAGGAGCTTCGAAACAAGGCAGCCCGAGTTCGTCCTTTGAGGCTTCAAGGGAGTACTCTATCTCCCAGCGAGTTAACAGCATAAATAAATTGAGAAAAGAAACGTTCAATTTTCATTTCATAAATTCACTTCATAAGATTAGGGGTGTTTTAAAATATAAGATCATTTGTTTTGTGGCAGTCTCACCACGCCATACTCTCGTTCCATATATACGAGCATCACGGTAGCCACGGTAAATATGCCGCCATGTCGGCCATGTTGTTTGTTGTTTGTAGCGAGTAGCGACGGAGAGCAGCTCGTCACATCTGTTGCCACTAGACTCAGGTCGCCACTGCTCGCCCATGATTATCGCACGTCGAGACTGCACTGCTCGTTTTTTTAATACAGTTTCGTGCTTGTTTTTTTTTTGTGTGCGTGCGTCGACAAAATGAGTGGCGGTGAACCTGCGGCGTCTGGCAGTGCCAAACCGATAAAACCAACGCCTTGCATACATCCAGGGCTATAAGCAAGGCGTTATTCGCCAAGAGACGCCGCCTTATTTCACGCACCTTTCGCCTTGATAGCGCAAGGTCCACGGACGACGACAAAACCACACATTGCAAGCGCCATTTCTAATTTTCTCTCGTCGTCGCGTGGATCGTCACTCATTTTGATGGAGACCGCCGAACACAAGGCACACCAGAAAAACGTGACCACAAAAACAACGATCGCAGGGGCAAAAGAACCAAAGGGAACAACCGAAGAACGAAGCTGAGCCTGAGCCAGACTGAGCGAGTTGGGCTCAGTGTGGCCAGCACTGTGATGTTATGCTCTGTACTTGGAAAATCATGTCATTATTGCAGTCAAAATTGCGTTGCTTTAAAATAATACGCTTATAAAACTAATTTACTAAAAAATGTGACATTTCTGTGTTTACATGTGCAGTGAGGTTTGCAATTTTAATAACGCTTTTCGCCGATGAGGGCGCTAAAAACTTCTTGCGAAGGTCGTTCCGCGATCGTGTAGCACGGACGAACTCCCTTGAAGTAGTGCTCCTTTGGGAGCGTAAAGGAGCATTAGTTCAAAGTGCCTTTAGAGTGCCCATGTGACAGGGGTATTATTCAACACAGCTCTTCAAGGTTGTCTGGGAGGAATTACTTTTGCTTTATAGTGCGTGACAAGTGTAGATTGTCATGACAACTGTAGAATCTACGAGATAATCACTATCCTTTGTTTTATTTTAATGCAAGCTGAAGCATGAGTGCAACATTTTTCTTTATCCTCATCCTCTCAAGATGCAATCCATTCATCGATAACCAAACATGCTTTGCAAAAGAAACATCCGAGAATGTAACTTTTCAGCCTGAAACATTATGCAGACCTGTTGACAGTATTCTGAAGAATAACTTTAAAGTACGCTTCTTTATAATAACAAGCTGTTGAAGCAGCTGGTCGGCCATAATGGTCAAACAATGCAACATCAAACGAACAAAGAAAGGAAACCAGGAACTAATACAGCACTGACAACTCATTCAGTCATAAAGCAGTGCTGTACTACATCTTTTTTCTATTTTTTTCCAAGTACTAGTTCACCATCAATAAATCTTTCTGCCAGCTAAGCGAACAAAAACAACTCTTTCTCTTTTGAGGCTCAAAGGCCCAGTGCAAGCGGTCGACTGAATAAACTTCATTCCAAATAGCCATGTGCGCCAAGACTTCAAACCTGGAAGGTGAAAAGGTTTTTAGTTAAACTGGCAGATACGTTTACTGCGAGCTTGTCCTTCACAAAAACCTCAATAGGTGACCTCCAAAAGCTGTTGCTTATAGTTTCAGGCACAACACACCCAGGTTCACAATGCTGGTTTTCTGAGGCATGTGCTGGGCTTAGTAGCTGTCACTTATTAGGAGACAAAGAGGCATGAATTAGCTGCAGCTTGCAAAATAAGAGCTCCCCTACATTTTCCAGGTGTTGTTCACTGTAAAACAAACAGCTAATATTGGCAAGGGCATAAGTAACATATGCATACAGGCAGATGTCTTAGTAATAGGCTTTGTAAGCACAGGTAAGCATGCTGACCACCAGTGGATTGGACATCCTTTTGCTGCATTGCAAGGAATGTAGATGTGCCCCATGATTTGCAGATTTGTGTTCTTACTGGCTGAAACGGTCATCCAATGACACAAAAACTGCTAAACCAGCGAACAACGAAAAAAAATGTGTTTGCAAGTGTGCAGCCATCACTTATTTTTTTTCTGCAAGCAGCAATTAAGGGCAGAAGAGGAATTTAAAGCAATACAGACACCTAATTTTGGTGGCATGTTTTCTGCTCTACAAAGATGCGGAAGATACCACTACGCATGAAGCACCATTGAGATTCGCCTACGACCGCTAAACAATTTATAATCGAATTTTTTCCTGTCATGTTGCTTGGGTTTCAACAGCTTAACGATGGCTGTGACACCAAGGAATGCTTTTATGTCACATGAGGCATGGCAAAACGTCCAAATAATCAATGCTTCATCGTTTTTTTTCACTGCAGCGCTGAAGCCAGCCTTCGTCAAGAGCCGCAGTGACAACGAAGGTGGAAGCAGAGACTATATTGCAGTTTTTTCATGTCTCGCATGACCTGTAAGCACACGCTGTCACATCCTCATTTGGCTGTTGAAACCGAAACAGCATGAGAAAGAAATTAGATTTTATATTATTCAGTGGTCATAGGAGAATACCAGGTGGTAATCTAATAATGTGTTATGCATCATTACAAATAAGAAAACAAGGACCCAAATGTTAGGTGTCTACTCTTTTAAAAAAATGTTGTATTAATGAAGTCAAAATTATGAAGTCTTCAAGAGAACATGTATTTTACATGCCGATTCCAAATATATAATTGTATGTAAAACAAGTCTGTGCAGTTATGCAATATATTAGGCAAATTTTGGCCGAGAGCTTTCAAGACGTTTTTTGGCAGAAAACTTGCTAAAATATGTGCCGTTCATTTCTTTTTACAAGGAATGCAATGAGCGTAAAACTGTTATCCTGACTATCACAGAAGCTGAGTTATAGGCAGGATGATAATTTTACTCTTACTGCAATCCTTGATGTTATGAGAAAGCAGTGGAAGACATTTTAGCAAGTTCTCTGCAGCAAAAATTCTTGAAAGCTCTCAGCAAAAAATTGCATAAAACATTACATAAGTGCTCGAGGACTTGTTTCACATAAAAGTAATTTATATGTTTGAAAAAGCATGCTTGTTTCCCCAAGATTTTAGAATTGTGATTTCATCAATAAATTTTTTTCTCTGACCCTCTTCGCCCCTTAAGATGGGCTCATGATGGGCACGCTATCCTTAAGTTCATTGGAAAATGCATTTATTCTATGGTGTTACCAAGTATCAAGCAGTTGCAAGTTGAGGGCCATTTATGTTCCCACTTCCCGTCTGATGTGTCCTGTATGAATTATACATAAGCAGGTGTTAAAGCACCCTCGAACGTTGGTTTCATTTTTCATGCTTCCGTCCCTAATAATACAAGATGCCCAACTACCTTGCATCATTTGTACACTTATGTGTGTTCAACTCAACAGTATAAGGGCTAATTCACAGCAGTAATGAAATAAACAAATAAGTAACGAGGTCGAAGATTGAAGAACTTATTTTTGTACGATGACATTAGAATCACTGCAGGCCTTAGAAGACACAGGGAATTTTGACTACAGTTCACCGAAGTAAGAAACGCTGCAAATTGTGCACAAGAAATAATTTAGTGACAGTGATGTTATTTTGCACTGATTCCACGTAAAGCGGTGATATCATTCTAATGTGTTGAACACTAATGTACCACAATGAAAGCAGCTGCTTCCAAGGTTCTCAATCCTTCATAAATTGCACACAAGCTCTGATGAACGTGCATAAGATACGGAAATTTCTTGAGCTGCTGCAACCGCCATGCTGGGCAGCTGCTTCATGCGTGCCGTGTGTGTTAACTCCATTCTGAAGCTCATTTGAGCAGTGTCTCTGTTTGGCTTCTTAAACTCAGCCACAAGCCAATATTCATGAAGCCCGAGGCTGTAGGAGTCTTCAACACAAGGAGGCAAATTCTGTACCTGCATTAAATATAACACTAAAATAAATAAAAATACAGAAAGATTAAGCTTCAATCACTCACCAAAGTGCGCCCAATAGTGCCATGTTGCAGGCCGGCCCCATTATCGTCAACAGAAGGCAGCCTCTTTTTCACACTGCTTCCATACTTCAGCCTGTTCTCAACAACTCTGTCTGATGCAAGCTTGCGTAGATCATTTTTATACTTTTGGCGAATCCTGGAATGTAACAAGCGTGCAAATATGCACAACTGATTTTTGCTAATGCATAAGTCTCCCTTTTAAATAAATTGTGGAGTTAAATGTACCAAAGCAACACATATAGAATTCAGTTGGACCACCTGGTGTTCTTTAAAATGTAGTACAGGGGCGAAATTTTTGCTTACATGTTTCCTTCTTTCAAATGATGCGTTACACATTAGTATACATGAATCACCCTATGATACTTCCGCGCAACTGCTAAATAATTTGTAATTTAGTTTCTATTTTTATGCCATTTTTGTTTCAACAATTGAACGATGGTGACATGTAAGGAGCGTTCAAATCACTCGAGATCAAGTGGAAAAAAAGCACAGCCCAAAAAAGGAGGGATGACAGAACCTACGCTACTTGCAACTCTCTATATATTCCAGAAGTGGCGGATTATATAACCTTGAGGCGAAGATGGAGGGATGGGAGGGTAAGAAAGACAAGTATATAAGCATGGGGCAGAACATGAGTAATGCTAAGGAAAGTACACGTCAATCATGAATTGCTTGAAACATACTGAACAACTGAATTTCAATTTTATGTATAATCAATGATGGAGTGCGAGCAGAGGACCTCCCGCTTTTTCTGATATAGTGCGGCTCTATCAGATCACGTGCAGGTGGGCATCTTCCTTCCGCTTACAATACTAACATCTTGAGGCCTTGCTTCACTTATTTTCTGTTCTTCCTTCCTGCAGTCCTGACATTGATGCGGTAATGTGAACCTGTACCATTTTCAACGATATTTCCTCTTAAGCGCGGTCACTGATACTTCAGTCCACCTGGGCAATGTACACTTTCCCACACAACAACACAATTCTATAATTGAACCTTGCAACACTCTTCACAAAAGGGTTTGCGTGCTTCATTTGACAATCTATCTTCTCTGTACTAGCAGATTCAATCATGTGGCGGGTGCAGTGATAAGAGTATTTTCAATGAGGGAGAAATTACTAACATCCACCCGAGCGCAACCATACGGCTACAAAGGAAAGCTACACAGCTTTCCCCGACCAGGATGAATTTTTCTTTAACTACGAAGTTTCTGAGAAAGCTGTATCCTTTGTAGCCGTATGGCTGCACTCGGGTGGATGCCAATGAGTAATTACTCCCTTTTTACATATCTACTCCACGTTGGCGGATTCCCCTAAACATTTGACCAAGGGAGTTTTCAAGGAGCAGAAAAGACCATAGGAGCTTTGTACCAACTGATAGCAACAGGCTTCAGAGTGTGAGCAACTCTGTGGGAGTGAGCATCAACCTTTTTCAGTAACCTCTCAGCGGCTGAGCTTAAACAAAGAAGGAAAGCTTGCCTGGCTTAGCTTTTGAATCTGTCCATCAAAGCTTTCCTGCACTGTATGACTACACACAGTGCAGAAAAGCTTTGACTGATTCAAAAGCTATACCAGCAGGCTTTCCTTCTTTGGTTAAGCAGTCGCTGAGAGTTACTGAAAAAGGTGAAAAAAAAAGAAAAACAGAGGAAGGAGGGTGAACTTTCTGAAAAGAAAATTAGACCAGTGGTGAGCCCTTACTCGCACAAAGTTAACAACGTTAGTTCCTCTTCATAACCTTAGTACTTAAATCCTGTGATTTTTTCCTGCTCCCCAAAATCTCACACATCACTCAGTCTCTTCGGCATTAAGAGCGTCCATGAAACTTGTCTCCGAAGTACTGGTTGTCTCCATAGTTTCGCTACCGTTAACACCACTCATTAAACTTGGCCTTGAACTTGTAGATGCACCCGCATCAAGCGATGTTGATCGGCGTGCTCGCCACGCTGCTGCATACGCACGTTGTTTAGCTCGCCGTTCTTCTTCTGTTTCTTCAGCACGGCGCCGTAGCTTGGCCGCAGCAGATCGTTCCAGCCTCGCCTTGTACACATCATCCGATATAGCGCAAGGCAACGAGCCGATCACTGCGAGGAGCCGAGCTGTAGCCCCCTTTATCCTCCTAGCGTGACGTCACACCGGCGAGCGCCCTCTCTCGGTAGCGGCGCGCAAGGCTTCGCCTCCCATAGAGTTTCTTACTATTAACTAGAGGGAAAGCTGGCGTCACTGCACTTGTACCTCCATGGGCGCGCAAAGCATCATGGGGCGATGAGCTACTTGGTGCAGGACAGTAGGTTTTTTCAGGAACACAGAGTGGCGTTACAGAGATGTCCCATTCCGAATCGACGGCGCCCTCCGCACGCAGACGACTTCGGCGTAGAAATAGTGTGCAAAAACCATAGTATCGAAAACGCAACAGCACACGACGCCAATAAAAGGTTTTTGTTTTCCGAAATGCTGTGGAAAAACCTTTTAAGATGTTGAAAGGACAACATTTTTTTCAAAAACATATTTCTTTTTAAAAGTGCGCCTGTTAAGCACGAAATATTGGCTTTTGTAGTCTGCAATGCTTGGCCAATAGGAGAGCAAGCCATCGCTGATTTTGGGCAAACTTTGCATTTACGTGCTTTTCTGCTCGTTTGTTGCAATTTATAGACAAGATATTGAACGTCAAGACATTCTTGATTATTGAACAACGTTTGTTTTTTCATTATTTTTTGGCCAAAAGTTGCAGTTCTGCAGTCGGTAGCTCTCCGCCCCATGATGCTTAGAGCGCCCATGGTGGTACAGGTGGTCTCGAGGAAGCTCCATGCAAACTCCCATAGACGGGGCGCCAGCTTTCCCTCTAGTTAATAGTAAGAAAGTAGTTAATAGTAAGAAAATGGCATTGTTCCCAAGAAAGATTTTTCCCAAGGCCCCAAGTTTTCCTTGTATAAAAGCAGCGCGGAGCATGCATGTCCTGCCAAATATAATATTTTTGCGCAGTCTACATTCACTTTCCAACATTTTCGGAAGTGCCTTTGTCTTATTCCTGCACTGTATGTGAAAAATTCCACGTAATGATGTCAAATTTTTCTTCCATGTGATCTGTCATCTCACTGCTCTAGAGTAGAAAGCTGAGGACACGTCTGAAACCAAATGGCCATATTTTCGGAACTGCTTTCCTTAGTGGCTTTTACCGCAACAAAACAATGAAAATGGTTGCGTTTCCCTTTGGATGGTGTTGACTACACGTAGACTGATGAAGCGATGCGATGAAATCTTCCTAATTCGTAGTGATTAAGTCGCTGTATTGCAGGACAAATTTTACTAAACAATTTCTTTTTCCTTTCAAAACGTCAAGAAAAATCCTCAAAAGCGACTGATGCAAAAAGAGGCCTCACAAAATCAGCCCCTGGTAACTATTTATTTTCAACACCATTGTCCCTGCCAGGGTAAATTAAGAAAGAGGAGCCGCAGCAACAGAGGAAAAAATTGGAAATTGGTTTCTGAGGAAAGGAAATGGCGCAGTAATTGTCTCACATATCTGCGGTAAGCGAGGGGAAGAAGATGAGAGTAAAAGAAGAGAGAGAGAGAGGTGCCGTAGTGGAGGCCTCCCTAATAATTTCGACCACCTGAGGACGTTTATCATTCACTGACATCGCACAGCATACGGGCGCCTTTGCGTTTCGCCCATCCCTGCTGCTGCTGTCATCGAAAGAGGAAAAAAATGTAATATATAGGATATGGTTGCCCAGTAGCACGCATGATGAATTTTACTGACGTGGCTGCGTGAGGGTAATGAAAAAAGTCTTTTTTTCCCCAGTTGTGGTTTCTTTAAAAGTGATACGAAAAGGAAGGAAAATAAACCGTTACTGGAGAAAAAAAGCCGCCTTGCGTTCACGTCACGCAGCCACGGCTTCTGTGCTTAGTGACAGTAGATACGTTTGGCGCCAGGATATTCGTAGCGAGGTGGCGCAAAGAAGAAGAGGGGAGATCCTTCCTGCCTTCGTGGCATTAAGATAAAACAAATAATAAACTCAACAAAAAGCTGCGACCAGAGCATCACATACTCACTTACCCGCAAGAGCGCAAAAATAATACGGCTGCCTTATTGCGAAACGCCTTGTGATCAGGTTGTGAAGCCAAAACCACTCGGCAACTTTTCATGTAGCCTGGCAGGTTTTAGCCCTCGCTTTTCAGCTTTCTTGGCCTACGTCATCAGTGCAAGCGCTTGTGGTCTGGTGGTCAAAACATGCGACTTTTGACAGCGTGGTGCAGAACGTGCGATATGTACCGAGGCGGCTGTAATCGGGAGAAGAAAGGCCGCGACGCGTAATGACGACGACGTGCTTCTAATCGGAAGAAGAAAGGCGGCGGAGAACGCACAGAACTTGCAAAACCGAGGCGAAAACGGGCCACGCCCCTTTGCTTCAAGTGAGCTCGTAGTGTGCGTGATGTAGCAGTCAGAGACCAAGTTATGAGGCGCTGTTGTGTTCCCGGGTGTTCTGCCCGCACTATTGAAATGACTCGGTTATTTGGCTTTGAACGTGACAGCGCGTGCCGAAAAAATGGCCAATCGCAGGTCAAACCAGACTGCGTGAACAAGAGTAAACCCCAAAGTATGAGAGGTAAGGCATGGGAAACGCTTGTTTTCCAGAACAATTTATGCTTGGCACGGAGGGATAACGCACTACTTATCTTTGCATCCTCATAATTATTGAAATTAGCGGCCATAAAACGCACGTTCTCGCATTGATTTCATGGCGAACGAAAAGCTGCCTGAATGGCAGTTTTTGGCCAATATGCAACTGTAGCTCGAAATAAGTAATCCTGATTGTTGGAAATGCAATTGAAATGTAGCGTATTCAGGTCAAAAGGTTGCACTGGAATATGCTATACAGAAGTTGAAAGAAAGCTGTTATGAACACAGCGCGAAATAAACGCTACAGAAGAGAACCAACACGCATGAGTTCACCGACTGTTCATAAGGCGCCGACTTTATCGGCAGGTTAGCTGCTAAAGATAGTGTACTTTAGAGTAACTACCTCTGATTCACTGTTTAAACCATCAACACCAAATTTTCTGAATTCATCGCAGCAGCTGCACTTTTTTCTTCGAAACGGCGCTCCGCCGCATTGCACGATCAATGCAACTGAACGGGAGAGTGAGACCCAACATGACCCCACCGGGAGCGGTGTCTTCACCCTGAAAGCGGCGCTGGTGATCGAGGCACCCTAGGATGGATGGAAGGTAGGAGCGTCCCCTTTGAAACGGGGCAGTGGTAGTTGCCACCATGCTCAGTTTGTTTTCCTTTATTTTTGTTTAACTCTGTTGTAAGTTGTTAATAAAAATCACCATTTTGTTTAAAATAGGCCTTCCTACAGTTTAAAACTTATGTCACCTCTCTGCTTTTGAGCCACCAATCCTTCAATTGCTTTTTTCTACTTTCCACCGCAGATTTATTTACATGACTATTGTTATCTCTAAACCCTAAGGCCGCAGGAAGAGTAACTGTGCCTGCATCGACATCGGTATGGATACCAACACATTTATAATGAGGTGTTTTATTGTTTCTACGGATTTACAACTCAGAGCACATGTGTCATCTTCTTCGTTAAATTTCTTTCTGTAGCTGCGCGTTCTAAGGCACCCTGACCTAGCTAGGAGAAACCTAGGAGAAACTAGTGTTCCTGTATATGCTCCCGCATGGAGCATATATATGCGGGCATATACAGGAATACTAGGAGAAACTAAAGTCACTGGAACGGGAAAAGTACCGCATTCGTTTTCTCTCGCCGCCGCGCCGACCGGCCAGCGCGCGCGCGTTCCCGATTCGTTCTCCGCGGTGACGCGGTCATTCCCCGCCATAAATGGTCCGCTCGCTTCTTTCTCGCGGTCGCCGGCACACAGATAATCCGGAGCATTACGTAGCACTTGCTCTTATGGGCCGAGATAAGCGTGCACAGCAAGCGGCGCTGGACCAAATATGGCGACTGGTTGCGGTACTTTTACCGTTCCAGTGACTTTAGTTCCGCATAGTGTTCCTATATATGCTCCCGCAGGGAGCAGAGTTGCGCGACTGTTTTCCCCTGCCGCTCGTAACACTATTCGCGGAGTGGCGATCACATGTTCACGATGACGTATTTTGTTCCAAACCCTGTTTGCTCATGCCCAACACATGAGCCGGAGGGGGACAGCCGCTCCCATCTTGAGCCCAGACTCCTTTGTTATCCGACTGAGGGGGTATTGTGAAGCCCCCAGTGGGAGGAGGATGGGGTCGCAGGTTCCCCATCTTGAGCCCAGTCTGCTTTGTTATCCGACTGAGGGGGTATTGTGAAGCCCCCACAGAGATGAGAAGGGGTGCTTTTAAACGGCCGTCTCGTGAGGCTCCTGCCACACGAGAAGCAGCTTTCCTGCAGAGCTTCGAACAAAATGGCGGACCTTCGCGAAACTCGGCTCCCTGCGGGCGCATATACAGGAACACTAGTTCCGCAGATCTGCGACCGTTTTTGTGCTCCGTATAATACTGGCCGCGCCTGTACACCGATATGTGAGACGAACACTACGCTATTTCCTTCACCCCGGTAATAATAAAATAATTGCTTTTGGGGGAAGGAAATGGCGCAGTATCTGTTTCATATATCGTTGGACACCTGAGCCGCTCCGTAAGAGACGGGATAAAGTGGGGAGTGAAAGAAGAAAGGAAGAAACAGGTGCCATAGTGGAGGGCTCCGGAATAATTTCGACCACCTGGGGATCTTTAACGTGCACAGACATCGCACAGCACACGGGCGCCTTGGCGTTTCGCCTCCATAAAAACGCAGCCTCCGCGGTCGGGTTCGAACCCGGGAACTCCGGATCAGTAGCCGGGCACTTAACCACTGAGCCACCGCGGCGGGTATTCACCCCAGAACCATTTTTTACCTGCCGCGGCAGCTCAGTGGTTAGGGTGCTCGGCTACTGATCCGGAGTTCCCGGGTTCAAACCCGACCGCGGAGGCTGCGTTTTTATGGAGGCGAAACGCCAAGGCGCCTGTGTGCTGTGTGATGTCAGTGCACGTTAAAGATCCCCAGGTGGTCAAAATTCTTTCGGAGACCTCCACTACGGCACCCCATTGTTCCTTTCTTCTTTCACTTCCTCCTTTATCCCTTCCCTTACGGCGCGGTTCAGGTGTCCAACGATATATGAGACATACTGTGCCATTTCCTGTCCCCGAAACACTATTATTATTATTATCTTCCGGAGCCAGGCCTCCACTACGGCACCTCTTTCTTCCTTTCTTCTCTGAATCCCTCCTTTATCCCTTCCCTTACGGCGCGGTTCACGTGTCGGCCGATATGTGAGGGATATACTGCGCCATTTCCTTTCCCCAAAATGAAGGGCATATTACACTCCCGTGTAAGACTGATGACGCAGCGATGCTGCTTGAGTTTTGTTCTACTAATTTGACCGTGATTATACTCGTCATTTCTAACTGTTGTCTGTGCCCCCACCCTAAAAAAATAATCGAGCATTCCGTCATCAGTACGTTCAAGTGTTTATTACAGTACCACGCAACGCCTCCGAAGGCGTCTGTGTTTTTTTGTATTAGTTGTCGTCCATTCCATTCCATTCCAAAAACCTTTATTTCCACCAGAGAAGAGGCTCCCCTACTCCCCATCTCTGGCACGCAGGCCTAGGGGTGGGGGCCGGGAGCCTCGCATCTAAAGGCAGGCATAGAGTTCTTGGTCTCTTGCGGCCTCCAGTGCCAGGTGAATGACTTTTTTCTGCACGGCGGGGTCCGCGCTTTGCAGAAGGGTTTCCCAGGCTTCCTTGCTATTTATTCCTTCTTTAATCCCTGGGGAGTGTGTACATTCCCAAATGATGTGATCTAGGGTCCCCCTATTCTCACATTTTTTGCATTTTTCCTCTATTTCCTTTTCCCTAAATACGTGTGATGCCCACACCGCGTTTATGAGGTTCCCAGCTTGTAGTCTACGCCATGTTGTAGCTTCTGTATTCCCTAGTGTTTTGTCCGGCGGAGGGAAAATCCTCCTTTGACTTCTATAGCTCTCTATTATTTCTGCATAGCTGATCAGTCTCTCATCCAGGTCCTTGCAGTCGGGCGGCTCTCCCCTGGCTCGGAAGTAGAGGTCTCGAGCCAGGGTGTTTGCCGCCTCGTTTCCAGGGATGGATGCGTGAGCTGGTACCCACACGATGCGTACGTCCCTCCCAATTTTCTTCTTTTTTAGAATTTGTGCTGCTTCTAAGGCAATCCTCCCTCTGCCATAATTGTAGACTGCAGTTTTGCTGTCACTAGCTATAATTTTGGCCTGCGTTCCTACGCATGCGAGCGCTATTGCGACTTCTTCCGCCGTTTCCGGGTTGCGGCTTCGAATGGATGCTGCTATCTCAGGTTCCCCCTTTCCGTTGACCACCGAGGCCACGGCTGCTCCTAGCTTCCCACTTGCTGCATCTGTGTATGCCACTGCTTTCTTATCTAGACTGTCCAGTCCTCTGGCCATGGCTTCTGCCCTCTTTTCCCTTCTTTCCTTGTTGAATTCTGGGTGCATATTTTTGGGCAATGGGTCTACTCTGATCTTTTCCCTAGCACATTTTGGAATGTCTTGTTTCTTTTGCATCCCCCTGTCGGTTTGCCTGTCAACCGCTTCTAGTATAGCTCTGCCGGTGCTCGTCCTGCTGAGCCTATCTAGCTGCGCTGATCTTACCGCTTCAGCTATCTCACTCCAGTTGTTGTGAAGCCCCATATTTAGTAGCCTTTCGTTTGAGGTGCTTATTGGCAAGCCCAGCGCCTTCTTATAGCTTTTCTTGATTATGGCATCAAGCTGCCTTTTTTCTGTTGCCCCTATCTTGAGGAAGGGGGTCGCGTAGCTGATCCTACTTAGTATATATGCCTGTACTAGTTTCATTAGGCTCTTCTCTTTGAGGCCTCTACCTCTAAGCGATATCCTTCTGAAAGTTCCCGTGACTTGCGTCGCAAACTTGTCCAATCTTTTTAGGGTTTCATCATTGTAGCCGTTACTTTGTATGAATAGGCCCAGAATCCTGATCATATCTACCTTAGGCACCAGTTTTCCTTCCACAGTGATTTTAAAGTCCTCACCCTGCTTGAGCCTGTTTCTTTTTGGGTTGTATACCAGAAGCTCAGACTTCTCTGGTGAACATGCCAGTCCTCTTTGTGCTGCGTACTCTACCACAGTGTCTGCTGCCTTCTGGAGTTTCCTTTCTATTTGCCCGTCGTCTCCTTTGTTTATCCAGACATTGATGTCGTCTGCATACATACTGAACTTTAGACCCTCTATTCCTTGAAGTAATTTAGGTAACCCTCTCATTGCTACGTTGAAGAGGAGTGGGGATAGTACCGACCCTTGGGGGGTGCCCCTGCTGCCCAGTTCTATGTTCCCTGATTCTATGTCCTGATATTTGATCCTCGCTGTTCTCCCAGTTATGAAGTCCTTGACATAGTTATATGTTCTCGGACCTACCTCTAGACTATGTAGTTCCTCTAGTATAGCCTCGTGTTTGACGTTATCGAACGCCTTTTTGAGGTCGAGACCTAGGATTACTTTTGCATCTTTGGATTGGGATTCGATTATGTCGTGCTGCAGCCTCAGCATCACGTCTTGCGTACTCAGCCCCGGGCGGAAGCCAATCATCTCGCTTGGCCAGAGCTCGTTGTCTTCCATGTATCTGGTTAGCCTTGTCTGAATTACGTGTTCTATTAGCTTCCCTACGCAAGATGTGAGGGATATGGGTCGTAAGTTTTCGAGCTTCGGCGCTTTTCCCTGCTTTGGAATGAGTATGATGTTCGCCTCTTTCCATTGCGCGGGAAGCTTTCCGGTTTCCCACACCTTCTGCATATATGCAGTGATTGCTGTTATCGAGCCATCAACTAGGTTCCTCAGGGTTTTGTTGGTGATGCCGTCTGGGCCCGGGGCCGATTTTGACTTTAGCTTAATTATTTCCGCCCTTACCTCCGCTTCTGTTATTGGGCCGTCTAAAAGCTCCATCGGGGGACCCTGGTACTCTGGGAGTTCTACCCTCTTCGTGTCCCCTATATATGTTTGTATAATTTCTTTAACGAACTCCTCGTCCGTCCCCTCATAGATGTGCTTTGTCTTGGCTAGACTAATGCTCGCCTGCGTTTTAGAGTTGGTAGGGTCGAGTAGGTGCCTTAATAGGTTCCAGGTCTTTGTTAAGCTCATACCCCTTTCCATCTCGTCGCACCTGCTGCACCAGTTTTGCTCACACAACTGTCGTGCATATTTTTCTATGTCCCGATTTAGTCTTGCTATTCTTCTCCTGAGGTTCCTATTCCATCTCTGCTTCTTCCATCTGCGTTCGAGTCCATTTTTGGCCTCCCACATGTGCAGCAGTTTGTTGTCTGCTAGTTCTAGAACATATTGCCCCTTCAAAGTTACGGTCGCTTCCGACACGTGCTTCTTAAGGGTTTCTGTCCATTCCTCTATGTTTTGGATGGTTCCCCAATTTTGCTGGTCCCTTTGGGCCCTGAATTTGTTCCATTCTGTGATTTTGGGCAGTCTACCCGCTTTATCTTTGATGCCCGTGCGTACCGTCGTGGCGATAATGAGGTGGTCACTTCCTAGGTCCGTTCCTGTGTTCATCCAAGTGGCTGCCCTAACGTTTTTGGTTAGCGTGAGGTCAGGTGTGGTGTCCGCCATGACGCTATTCCCTCTCCTAGTTGGGCACCCCGGATCTGTTTGCAGGGTTAGGCCTAACTCCTGTATGTCCTCCCATAGGTGTCGTCCCTTCGTGTCCCTCGTACTGTATCCCCACTCCTCGTGATGGGCGTTGAAGTCCCCTACTATGATCAGTGGGCTAATGTTTGCCACTTTCATTGCTTTCCGAAATATTGCCCTGAACCTGACTTTTTGCTGCTTCGGTCTCGAGTACACGTTTAGTAGGAACAGGCTTGGTTCATTCTTTTTGCCCGTTATCATCTCTACTAGGACGACTTCTGCCTCTGCCGTGTTTAGCTCATGCTCAATTGTTGCTATGTTCCTTTTAACGTATGTGGTGACGTGAGATTTCTCCCCTCTATCACTGTGGAATGCTTGATACCCTGGTAGATTTAGCCGCTTACCAGTTTCTTGCAGGGCTATGGCCAGGGGCTTTTCCTCTAATGTATCGATGTATTGTTGCAATACCGCTCGCTTGCTTCGGAAGCCTCGGCAGTTCCACTGCCAAATGAGGGTCTTGTTTTTGGCCTTTCTATCCATGTTGGATTCGTGCGATTGCTTCCTCCGTTCGTTTATGTTGCTCCGCGTGGGCTATCAGCTCCGCTCTCTGGCTTTGTAATTCTGTTCTCTGAGCCTGGACTTCAGACTGCAGCTGTCCTATTGCCTGCGTTATCTGCATCATGAATTCCCTCATCTCGGCTTGTAGGGTGGAGATTGCTAGCCTATTCGCTTCGCTCTCTTTCCTGAGCGTTTCCCATATATCTACCTCCTCGTCCCCTTTCCGTTTGAGTGGGGGTCTCCTTGCTTTTTCCGCCTCCTCCGTTACCTGCCCTGTCGCCTGGGGTTTCTGCGTAAGAGGTCCGGTCTGCTTTGTACCTGTTTTGGGCTGTTCTGCTTGTTTCATCTCTAGTGGAGCTGCTTTTGCGCTCCCCTCTATGTGCTTTTTCAGGAGTCTCTGTAGCTCCTCTACCTGTTTTTTAAGTTTTGCTATCTCTCTGTCTTTATCATCTTTAGCCTGGGAGGCCCCTCTGTTAAGTTTTTCTATCTCCCTGTCGTTATCATCTTTAGCCTGGGAGGCCCCTCCTGCAAAGCTTACTGTTTTCGGCTCCTTGCTCGGCTCTCTGCTCCGGTCGCTGCGTCCTTTTCCCCAGGGGTCCTTTGGGTCCCTGGGCCTCGATCTCTCCGGGTCCCTGGACCGTGATCTGGATCTCGCCCTTCTTTGTTCCCCGAGTCCTCCCTGTCCTTTGGGGGCTCCCGGTTTTCCTGGGGGCGTCTGGTTCCTTGCCTCGCCTTCCCCCAATCTGGGGAAGCTGTCGTCTCGGCGATCCGTTCTTCCTGTAGGCTTCTGGTCCTTCCTGCGGGTCTCTTCTTCCTGCCTTTTTTCCCAGATCTTCTTCTTGATCTCGTACGGTGTTCTGTATATTTCCTTGCATCTTCGGTCTCCTAGTGGGTGTTCCTTTGCGCATAGTTGGCATTTGGTCTTGCATTTGTGGCCTTCTGCTGGGTTTTCTTCTCCGCAGCTTCTGCACTTCTTGTTTTCTGGGTCCGGGCAGACGTCCTGTCGGTGTCCCATTCGTCCGCATGCATAGCAGACTTCGTACCTTTTCTTGTAGAGGACGCACCTCGTCGGCGTTGGGGATAGGTACACGTGCCATGGCACCCTGTTGCCTTCGAACAGGATTAGGACGGCCTTGGATTCTTTCCCTAATCGTCTCACTCCCAGTATGGGTGGGTTCTTGGCTCCGTGTTGCTCTAGTCTTTCGAAAATTTCTTCCTCCGTCCAGAAGTCCGGGGCGTCGTAGATCACTCCCTTCCCGCAGTTTTCCGGCGGGGTCAGGTACGCGTTCAGCGTTGTCTCTACGTCGCCTAGCTTCAGCTCTGTTAGCGACGCGTATTTCTCTCTTCTATTTCCATCTCCGGTGGCTATCATGATGGACTGCTGTTTCCTGTTGAAGGTGATTATGTCCTCTCTGCTGCCTTCTCTGACCTCGGCCGCTTCGGCGATGGCGTTCGCCAGAAACGCTCCTCCGTGCACAAGTAGCTTCTCTATCCCACCTCTGGGACGCATGATTATTTTGTCGAAATCTTGCGGAATTCTCGTTATTTGTTTCTCCACCGATTTCGCAGCCAGTCTTCTTCCCTCCTGCCTTGCTGCCGTCCTGTCCTTAGCTTTTGTCTCGACCACGGGGTCGTCGGCTATTTCCTTTTCCGGAATTAGTCTTCCATTCTTTCTTATCCTAAACCATTGCCCTGGGGCTTTTAGCTCCTCCGGGGCTATCTCTCTTCCCTCAACCACCTCCATGGCACTGGGAGGGCTCGCGCGTCGGCCGTTAGGCCTAGGCCTCTCCTTTGTCTTGGCTAAGCCTCGTTAGGCTTAGCCCGGTCTCCTTCCCGTTGGGGCCTTCTCGGCCCTATAATTCAGGAAAATCGGCCCACCTTGTTGGTTATTAGTGTTCCTAGCCTTCCGGTTCTCTTCCGACGCTGATTCCAGCCAGTTTGGGTCGTCCTCAGGCTCCTGAGCACGACTTCGTCCCCGATGTCGACGGAGCTCGCCGAACGCACGTCCGACCGCCTCGACAGCAAGGCGGAAGAATCCCCGCCAATTGAGGCACCAGCTTCGAATGACGCCACTTGTCTCCAGCCAATGAGAATCATTCGGTCCGGTGACGTCCGTTCTTCTAGCCAATGGGAGAATTTTATGACAGATGCCACATTTATTATCTGATACAGTGCCAAGTAGCCATGGGGTTTAATAAGACGCAAGAAATGGCTGAGGAAAATGCTTAGTGCACACTTAAAACTCGTTGTTTGCTATTCGTGCCTGACGTGGTTCGGAGGCAATAGACCGAAGTCGATGAGCTTGCGGTTGGCGTTGGGCAAAAGCACTTTACACATGTACTTTCCGAACGAGTAAACAAATATGGCTGGTGGTTTAGCATTCCTATGCACGACATATTCTGCGAAAGCACGCTAGGCCACCCGAATTTTGGGGTTGGGTAAACCCTTTTAGCCCCGCCGCGGTGGCTCAGTGGTTAGGGCGCTCGACTACTGATCCGGAGTTACCCGGGTTCGAACCCGACGGCGGCGGCTGCGTTTTTATGGAGGAAAAACGCTGAGGCGCCCGTGTGCTGTGCGATGTCAGTGCACGTTAAAGATCCCCAGGTGGTCGAAATTATTCCGGAGTCCTCCACTACGGCACCTCTTCTTCCCTTCTTCTTTCACTCCCTCCTTTATCCTTTTCCTTACGGCGCGGTTCAGGTGTCCAACGATATATGAGACAGATACTGCGCCATTTCCTTTCCCCCCAAAACCAATTATTATTATTATTAAACCCTTTTTTGGAGTGCCTCAGGTACTTTCCGAACGTGGGTCACTTCATTTTTGAATTTCCGGGGGTGGGCCAAGCCAATTTTGGCATCGTCCCAGGCCGGTTCCGAACGTGGACCAATAATATTAATAATTGGTTTTTGGGGAAGGAAATGGCGCAGTATCTGTCTCATATATCGTTGCACACCTGAACCGCGCCGTAAGGGAAGGGATAAGGGAGGGAGTGAAAGAAGAAAGGAAGAAAGGGGTGCCGTAGTGGAGGGCTCCGGAATAATTTCGACCACCTGGGGATCTTTAACGTGCACTGACATCGCACAGCACACGGGCGCCTTAGCGTTTCGCCTCCATCGAAACGCGGCCACCACGGTCGGGTTCGAACCCGGCTCAGTAGCCGAGCGTTCTAACCACTGAGCCAGCGTGGCGGATTTAGATGGAACACCGATGGATATCGCGTTCTGCGAAACCCGGTCCCAAAATCATCAAGGAAACCGTGCTGTGGTTCACCAACACGCTTTGCAAAAAAGAACTAATGTTTGGCCACGGTCGGTTGATTATCAACGCATCGTATGACATATCAATGCAGCAAATGTGAGCGTACCACGTGAGGAACAGGAAAGAAAGAAGCGGAACCGGCACGAGATGCAAGCGCTTCGTTCGGCAGCACGAGGAACGCCACGCGCACACGAGCAGATCACACGTGCGATTCGGAGCCCCGAGGAGCCATGAACGGACAGCTGGCTGTTCCACGTCGTCACGAGTGGTGGGCACAAAGAATGTGGTCTCGAATGGCTGGCGAAGGCTGCGAGGCGCCTTCGACGACGAGCGGAGGACTAGACCGGCGCCAAAGGGCGGTGGCTCTAGGTCACCTGCTGTCATCATTACTGGGAGTAGCACTGACGCTCAGCGCCATCACCATCGGCCTGTCTGTGCTCCATCATCAGAGAGGCTCCGAAGGAAGCGGCGTCTTTGGCATGGGACGCACCTCGTGGAACACCTGCAACTCCAAGCTCTGCATGGCGCACTTCCGTCGCCTCAAGGACTCTTTGAACCGGAGCACGGCCCCGTGCGGCGACTTTTACCGCTTCGCGTGTGGCGCTTGGCATCCTCGCGCAGCCAAGTCAGAGACCGTCTTCCGAGACCTCCTGGCCGTGGCCCAGCAAGACGCCATCCGGTACCTGGAGGCCGTGAACGACGCCTCAAACAAAATGGTGCTGCCAACCGGGAAAGTCCTTTTGCCCGATTCCCGTCCGGTACTGCGCATTAACCGAGCTGAGCGGGCGTACCAGGTCTGCCTGCACAGTGGTAGCAGTACCAAGGATGCCGCTTTGCTGACCGAGTTCCTTGCCGGCCGGTCACTGTCCTGGCCTGAGCGCACTACGGCGCCCGCGCAGCCTCTGGACGTACTCCTGGACCAGGACATCAACTGGAACCTGGGCCTGTGGTTCTCGGTTCGTGTCTCACCCATACCGGGCCGCAACCAACGGCAGGTGCGCGTGGGGTTCGGCATCGTGTCCTACGATTGGAAGCGGGCTCTGGACACCATGGTAACGCGGGGAGTGTACAAAGCACGCGTGCGTCGCTTTCACGACGCCCTTCGTGCGAGAAGGTTCGCGGCCATGAGCGACAAGGAAATGGAGGAGCTGCGCCGTTATGAGTCAACGATCGTCGGTGCCCTGTGCGGCTCGGTGTCTGGTGGCCAGAACGAACTGGCCTTCCCGCTGAAGCAGATGCAGAATTTGGCCACTCCTCGCCTGGCCACCGCCCAGTGGGACACTCTCCTCAACTGGCAGCTCAACAAAGCTCGCAGAGTGACCGAGGCTGACCGCGTCATCGCCACGAACGTGAAGCTGCTGCAGGCAGTCGACTATCTGCTGAGTTCGCTTCCTGCTGAGGTGGTGCTACACCAGCTGGCATGGTCGGTGGTGCAGATGATCGGATGGATGGTCGACTCGGCACTTCCGGGTCGACCCACGGCATACGAGATGGAAGATATGCGGAGCGCCGACTGTTTCTGGGTCACACACAGAGCGTTCGGAGTAACCCACTTCTCCGGCTACATAAACACTACCTACCCGCTTCACTGGCGCTCCTCAGTGGACGCCATTCTGATGACCATCACTCAGACGGCCATCAACTTCTTCCTGAAGACATCTTGGATCCACGCTGAGAGCCGAGCGGCCGCCGTCGACAAGCTGCGCCGCATGAACACCTCCCTCTGGCCTTCCGACTCCTACCTCAATGCATCGGAGGTGGCCGCCATATTGGAGAACTTCCCTGAGCCCAGAGAGGACTGTGCTGTGTTGCGGTACTGGCTTGACGCGTTGTCAGCTCGCCGAGCGCTCCTTGGCAGGCAGTGGGATGTGGCCGACGACTTCTACCCTGGAGACTTGCAGCCGCCGCCGGCCCTGTTCCGCTACCACTATTACCTAAACTAGCTGGCTGTCTCGCTGCACGCGCTGCGCAGCCCGCTGTTCGTGGAGGGAGTGGGCCTCGCTGTGAACATGGGAGGCCTCGGAGCCCACTACGCCGTTGCCCTGGCCCGGGCGTTCGACCCACGAGGCGTCCTCCTGGACGGTCGCGGTTCCACCTCCGGTCTTTGGTGGGGAAAGTCCTCGTACCGGGACTACGAGCGGAGGACAGCGTGCCCAGCGACTGCCGCCAGTGGAGCCGAAGGAGTTGTGCAGGCCTTCGAGGGAGTCGCTGCCATCGAGATAGAGTACGGGGCCTTCAACGCGTCGCGCTCTATCGCCGACCAGGGTACGCGGACGCATCAGAGGCGGCGCATTTTCCTTGGCCTGGTAGAGGATCAGGCCTTCTTCGTCGCCTTCTGCCAAGCGTCCTGCGCGCGCGGGCCCAGCGAGCGACAACAGCTGTCCTGCACACTGCCGCTGAAGAACTTCCGCGAGTTCGCCACCGCATTTACGTGTCCCGTGGCCTCGCCCATGAATCCAGCGCTACGGTGCGGCTTCTTCGAGGCCAGTGACCAGCGGGCTGCCCGTAAAAATGGGGGTGAGAGTGAAGATGCCGGTAAAAGTGCGTCTACGAATGCGAGTGCGAATGTTGGTGCTGACGGCGCAGTGACGTCCTGGACGAGGCCACCGGCACGCCGGAGTGGCAGTGACGACCAGGATCCGTTGACACTGGCGACGACGGGTCTCGCGGGGCATATGTTTCGACAGCCCCCAGTTTTATGAGAGAATTTTGTGGTGGCTGCTAGCTGCCATATTTTTTAAGCTGTCGTTGCTCGAACGAATCGACGCAAGACGTTCGCTGCCAAAAACCATTTGGCTTGAAACAATAAAGTCTGCGCACTTGTGCGCATAACTGTGCTTCTGTGTTCGTGCTCTTGAAGTAGTAGTAGTAAACACGTTAATTTGGGAAGAGAAAAGGCATAAGGGTGGGGGAGAGATATATTTGGAGTTTCAGTGGTCAACCTAGTCACCAGCATAAACTGTCTATGAACTCATTCTTTTTCTCAGTCAAGAGGGCTCCTATTGCTCTAAACTAGGGCTAGTTATCTTTTGTAGTAAAGGGCTTTTTTCATAGCCCCAGGAGACTTGGCACGTCGTGGCGTAGCACCCACACCACACGCACTGTTTCATGTATCAAGAGTCTTGGTTTTAGGTTGAGAATTCTGCCTGATGTTGCCAGGTAACAGTAGCTGGGGCCTATAATAATTAGGGTTATATTAAGCCATATACCTGTTTCGTACCATTTCAGGTCGCGTTTCAGGGGAGGTTAAACGCATAAGGCGCCCGCGAGCTGCGCGATGTCAGTGCAGGTTAAAAGATCCCCAGGTCGTCTGAATCAGTACCGAGACCTCCACTACGGCACCTCTCCCTTTCTTCCACTGCCTCCTTAATCCCTTCTGTTATGGCGCGGTTCGGGTGTCCACCGAGATGTGAGACAGTTACTGCGTCATTTCATTTCCTCAAAACCAATTTTGAATTTTGTTTTCTTTTCCTCAAACAAATTTTCAATTTTAGTTTCATTTTCGACTTGCCCCAGTAGCTCAGTGGTTAGGGCGCTGGGCTAGTGAATCCAGGCCTCCCACTGGTGCCGACTCCAGACCCGAACTGCTCCTTACCTTATTCTCCTTCATGCCGGACACCCCGATATATTCATTTCTTCTTGTAAGCTCTACGGGAAACCGAGAGACTTCCTTCATGTCCTCCTCACATGTCCTACCTTCCCACACCATCCATGCCCAACCATGGCGGAGTCATACAAGGAGACTCTCCTGGCCAGCTCCGCTGCTGCTGACCAGCGCCGGATAATTACCGACGCCCTGAAGCGGATAGCCCTCCAAGGGCTGTCCTTTTCTCTGTAAGGGCAGCCCCCTAAGGGCTGCCTCGGGCCATGTTAGGGGGCTTGCCCCCCTCTTTATTCGGCAATATTGTTTCCACCACCACCACTGATCCGGAGCTCCTGAGTTCGAACCCCACCGCGGCGGCCGCGTTTCGAAGGAGGCGTAACGCCAAGGCGCCCGTGTGCTGTGCGACGCCAGCGCACGTCTAAGATCCTTAGGTGGCCGAAACCATTCCGGAGCCCTCCACTACGGCACCTCTTCTCTCATTCCCTCCTTCATCCCCTCCCCCACGGCGCGGCCCAGGACTCCGCCGAGATGTTAGACAGACACTGCACCATTTCCCTTCCCCAACAGCCAATTATTATTATTATTATTTACACCGGTCCCACCCACTTGGCCCCACCGCGGGCTGCCGACGCGCGCGGGAATTGCCCGGATGGCAGAGCTTCCTGGCCCACCGGAGGGACGCTGCTGACTGGACTCTACCGTTAGCACCATGACGTCTGGATAAATCTAACCAACAGCCAGCTCTTAACGGACATACGCAGACGTGCGACACGGAGGAGAGCTAGTGTTTCAAAATGTCACTGGAAAGGGCTCGCCAACTTTCCCGCGCGGTTGTAGGTTGTATGTCCTCTTCTGATGTGTATTATATGGCTGAGATGTTAATGAGAACAGGATGTAGCCACTGAGCGAGCTTACTTTCCTCTAAAGTTGTTTCAGGGCCCTTTACATTTTTAACATGGGGGACCAAAAGCATGGGAGCTCTGTATTACTTAACAAAATTTAATATTATATCATTTCAGGGTTAGTTAGGTTTTCTGATCTTTCTGTTCTGTGATGTTAAATTATTTAGCTTGGCAAGTGATTCCTCAAAGCGAAACCTAATTTCATGTACGAAATTGACAGTATTGCTCCAATAGCCACTGCAATTGGTGACCACAGGGCGCTGCCTGGCACAGATCACGTGGTCGCAGCGGTGACGTCTCCGGCGGTCGTGGAGAACGCGCTAGTGGGCCGTATGATGTAACGCTCCGTGTACGGCCTCGGCACGCAGTATTCTGGCGGCTGCAGGACGATCGCGCTGGTAGGCGGGCACTCGAACGCCGTTGCGAAGTCACGCATGTGACGCAGCAGCGTGTTGAGCCTGTGGGTGTGCGCATGCGCGTTCTACAGCTCCGCGAATGCTCCCTGTTAGAAGCTGCCTTAAATACCTAGCTTACAAATTCACAGCTCCACAAATGTTCCTCTTCCTCAGAAAGAAGATAGCGGAACTTTCCCTGGTGTTCTTTGTAGTGTTCGGATATTCGCTCTGTGTGTTACGGCGTGTACCGGTGAATTTTGCTTTAGCAAGGGGACTGAGTGAGCACGGACGTAACGATCGCAGGCCAATTGAGGCACCAGCTTCGAATGACGCCACTTGTCTCCAGCCAATGAGAATCATTCGGTCCGGTGACGTCCGTTCTTCTAGCCAATGGGAGAATTTTATGACAGATGCCACATTTATTATCTGATACAGTGCCAAGTAGCCATGGGGTTTAATCAGACGCAAGAAATGGCCGAGGAAAATGCTTAGTGCACACTTAAAACTCGTTGTTTGCTATTCGTGCCTGACGTGGTTCGGAGGCAATAGACCGAAGTCGATGAGCTTGCGGTTGGCGTTGGGCGAAAGCACTTCACACATGTACTCTCCGAAGGAGTAAACAAATATGGCTGGTGGTTTAGCATTCCTACGCACGACATATTCTGCGAAAGCAGGCTAGGTCACCCGAATTTTGGTGTTGGGCAAAACCCTTTTTTGGAGTGTCTCAGATACTTTTCGAACGTGGGTCACTACATTTTTGAATTTCCAGGGGTGGGCCAAGCCAATTTTGGCATTGTCCCAGGTCGGTTCCGAAAGTGGACAAATAATAATAATAATTGGCTTTTGGGGAAGGAAATGGCGCAGCATCTGTCTCATATATCGTTGGACACCTGATCCGCGCCGTAAGGGAAGTGATGAGGGAGGGAGTGAAAGAAGAAAGGAAGAAAGGGGTGCCGTAGTGGAGGGCTCCGGAATAATTTCGACCACCTGGGGATCTTTAACGTGCACTGACATCGCACAGCACACGGGCGCCTTAGCGTTTCGCCTCCATCGAAACGCGGCCACCACGGTCGGGTTCGAACCCGGCTCAGTAGCCGAGCGTTCTAACCACTGAGCCAACGCGGCGGATTCAGATGGAACACCGATGGATATCGCGTTCTGCGAAACCCGGTCCCAAAATCATCAAGAAAACCGTGCTGTGGTTCACCAACACGCTTTGCATAAAAGAACTAATGTATGGCCACGGTCGGTTGATTATCAACGCATCGTATAACATATCAATGCAACAAATGTGAGCGTACCACGTGAGGAACAGGAAAGAAAGAAGCGGAACCGCAACGAGATGCAAGCGCTTCGTTCGGCAGCACGAGGGACGCCACGCGCACACGAGCAGATCACACGTACGATTCGAAGCCCCGAGGAGCCATGAACGGACAGCTGGCTGTTCCACGTCGTCACGAGTGGCGGCCACAAAGAATGTGGTCTCGAATGGCTGGCGAAGGCTGCGAGGCGCCTTAGACGACGAGCGGAGGACTAGACCGGCGCCAAAGGGCGGTGGCTCTAGGTCACCTGCTGTCATCATTACTGGGAGTAGCACTGACGCTCAGCGCCATCACCATCGGCCTGTCTGTGCTCCGTCATCAGAGAGGCTCCGAAGGAAGCGGCGTCTTTGGCATGCGACGGAGCTCGTGGAACACCTGAAACTTCAAGCTCTGCATGGCGCACTTCCGTCGCCTCAAGGACTCTTTGAACCGGAGCACGGCCCCGTGCGGCGACTTTTACCGCTTCGCGTGTGGCGCTTGGCATCCTCGCGCAGCCAAGTCAGAGACCGTCTTCCGAGACCTCCTGGCCGTGGCCCAGCAAGACGCCATCCGGTACCTGGAGGCCGTGAACGACGCCTCAAACAAAATGGTGCTGCCAACCGGGAAAGTCCTGGTGCCCGATTCCCGTCCGGTCCTGCGCATCAACCGAGCTGAGCGGGCGTGCCAGGTCTGCCTGCACAGTGGTAGCAGTACCAGGAATGCCGCTTTGCTGACCGAGTTCCTTGCCAACCGGTCACTGTCCTGGCCTGAGCGCCCTACGGCGCCCGCGCAGCCTCTGGATGTACTCCTGGACCTGGACATCAACTGGAACCTGGGCCTGTGGTTCTGGGTTCGTGTCTCACCCATACCGGGCCGCAACCAAAGGCAGGTCCGCGTGGGGTCCGGCATCGTGTCCAGCGATTGGAAGCGGGCTCTGGACACCATGGTAACGCGGGGAGTGTACAAAGCACGCGTGCGTCGCTTTCACGACGCCCTTCGTGCGAGAAGCTTCGCGGCCATGAGCGACAAGGAAGTGGAGGAGCTGCGCCGTTA
Organism: Amblyomma americanum; assembly: GCF_052857255.1. NCBI lineage: Eukaryota > Metazoa > Arthropoda > Arachnida > Ixodida > Ixodidae > Amblyomma > Amblyomma americanum. The sequence goes on along the minus strand of NC_135497.1, from coordinate 317,626,534 downwards.
TGAGTCAAGGATCGTCGGTGCCCTGTCCGGCTCGGTGTCTGGTGGCCAGAACGAACTGGCCTTCCCGCTGAAGCAGATGCAGAATTTGGCCACTCCTCGCCTGGCCACCGCCCAGTGGGTCACTCTCCTCAACTGGCAGTTCAACAAAGCTCTCAGGGTGACCGAGGCTAACCGCGTCATCGCCACGAACGTGAAGCTGCTGCAGGCAGTCGACTATCTGCTGAGTTCGCTTCCTGCTGAGGTGGTGCTACACCAGCTGGCATGGTCGCTGGTGCAGATGCTCGGATGGATGGCCGCCTCGGCACTTCCGGGTCGACCCACGGCGTACGAGATGGGAGATATGCGGAGCGCCGACTGTTTTTGGGCCACACACAGAGCGTTCGGAGTAACCCTCCTCTCCGGCTACATAAACACTACCTACCCGCTTCACTGGCGCTCCTCAGTGGACGCCCTTCTGATGACCATCACTCAGACGGCCATCAACTTCTTCCTGAAGACATCTTGGATCGACGCTGAGAGCCGAGCGGCCGCCGTCGACAAGCTGCGCCGCATGAACACCTCCCTCTGGCCTTCCGACTCCTACCTCAATGCATCGGAGGTGGCTGCCATATTGGAGAACTTCCCTGAGCTCAGAGAGGACGGTGCTGTGTTGCGGTACTGGCTTGACGCGTTGTCGGCTCGCCGAGCGCTCCTTGGCAGGCAGTGGGATGTGGCCGACGCCTTCTCCCCTGGAGACTTGCAGCCGCCGCGGGCCCTGTTCCGCTACCACTAGTACCTAAACGAGCTGGCTGTCTCGCTGCACGCGCTGCGCAGCCCGCTGTTCGTGGAGGGAGTGGGCCTCGCTGTCAAAATGGGAGGCCTCGGAGCCCACTACGCCGCTGCCCTGGCCCGGGCGTTCGACCCACGAGGCGTCCTCCTGGACGGTCGCGGTTCCACCTCCGGTCTTTGGTGGGGAAAGTCCTCGTACCGGGACTACGAGCGGAGGACAGCGTGCCCAGCGACTGCCGCCAGTGGAGCCGAAGGAGGTGTGCAGGCCTTCGAGGGGGTCGCTTCCATCGAGATAGCGTACCAGGCCTTCAACGCGTCGCGCTCTATCGCCGACCAGGGTACGCGGACGCATCAGAGGCGGCGCATTTTCCTTGGCCTGTCAGAGGATCAGGCCTTCTTCGTAGCCTTCTGCCAAGCGTCCTGCGCGCGCGGGCCCAGCGAGCGACAACAGCTGTACTGCACACTCCCGCTGAAGAACTTCCGCGAGTTCGCCACCGCATTTACGTGTCCCGTGGCCTCGCCCATGAATCCAGCGCTACGGTGCGGCTTCTTCGAGGCCAGTGACCAGCGGGCTGCCCGTAAAAATGGGGGCGAGAGTGAAGATGCCGGTAAAAGTGCGTCTACGAATGCGAGTGCGAATGTTGGTGCTGACAGCGCAGTGACGTCCTTGACAAGGCCACCGGCACGCCGGAGTGGCAGTGACGACCAGGATCCGTTGACACTGGCGCCGACGGGTCTCGTGGGGCATATGGTCCGACAGCCCCCAGTTTCATGAGAGAATTTTGTGCTGGCTGCTAGCTGCCATATATTTTAAGCTGTCGTTTCTCGAACGAATCGACGCAAGACGTTCGCTGCCAAAAACCATTTGGCTTGAAACATTAAAGTCTGCGCACTTGTGCGCGCAACTGTGCTTCTGTGTTCGTGCTCTTGACGTAGTAGTAGTAAACACGTTAATTTGGGAAGAGAAAAGGCATAAGGGTGGGGGAGAGATATATTTGGAGTTTCAGTGGCCAACCTAGTCACCAGCATTAACTGTCTATGAACTCATTCTTTTTCTCAGTCAGGAGGGCTCCTATAGCTCTAAACTAGGGCTAGTTATCTTGTGTAGTAAAGGGCTTTTTTCATAGCACGTCGTGGCGTAGCACCCATACCATACGCACAGTTTCATGTATCAAGAGTCTTGGTTTTAGGTTGAGAATTCTGCCTGATGTTGCCAGGTAACAGTAGCTGGGGCCTATAATAATTAGGGTTATATTAAGCCATATACGTGTTTCGTACCATTTCAGGTCGCGTTTGAGGGGAGGTTAAACGCATAAGGCGCCCGCGTGCTGCGCGATGTCAGTGCGGGTTAAAAGATCCCCAGGTCGTCTGAATCATTACCGAGACCTCCACTACGGCACCTCTCCCTTTCTTCCACTGCCTCCTTAATCCCTTCTCTTATGGCGCGGTTCGGGTGTCCACCGAGATGTGAGACAGTTACTGCGTCATTTAATTTCCTCAAAACCAATTTTCAATTTTGTTTTCTTTTCCTCAAACAAATTTTCAATTTTAGTTTCATTTTCGACTTGCCCCAGTAGCTCAGTGGTTAGGGCGCTGGGCTGGTGAATCCAGGCCTCCCACTGGTGCCGACTCCAGACCCGAACTGCTCCTTACCTTATTCTCCTTCATGCCGGCTACCCCGATCAATTCATTTCTTCTTGTAAGCTCTACGGGAAACCGAGGGACTTACTTCATGTCCTCCTCACATGTCCTACCTTCCCACACCATCCATGCCCAACCATGGCGGAGTCATACAGGGAGACTCTCCTGGCCAGCTCCGCTGCTGCTGACCAGCGCCGGATAATTACCGACGCCCTGAAGCGGATAGCCCTCCAAGGGCTGTCCTTTTCCCTGTAAGGGAGCCCCCTAAGGGTTGCCTCGTGCCATGTTAGGGGGCTTGCCCCGCTCTGTATTTGACAATAATGTTTCCACCACCACCACTGATCCGGAGCTCCCGAGTTCGAACCCCACCACGGCGGCCGCGTTTCGAAGGAGGCCTAACGCCAAGGCGCCCGTGTGCTGTGCGACGCCAGCGCACGTATAAGATCCTTAGGTGGCCGAAACCATTCCGGAGCCCTCCACTACGGCATCTCTTCTCTCAGTCCCTCCTTCATCCCCTCCCACACGGCACGGTCCAGGACTCCGCCGAGAAGTTAGACAGACACTGCTCCATTTCCCTTCCCCAACAACCAATTATTATTATTATTATTTACACCGGTCCCACCCACTTGGGCCCACCGCGGGCTGCCGACGCGCGCGGGAATTGCCCGGATGGCAGAGCTTCCTGGCCCACCGGAGGGACGCTGCTGACTGGACTCTACCGTTAGCACCATGACGTCTGGATAAATCTAACCAACAGCCAGCTCTTAATGGACATACGCAGACGTGCGACACGGAGGAGGGCTAGTGTTTCAAAATGTCACTGGAAAGGGCTCGCCAACTTTCCCGCGCGGTTGTAGGTTGTATGTCCACTTCAGATGTGTATTATATGGCTGAGATGTTAATGAGAACAGGATGTAGCCACTGAGCGAGCTTACTTTCCTCTAAAGTTGTTTCAGGGCCCTTTACATTTTTAACACGGGGGACCAAAAGCATGGGAGCTCTGTATTACTTAACAAAATTTTATATTATATCATTTCAGGGATAGTTAGGTTTTCTGATCTTTCTGTTCTGTGATGTTAAATTATTTAGCTTGGTAAGTGATTCCTCAAAGCGAAACCTAATTTCATGTACGAAATTGACAGTATTGCTCCAATAGCCACTGCAATTGGTGACCACACGGCGCTGCTTGGCACAGATCACGTGGTCGCAGCGGTGACGTCTCCGGCGGTCGTGGAGAACGCGCCGGTGGGCCGTATGATGTAACGCTCCGTGTACGGCCACGGCACGCAGTATTCTGGCGGCTGCAGGTCGATCGCGCTGGTAGGCGGGCACTCGAACGCCGTGGCGAAGTCACGCATGTGACGCAGCAGCGTGTTGAGCCTGTGGGTGTGTGCATGCGCGTTCTACAGCTCCGCGAATGCTCCCTGTTAGAAGCTACCTTAAATACCTAGCTTACAAATTCACAGCTCCACAAATGTTCCTCTTCCTCAGAAAGAAGATAGCGGAACTTTCCCTGGTGTTCTTTGTAGTGTTCGGATATTCGCTCTGTGTGTTACGGCGTGTACCGGTGAATTTTGCTTTAGCAAGGGGACTGAGTGAGCACGGACGTAACGATCGCAGGCCAATTGAGGCACCAGCTTCGAATGACGCCACTTGTCTCCAGCCAATGAGAATCATTCGGTCCGGTGACGTCCGTTCTTCTAGCCAATGGGAGAATTTTATGACAGATGCCACATTTATTATCTGATACAGTGCCAAGTAGCCATGGGGTTTAATCAGACGCAAGAAATGGCCGAGGAAAATGCTTAGTGCACACTTAAAACTCGTTGTTTGCTATTCGTGCCTGACGTGGTTCGGAGGCAATAGACCGAAGTCGATGAGCTTGCGGTTGGCGTTGGGCAAAAGCACTTTACACATGTACTCTCCGAAGGAGTAAACAAATATGGCTGGTGGTTTAGCATTCCTATGCACGACATATTCTGCGAAAGCACGCTAGGCCACCCGAATTTTGGGGTTGGGTCAAACCCTTTTAGCCCCGCCGCGGTGGCTCAGTGGTTAGGGCGCTCGACTACTGATCCGGAGTTACCCGGGTTCGAACCCGACGGCGGCGGCTGCGTTTTTATGGAGGAAAAACGCTGAGGCGCCCGTGTGCTGTGCGATGTCAGTGCACGTTAAAGATCCCCAGGTGGTCGAAATTATTCCGGAGCCCTCCACTACGGCACCTCTTCTTCCCTTCTTCTTTCACTCCCTCCTTTATCCTTTTCCTTACGGCGCGGTTCAGGGGTCCAACGATATATGAGACAGATACTGCGCCATTTCCTTTCCCCCCAAAACCAATTATTATTATTATTAAACCCTTTTTTGGAGTTATTCAGGTACTTTCCGAACGTGGGTCACTTCATTTTTGAATTTCCGGGGGTGGACCAAGCCAATTTTGGCATTGTCCCAGGCCGGTTCCGAACGTGGACCAATAATATTAATAATTGGTTTTTGGGGAAGGAAATGGCGCAGTATCTGTCTCATATATCGTTGCACACCTGAACCGCGCCGTAAGGGAAGGGATAAGGGAGGGAGTGAAAGAAGAAAGGAAGAAAGGGGTGCCGTAGTGGAGGGCTCCGGAATAATTTCGACCACCTGGGGATCTTTAACGTTCACTGACATCGCACAGCACACGGGCGCCTTAGCGTTTCGCCTCCATCGAAACGCGGCCACCACGGTCGGGTTCGAACCCTGCTTAGTAGCCGAGCGTTCTAACCACTGAGCCAACGCGGCGGATTTAGATGGAACACCGATGGATATCGCGTTCTGCGAAACCCGGTCCCAAAATCATCAAGGAAACCGTGCTGTGGTTCACCAACACGCTTTGCAAAAAAGAACTAATGTTTGGCCACGGTCGGTTGATTATCAACGCATCGTATGACATATCAATGCAGCAAATGTGAGCGTACCACGTGAGGAACAGGAAAGAAAGAAGCGGAACCGGCACGAGATGCAAGCGCTTCGTTCGGCAGCACGAGGGACGCCACGCGCACACGAGCAGATCTCACGTGCGATTCGAAGCCCCGAGGAGCCATGAACGGACAGCTGGCTGTTCCACGTCGTCACGAGTGGTGGGCACAAAGAATGTGGTCTCGAATGGCTGGCGAAGGCTGCGAGGCGCCTTCGACGACGAGCGGAGGACTAGACCGGCGCCAAAGGGCGGTGGCTCTAGGTCACCTGCTGTCATCATTACTGGGAGTAGCACTGACGCTCAGCGCCATCACCATCGGCCTGTCTGTGCTCCGTCATCAGAGAGGCTCCGAAGGAAGCGGCGTCTTTGGCATGGGACGCAGCTCGTGGAACACCTGCAACTCCAAGCTCTGCATGGCGCACTTCCGTCGCCTCAAGGACTCCCTGAACCGGAGCACGGCCCCGTGCGGCGACTTTTACCGCTTCGCGTGTGGCGCTTGGCATCCTCGCGCAGCCAAGTCGGAGACCGTCTTCCGAGACCTCCTGGCCGTGGCCCAGCAAGACGCCATTCGGTACCTGGAGGCCGTGAACGACGCCTTAAACAAAATGGTGCTGCCAACCGGGAAAGTCCTTTTGCCCGATTCCCGCCCGGTACTGCGCATTAACCGAGCTGAGCGGGCGTACCAGGTCTGCCTGCACAGTGGTAGCAGTACCAAGGATGCCGCTTTGCTGACCGAGTTCCTTGCCGACCGGTCACTGTCCTGGCCTGAGCGCACTACGGCGCCCGCGCAGCCTCTGGACGTACTCCTGGACCTGGACATCAACTGGAACCTGGGCCTGTGGGTCTCGGTTCGTGTCTCACCCATACCGGGCCGCAACCAACGGCAGGTGCGCGTGGGGTCCGGCATCGTGTCCTACGATTGGAAGCGGGCTCTGGACACCATGGTAATGCGGGGAGTGTACAAAGCACGCGAGCGTCTCTTTCACGACGCCCTTCGTGCGAGAAGCTTCGCGGCCATGAGCGACAAGGAAATGGAGGAGCTGCGCCGTTATGAGTCAACGATCGTCGGTGCCCTGTGCGGCTCGGTGTCTGGTGGCCAGAACGAACTGGCCCTCCCGCTGAAGCAGATGCAGAATTTGGCCACTCCTCGCCTGGCCACCGCCCAGTGGGACACTGTCCTCAACTGGCAGCTCAACAAAGCTCTCAGAGTGACCGAGGCTGACCGCGTCATCGCCACGAACGTGAAGCTGCTGCAGGCAGTCGACTATCTGCTGAGTTCGCTTCCTGCTGAGGTGGTGCTACACCAGCTGGCATGGTCGCTGGTGCAGATGATCGGATGGATGGCCGACTCGGCACTTCCGGGTCGACCCACGGCGTACGAGATGGAAGATATGCGGAGCGCCGACTGTTTCTGGGTCACACACAGAGCGTTCGGAGTAACCCACCTCTCCGGCTACATAAACACTACCTACCCGCTTCACTGGCGCTCCTCAGTGGACGCCATTCTGATGACCATCACTCAGACGGCCATCAACTTCTTCCTGAAGACATCTTGGATCCACGCTGAGAGCCGAGCGGCCGCCGTCGACAAGCTGCGCCGCATGAACACCTCCCTCTGGCCTTCCGACTCCTACCTCAATGCATCGGAGGTGGCCGCCATATTGGAGAACTTCCCTGAGCCCAGAGAGGACGGTGCTGTGTTGCGGTACTGGCTTGACGCGTTGTCGGCTCGCCGAGCGCTCCTTGGCAGGCAGTGGGATGTGGCCGACGCCTTCTACCCTGGAGACTTGCAGCCGCCGCGGGCCCTGTTCCGCTACCACTATTACCTAAACGAGCTGGCTGTCTCGCTGCACGCGCTGCGCAGCCCGCTGTTCGTGGAGGGAGTGGGCCTCGCTGTGAACATGGGAGGCCTCGGAGCCCACTACGCCGTTGCCCTGGCCCGGGCGTTCGACCCACGAGGCGTCCTCCTGGACGGTCGCGGTTCCACCTCCGGTCTTTGGTGGGGAAAGTCCTCGTACCGGGACTACGAGCGGAGGACAGCGTGCCCAGCGACTGCCGCCAGTGGAGCCGAAGGAGGTGTGCAGGCCTTCGAGGGAGTCGCTGCCATCGAGATAGCGTGCGGGGCCTTCAACGCGTCGCGCTCTATCGCCGACCAGGGTACGCGGACGCATCAGAGGCGGCGCATTTTCCTTGGCCTGTCAGAGGATCAGGCCTTCTTCGTCGCCTTCTGTCAAGCGTCCTGCGCGCGCGGGCCCAGCGAGCGAAAACAGCTGTCCTGCACACTGCCGCTGAAGAACTTCCGCGAGTTCGCCACCGCATTTACGTGTCCCGTGGCCTCGCCCATGAATCCAGCGCTACGGTGCGGCTTCTTCGAGGCCAGTGACCTGCGGGCTGCCCGTAAAAATGGGGGTGAGAGTGAAGATGCCGGTAAAAGTGCGTCTACGAATGCGAGTGCGAATGTTGGTGCTGACGGCGCAGTGACGTCCTGGACGAGGCCACCGGCACGCCGGAGTGGCAGTGACGACCAGGATCCGTTGACACTGGCGACAACGGGTCTCGCGGGGCATATGGTTCGACAGCCCCCAGTTTTATGAGAGAATTTTGTGGTGGCTGCTAGCTGCCATATTTTTTAAGCTGTCGTTGCTCGAACGAATCGACGCAAGACGTTCGCTGCCAAAAACCATTTGGCTTGAAACAATAAAGTCTGCGCACTTGTGCGCGCAACTGTGCTTCTGTGTTCGTGCTCTTGAAGTAGTAGTAGTAAACACGTTAATTTGGGAAGAGAAAAGGCTTAAGGGTGGGGGAGAGATATATTTGGAGTTTCAGTGGTCAACCTAGTCACCAGCATAAACTGTCTATGAACTCATTCTTTTTCTCAGTCAGGAGGGCTCCTATTGCTCTAAACTAGGGCTAGTTATCTTTTGTAGTAAAGGGCTTTTTTCATAGCCCCAGGCGACATGGCCCGTCGTGGCGTAGCACCCACACCACACGCTCTGTTTCATGTATCGAGAGTCTTGGTTTTAGGTTGAGAATTCTGCCTGATGTTGCCAGGTAACAGTAGCTGGGGCCTATAATAATTAGGGTTATTTTAAGCCATATACGTGTTTCGTACCATTTCAGGTCGCGTTTCAGGCGAGGTTAAACGTATAAGGCGCCCGCGTGCTGCGCGATGTCAGTGCAGGGTAAAAGATCCCCAGGTCGTCTGAATCATTACCGAGACATCCACTACGGCACCTCTCCCTTTCTTCCACTGCCTCCTTAATCCCTTCTGTTATGGCGCGGTTCGGGTGTCCACCGAGATGTGAGACAGTTACTGCGTCATTTCATTTCCTCAAAACCAATTTTGAATTTTGTTTTCTTTTCCTCAAACAAATTTTCAATTTTAGTTTCATTTTCGACTTGCCCCAGTAGCTCAGTGGTTAGGGCGCTGGGCTAGTGAATCCAGGCCTCCCACTGGTGCCGACTCCAGACCCGAACTGCTTCTTACCTTATTCTCCTTCATGCCGGCTACCCCGATCAATTCATTATTTCTTGTAAGCTCTGCGGGAAAACGAGGGACTTCCTTCATGTCCTCCTCACATGTCCTACCTTCCCACACCATCCATGCCCAACCATGGCGGAGTCATACAGGGAGACTCTCCTGGCCAGCTCCGCTGCTGCTGACCAGCGCCGGATAATTACCGACGCCCTGAAGCGGATAGCCCTCCAAGGGCTGTCCTTTTCCCTGTAAGGGCAGCCCCCTAAGGGCTGCCTCGTGCCATGTTAGGGGGCTTGCCCCCCTCTGTATTTGGCAATAATGTTTCCACCACCACCACTGATCCGGAGCTCCCGAGTTCGAACCCCACCGCGGCGGCCGCGTTTCGAAGGAGGCGTAACGCCAAGGCGCCCGTGTGCTGTGCGACGCCAGCGCACGTCTAAGATCCTTAGGTGGCCGAAACCATTCCGGAGCCCTCCACTACGGCACCTCTTCTCTCATTCCCTCCTTCATCCCCTCCCCCACGGCGCGGCCCAGGACTCCGCCGAGATGTTAGACAGACACTGCACCATTTCCCTTCCCCAGCAGCAAATTATTATTTTTATTATTTACACCGGTCCCACCCACTTGGCCCCACCGCGGGCTGCCGACGCGCGCGGGAATTGCCCGGATGGCAGAGCTTCCTGGCCCACCGGAGGGACGCTGCTGACTGGACTCTACCGTTAGCACCATGACCTCTGGATAAATCTAACCAACAGCCAGCTCTTAACGGACATACGCAGACGTGCGACACGGAGGAGAGCTAGTGTTTCAAAATGTCACTGGAAAGGGCTCGCCAACTTTCCCGCGCGGTTGTAGGTTGTATGTCCTCTTCTGATGTGTATTATATGGCTGAGATGTTAATGAGAACAGGATGTAGCCACTGAGCGAGCTTACTTTCCTCTAAAGTTGTTTCAGGGCCGTTTACATTTTTAACATGGGGGACCAAAAGCATGGGAGCTCTGTATTACTTAACAAAATTTTATATTATATCATTTCAGGGTTAGTTAGGTTTTCTGATCTTTCTGTTCTGTGATGTTAAATTATTTAGCTTGGCAAGTGATTCCTCAAAGCGAAACCTAATTTCATGTACGAAATTGACAGTATTGCTCCAATAGCCACTGCAATTGGTGACCACAGGGCGCTGCCTGGCACAGATCACGTGGTCGCAGCGGTGACGTCTCCGGCGGTCGTGGAGAACGCGCTAGTGCGCCGTATGATGTAACGCTCCGTGTACGGCCACGGCACGCAGTATTCTGGCGGCTGCAGGACGATCGCGCTGGTAGGCGGGCACTCGAATGCCGTTGCGAAGTCACGCATGTGACGCAGCACCGTGTTGAGCCCGTGGGTGTGCGCATGCGCGTTCTACAGCTCCGCGAATGCTCCCTGTTAGAAGCTACCTTAAATACCTAGCTTACAAATTCACAGCTCCACAAATGTTCCTCGTCCTCAGAAAGAAGATAGCGGAGCTTTCCCTGGTGTTCTTTGTAGTGTTTGGATATTCGCTCTGTGTGTTACGGCGTGTACCGGTGAATTTTGCTTTAGCAAGGGGACTGAGTGAGCACGGACGTAACTATCGCAGGCCAATTGAGGCACCAGCTTCGAATGACGCCACTTGTCTCCAGCCAATGAGAATCATTCGGTCCGGTGACGTCCGTTATTCTAGCCAATGGGAGAATTTTATGACAGATGCCACATTTATTATCTGATACAGTGCCAAGTAGCCATGGGGTTTAATAAAACGCAAGAAATGGCTGAGGAAAATGCTTAGTGCACACTTAAAACTCGTTGTTTGCTATTCGTGCCTGACGTGGTTCGGAGGCAATAGACCGAAGTCGATGAGCTTGCGGTTGGCGTTGGGCGAAATCACTTCACACATGTACTCTCCGAAGGAGTAAACAAATATGGCTGGTGGTTTAGCATTCCTATGCACGACATATTCTGCGAAAGCACGCTAGGCCACCCGAATTTTGGGGTTGGGTCAAACCCTTTTAGCCCCGCCGCGGTGGCTCAGTGGTTAGGGCGCTCGACTACTGATCTGGAGTTACCCGGGTTCGAACCCTACGGCGGCGGCTGCGTTTTTATGGAGGAAAAACGCTGAGGCGCCCGTGTGCTGTGCGATGTCAGTGCACGTTAAAGATCCCCAGGTGGTCGAAATTATTCCGGAGCCCTCCACTACGGCACCTCTTCTTCCCTTCTTCTTTCGCTCCCTCCTTTATCTTTTTCCTTACGGCGCGGTTCAGGGGTCCAACGATATATGAGACAGATACTGCGCCATTTCCTTTCCCCCCAACACCAATTATTATTATTATTAAACCCTTTTTTGGAGTGACTCAGGTACTTTCCGAACGTGGGTCACTTCATTTTTGAATTTCCGGGGTTGGGCCAAGCCAATTTTGGCATTGTCCCAGGCCGGTTCCGAACGTGGACCAATAATATTAATAATTGGTTTTTGGGGAAGGAAATGTCGCAGTATCTGTCTCATATATCGTTGCACACCTGAACCGCGCCGTAAGGGAAGGGATAAGGGAGGGAGTGAAAGAAGAAAGGAAGAAAGGGGTGCCGTAGTGGAGGGCTCCGGAATAATTTCGACCACCTGGGGATCTTTAACGTGCACTGACATCGCACAGCACACGGGCGCCTTAGCGTTTCGCCTCCATCGAAACGCGGCCACCACGGTCGGGTTCGAACCCGGCTCAGTAGCCGAGCGTTCTAACCACTGAGCCAACGCGGCGGATTTAGATGGAACACCGATGGATATCGCGTTCTGCGAAACCCGGTCCCAAAATCATCAAGAAAACCGTGCTGTGGTTCACCAACACGCTTTGCATAAAAGAACTAATGTATGGCCACGGTCGGTTGATTATCAACGCATCGTATGACATATCAATGCAACAAATGTGAGCGTACCACGTGAGGAACAGGAAAGAAAGAAGCGGAACCGGCACGAGATGCAAGCGCTTCGTTCGGCAGCACGAGGGACGCCACGCGCACACGAGCAGATCACACGTGCGATTCGAAGCCCCGAGGAGCCATGAACGGACAGCTGGCTGTTCCACGTCGTCACGAGTGGTGGGCACAAAGAATGTGGTCTCGAATGGCTGGCGAAGGCTGCGAGGCGCCTTCGACGACGAGCGGAGGACTAGACCGGCGCCAAAGGGCGGTGGCTCTAGGTCACCTGCTGTCATCATTACTGGGAGTAGCACTGACGCTCAGCGCCATCACCATCGGCCTGTCTGTGCTCCGTCATCAGAGAGGCTCCGAAGGAAGCGGCGCCTTTGGCATGGGACGCAGCTCGTGGAACACCTGCAACTCCAAGCTGTGCATGGCGCACTTCCGTCGCCTCAAGGACTCCCTGAACCGGAGCACGGCCCCGTGCGGCGACTTTTACAGCTTCGCGTGTGGCGCTTGGCATCCTCGCGCAGCCAAGTCAGAGACCGCCTTCCGATACCTCCAGGCCGTGGCCCAGCAAGACGCCATCCGGTACCTGGAGGCCGTGAACGACGCCTCAAACAAAATGGTGCTGCCAACCGGGAAAGTCCTTTTGCCCGATTCCCGTCCGGTACTGCGCATTAACCGAGCTGAGCGGGCGTACCAGGTCTGCCTGCACAGTGGTAGCAGTACCAAGGATGCCGCTTTGCTGACCGAGTTCCTTGCCGACCGGTCACTGTCTTGGCCTGAGCACACTACGGCGCCCGCGCAGCCTCTGGACGTACTCCTGGACCAGGACATCAACTGGAACCTGGGCCTGTGGTTCTCGGTTCGTGTCTCACCCATACCGGGCCGCAACCAACGGCAGGTGCGCGTGGGGTCCGGCATCGTGTCCTACGATTGGAAGCGGGCTCTGGACACCATGGTAACGCGGGGAGTGTACAAAGCACGCGTGCGTCGCTTTCACGACGCCCTTCGTGCGAGAAGCTTCGCGGCCATGAGCGACAAGGAAATGGAGGAGCTGCGCCGTTATGAGTCAACGATCGTCGGTGCCCTGTGCGGCTCGGTGTCTGGTGGCCAGAACGAACTGGCCTTCCCGCTGAAGCAGATGCAGAATTTGGCCACTCCTCGCCTGGCCACCGCCCAGTGGGACACTGTCCTCAACTGGCAGCTCAACAAAGCTCTCAGAGTGACCGAGGCTGACCGCGTCATCGCCACGAACGTGAAGCTGCTGCAGGCAGTCGACTATCTGCTGAGTTCGCTTCCTGCTGAGGTGGTGCTACACCAGCTGGCATGGTCGCTGGTGCAGATGATCGGATGGATGGCCGACTCGGCACTTCCGGGTCGACCCACGGCGTACGAGATGGAAGATATGCGGAGCGCCGACTGTTTCTGGGTCACACACAGAGCGTTCGGAGTAACCCACCTCTCCGGCTACATAAACACTACCTACCCGCTTCAGTGGCGCTCCTCAGTGGACGCCATTCTGATGACCATCACTCAGACGGCCATCAACTTCTTCCTGAAGACATCTTGGATCCACGCTGAGAGCCGAGCGGCCGCCGTCGACAAGCTGCGCCGCATGAACACCTCCCTCTGGCCTTCCGACTCCTACCTCAATGCATCGGAGGTGGCCGCCATATTGGAGAACTTCCCTGAGCCCAGAGAGGACGGTGCTGTGTTGCGGTACTGGCTTGACGCGTTGTCGGCTCGCCGAGCGCTCCTTGGCAGGCAGTGGGATGTGCCCGACGCCTTCTACCCTGGAGACTTGCAGCCGCCGCGGGCCCTGTTCCGCTACCACTATTACCTAAACGAGCTGGCTGTCTCGCTGCACGCGCTGCGCAGCCCGCTGTTCGTGGAGGGAGTGGGCCTCGCTGTGAACATGGGAGGCCTCGGAGCCCACTACGCCGTTGCCCTGGCCCGGGCGTTCGACCCACGAGGCGTCCTCCTGGACGGTCGCGGTTCCACCTCCGGTCTTTGGTGTGGAAAGTCCTCGTACCGGGACTACGAGCGGAGAACAGCGTGCCCAGCGACTGCCGCCAGTGGAGCCGAAGGAGGTGTGCAGGCCTTCGAGGGAGTCGCTGCCATCGAGATAGCGTACGGGGCCTTCAACGCGTCGCGCTCTATCGCCGACCAGGGTACGCGGACGCATCAGAGGCGGCGCGTTTTCCTTGGCCTGTCAGAGGATCAGGCCTTCTTCGTCGCCTTCTGCCAAGCGTCCTGCGCGCGCGGGCCCAGCGAGCGAAAACAGCTGTCCTGCACACTGCCGCTGAAGAACTTCCGCGAGTTCGCCACCGCATTTACGTGTCCCGTGGCCTCGCCCATGAATCCAGCGCTACGGTGCGGCTTCTTCGAGGCCAGTGACCAGCGGGCTGCCCGTAAAAATGGGGGTGAGAGTGAAGATGCCGGTAAAAGTGCGTCTACGAATGCGAGTGCGAATGTTGGTGCTGACGGCGCAGTGACGTCCTGGACGAGGCCACCGGCACGCCGGAGTGGCAGTGACGACCAGGATCCGTTGACACTGGCGACGACGGGTCTCGCGGGGCATATGGTTCGACAGCCCCCAGTTTTATGAGAGAATTTTGTGGTGGCTGCTAGCTGCCATATTTTTTAAGCTGTCGTTGCTCGAACGAATCGACGCAAGACGTTCGCTGCCAAAAACCATTTGGCTTGAAACAATAAAGTCTGCGCACTTGTGCGCGCAACTGTGCTTCTGTGTTCGTGCTCTTGAAGTAGTAGTAGTAAACACGTTAATTTGGGAAGAGAAAAGGCATAAGGGTGGGGGAGAGATATATTTGGAGTTTCAGTGGTCAACCTAGTCACCAGCATAAACTGTCTCTGAACTCATTCTTTTTCTCGGTCAGGAGGGCTCCTATTGCTCTAAACTAGGGCTAGTTATCTTTTGTAGTAAAGGGCTTTTTTCATAGCCCCAGGAGACTTGGCACGTCGTGGCGTAGCACCCACACCACACGCACTGTTTCATGTATCAAGTCTTGGTTTTAGGTTGAGAATTCTGCCTGATGTTGCCAGGTAACGGTAGCTGGGGCCTATAATAATTAGGGTTATATAAAGCCATATGCGTGTTTCGTACCATTTCAGGTCGCGTTTCAGGGGAGGTTAAACGCATAAGGCGCCCGCGTGCTGCGCGATGTCAGTGCAGGTTAAAAGATCCCCAGGTCGTCTGAATCATTACCGAGACCTCCACTACGGCACCTCTCCCTTTCTTCCACTGCCTCCTTAATCCCTTCTGTTATGGCGCGGTTCGGGTGTCCACCGAGATGTGGGACAGTTACTGCGTCATTTCATTTCCTCAAAACCAATTTTGAATTTTGTTTTCTTTTCCTCAAACAAATTTTCAATTTTAGTTTCATTTTCGACTTGCCCCAGTAGCTCAGTGGTTAGGGCGCTGGGCTAGTGAATCCAGGCATCCCACTGGTGCCGACTCCAGACCCGAACTGCTCCTTACCTTATTCTCCTTCATGCCGGCTACCCCGATCCATTCATTTCTTCTTGTAAGCTCTACGGGAAACCGAGAGACTTCCTTCATGTCCTCCTCACATGTCCTACCTTCCCACACCATCCATGCCCAACCATGGCGGAGTCATACAGGGAGACTCTCCTGGCCAGCTCCGCTGCTGCTGACCAGCGCCGGATAATTACCGACGCCCTGAAGCGGATAGCCCTCCAAGGGCTGTCCTTTTCCCTGTAAGGGCAGCCCCCTAAGGGCTGCCTCGGGCCATGTTAGGGGGCTTGCCCCCCTCTTTATTTGGCAATAATGTTTCCACCACCACCACTGATCCGGAGCTCCTGAGTTCGAACCCCACCGCGGCGGCCGCGTTTCGAAGGAGGCGTAACGCCAAGGCGCCCGTGTGCTGTGCGACGCCAGCGCACGTCTAAGATCCTTAGGTGGCCGAAACCATTCCGGAGCCCTCCACTACGGCACCTCTTCTCTCATTCCCTCCTTCATCCCCTCCCCCACGGCGCGGCCCAGGACTCCGCCGAGATGTTAGACAGACACTGCACCATTTCCCTTCCCCAACAGCCAATTATTATTTTTATTATTTACACCGGTCCTACCCACTTGGCCCCACCGCGGGCTGCCGACGCGCGCGGGAATTGCCCGGATGGCAGAGCTTCCTGGCCCACCGGAGGGACGCTGCTGACTGGACTCTACCGTTAGCACCATGACGTCTGGATAAATCTAACCAACAGCCAGCTCTTAACGGACACACGCAGACGTGCGACACGGAGGAGGGCTAGTATTTCAAAATGTCACTGGAAAGGGCTCGCCAACTTTCCCGCGCGGTTGTAGGTTGTATGTCCACTTCAGATGTGTATTATATGGCTGAGATGTTAATGAGAACAGGATGCAGCCACTGAGCGAGCTTACGTTCCTCTAAAGTTGTTTCAGGGCCCTTTACATTTTTAACACGGGGGACCAAAAGCATGGGAGCTCTGTATTACTTAACAAAATTTTATATTATATCATTTCAGGTATAGTTAGGTTTTCTGATCTTTCTGTTCTGTGATGTTAAATTATTTAGCTTGGTAAGTGATTCCTCAAAGCGAAACCTAATTTCATGTACGAAATTGACAGTATTGCTCCAATAGCCACTGCAATTGGTGACCACACAGCGCTGCTTGGCACAGATCACGTGGTCGCAGCGGTGACGTCTCCGGCGGTCGTGGAGAACGCGCCGGTGGGCCGTATGATGTAACGCTCCGTGTACGGCCACGGCACGCAGTATTCTGGCGGCTGCAGGTCGATCGCGCTGGTAGGCGGGCACTCGAACGCCGTTGCGAAGTCACGCATGTGACGCAGCAGCGTGTTGAGCCTGTGGGTGTGTGCATGCGCGTTCTACAGCTCCGCGAATGCTCCCTGTTAGAAGCTACCTTAAATACCTAGCTTACAAATTCACAGCTCCACAAATGTTCCTCTTCCTTAGAAAGAAGATAGCGGAACTTTCCCTGGTGTTCTTTGTAGTGTTCGGATATTCGCTCTGTGTGTTACGGCGTGTACCGGTGAATTTTGCTTTAGCAAGGGGACTGAGTGAGCACGGACGTAACGATCGCAGACCAATTGAGGCACCAGCTTCGAATGACGCCACTTGTCTCCAGCCAATGAGAATCATTCGGTCCGGTGACGTCCGTTCTTCTAGCCAATGGGAGAATTTTATGACAGATGCCACATTTATTATCTGATACAGTGCCAAGTAGCCATGGGGTTTAATCAGACGCAAGAAATGGCCGAGGAAAATGCTTAGTGCACACTTAAAACTCGTTGTTTGCTATTCGTGCCTGACGTGGTTCGGAGGCAATAGACCGAAGTCTATGAGCTTGCGGTTGGCGTTGGGCAAAAGCACTTTACACATGTACTCTCCGAAGGAGTAAACAAATATGGCTGGTGGTTTAGCATTCCTATGCACGACATATTCTGCGAAAGCACGCTAGGCCACCCGAATTTTGGGGTTGGGTCAAACCCTTTTAGCCCCGCCGCGGTGGCTCAGTGGTTAGGGCGCTCGACTACTGATCCGGAGTTACCCGGGTTCGAACCCGACGGCGGCGGCTGCGTTTTTACGGAGGAAAAACGCTGAGGCGCCCGTGTGCTGTTCGATGTCAGTGCACGTTAAAGATCCCCAGGTGGTCGAAATTATTCCGGAGCCCTCCACTACGGCACCTCTTCTTCCCTTCTTTCACTCCCTCCTTTATCCTTTTCCTTACGGCGCGGTTCAGGGGTCCAACGATATATGAGACAGATACTGCGCCATTTCCTTTCCCCCCAAAACCAATTATTATTATTATTAAACCCTTTTTTAGAGTGACTCAGGTACTTTCCGAACGTGGGTCACTTCATTTTTGAATTTCCGGGGGTGGACCAAGCCAATTTTGGCATTGTCCCAGGTCGGTTCCGAACGTGGACCAATAATATTAATAATTGGTTTTTGGGGAAGGAAATGGCGCCGTATCTGTCTCATATATCGTTGCACACCTGAACCGCGCCGTAAGGGAAGGGATAAGGGAGGGAGTGAAAGAAGAAAGGAAGAAAGGGGTGCCGTAGTGGAGGGCTCCGGAATAATTTCGACCACCTGGGGATCTTTAACGTGCACTGACATCGCACAGCACACGGGCGCCTTAGCGTTTCGCCTCCATCGAAACGCGGCCACCACGGTCGGGTTCGAACCCTGCTTAGTAGCCGAGCGTTCTAACCACTGAGCCAACGCGGCGGATTTAGATGGAACACCGATGGATATCGCGTTCTGCGAAACCCGGTCCCAAAATCATCAATGAAACCGTGCTGTGGTTCACCAACACGCTTTGCAAAAAAGAACTAATGTTTGGCCACGGTCGGTTGATTATCAACGCATCGTATGACATATCAATGCAGCAAATGTGAGCGTACCACGTGAGGAACAGGAAAGAAAGAAGCGGAACCGGCACGAGATGCAAGCGCTTCGTTCGGCAGCACGAGGGACGCCACGCGCACACGAGCAGATCACACGTGCGATTCGAAGCCCCGAGGAGCCATGAACGGACAGCTGGCTGTTCCACATCGTCACGAGTGGTGGGCACAAAGAATGTGGTCTCGAATGGCTGGCGAAGGCTGCGAGGCGCCTTCGACGACGAGCGGAGGACTAGACCGGCGCCAAAGGGCGGTGGCTCTAGGTCACCTGCTGTCATCATTACTGGGAGTAGCACTGACGCTCAGCGCCATCACCATCGGCCTGTCTGTGCTCCGTCATCAGAGAGGCTCCGAAGGAAGCGGCGCCTTTGGCATGGGACGCAGCTCGTGGAACACCTGCAACTCCAAGCTCTGCATGGCGCACTTCCGTCGCCTCAAGGACTCCCTGAACCGGAGCACGGCCCCGTGCGGCGACTTTTACCGCTTCGCGTGTGGCGCTTGGCATCCTCGCGCAGCCAAGTCAGAGACCGCCTTCCGATACCTCCTGGCCGTGGCCCAGCAAGACGCCATCCGGTACCTGGAGGCCGTGAACGACGCCTCAAACAAAATGGTGCTGCCAACCGGGAAAGTCCTTTTGCCCGATTCCCGTCCGGTACTGCGCATTAACCGAGCTGAGCGGGCGTACCAGGTCTGCCTGCACAGTGGTAGCAGTACCAAGGATGCCGCTTTGCTGACCGAGTTCCTTGCCGACCGGTCACTGTCCTGGCCTGAGCACACTACGGCGCCCGCGCAGCCTCTGGACGTACTCCTGGACCAGGACATCAACTGGAACCTGGGCCTGTGGTTCTCGGTTCGTGTCTCACCCATACCGGGCCGCAACCAACGGCAGGTGCGCGTGGGGTCCGGCATCGTGTCCTACGATTGGAAGCAGGCTCTGGACACCATGGTAACGCGGGGAGTGTACAAAGCACGCGTGCGTCGCTTTCACGACGCCCTTCGTGCGAGAAGCTTCGCGGCCATGAGCGACAAGGAAATGGAGGAGCTGCGCCGTTATGAGTCAACGATCGTCGGTGCCCTGTGCGGCTCGGTGTCTGGTGGCCAGAACGAACTAGCCTTCCCGCTGAAGCAGATGCAGAATTTGGCCACTCCTCGCCTGGCCACCGCCCAGTGGGACACTCTCCTCAACTGGCAGCTCAACAAAGCTCTCAGAGTGACCGAGGCTGACCGCGTCATCGCCACGAACGTGAAGCTGCTGCAGGCAGTCGACTATCTGCTGAGTTCGCTTCCTGCTGAGGTGGTGCTACACCAGCTGGCATGGTCGCTGGTGCAGATGATCGGATGGATGGCCGACTCGGCACTTCCGGGTCGACCCACGGCGTACGAGATGGAAGATATGCGGAGCGCCGACTGTTTCTGGGTCACACACAGAGCGTTCGGAGTAACCCACCTCTCCGGCTACATAAACGCTACCTACCCGCTTCAGTGGCGCTCCTCAGTGGACGCCATTCTGATGACCATCACTCAGACGGCCATCAACTTCTTCCTGAAGACATCTTGGATCCACGCTGAGAGCCGAGCGGCCGCCGTCGACAAGCTGCGCCGCATGAACACCTCCCTCTGGCCTTCCGACTCCTACCTCAATGCATCGGAGGTGGCCGCCATATTGGAGAACTTCCCTGAGCCCAGAGAGGACGGTGCTGTGTTGCGGTACTGGCTTGACGCGTGTCGGCTCGCCGAGCGCTCCTTGGCAGGCAGTGGGATGTGGCCGACGCCTTCTACCCTGGAGACTTGCAGCCGCCGCGGGCCCTGTTCCGCTACCACTATTGTCTCCCTGCACGCGCTGCGCAGCCCGCTGTTCGTGGAGGGAGTGGGCCTCGCGGTGAACATGGGAGGCCTCGGAGCCCACTACGGCGTTGCCCTGGCCCGGGCGTTCGACCCACGAGGCGTCCTCCTGGACGGTCGCGGTTCCACCTCCGGTCTTTGGTGTGGAAAGTCCTCGTACCGGGACTACGAGCGGAGAACAGCGTGCCCAGCGACTGCCGCCAGTGGAGCCGAAGGAGGTGTGCAGGCCTTCGAGGGAGTCGCTGCCATCGAGATAGCGTACGGGGCCTTCAACGCGTCGCGCTCTATCGCCGACCAGGGTACGCGGACGCATCAGAGGCGGCGCGTTTTCCTTGGCCTGTCAGAGGATCAGGCCTTCTTCGTCGCCTTCTGCCAAGCGTCCTGCGCGCGCGGGCCCAGCGAGCGAAAACAGCTGTCCTGCACACTGCCGCTGAAGAACTTCCGCGAGTTCGCCACCGCATTTACGTGTCCCGTGGCCTCGCCCATGAATCCAGCGCTACGGTGCGGCTTCTTCGAGGCCAGTGACCAGCGGGCTGCCCGTAAAAATGGGGGTGAGAGTGAAGATGCCGGTAAAAGTGCGTCTACGAATGCGAGTGCGAATGTTGGTGCTGACGGCGCAGTGACGTCCTGGACGAGGCCACCGGCACGCCGGAGTGGCAGTGACGACCAGGATCCGTTGACACTGGCGACGACGGGTCTCGCGGGGCATATGGTTCGACAGCCCCCAGTTTTATGAGAGAATTTTGTGGTGGCTGCTAGCTGCCATATTTTTTAAGCTGTCGTTGCTCGAACGAATCGACGCAAGACGTTCGCTGCCAAAAACCATTTGGCTTGAAACAATAAAGTCTGCGCACTTGTGCGCGCAACTGTGCTTCTGTGTTCGTGCTCTTGAAGTAGTAGTAGTAAACACGTTAATTTGGGAAGAGAAAAGGCATAAGGGTGGGGGAGAGATATATTTGGAGTTTCAGTGGTCAACCTAGTCACCAGCATAAACTGTCTATGAACTCATTCTTTTTCTCAGTCAGGAGGGCTCCTATTACTCTAAACTAGGGCTAGTTATCTTTTGTAGTAAAGGGCTTTTTTCATAGCCCCAGGCGACATGGCCCGTCGTGGCGTAGCTCCCACACCACACGCACTGTTTCATGTATCAAGTCTTGGTTTTAGGTTGAGAATTCTGCCTGATGTTGCCAGGTAACAGTAGCTGGGGCCTATAATAATTAGGGTTATATAAAGCCATATACGTGTTTCGTACCATTTCAGGTCGCGTTTCAGGGGAGGTTAAACGCATAAGGCGCCCGCGTGCTGCGCGATGTCAGTGCAGGTTAAAAGATCCCCAGGTCGTCTGAATCATTACCGAGACCTCCACTACGGCACCTCTCCCTTTCTTCCACTGCCTCCTTAATCCCTTCTGTTATGGCGCGGTTCGGGTGTCCACCGAGATGTGAGACAGTTCCTGCGTCATTTCATTTCCTCAAAACCAATTTTGAATTTTGTTTTCTTTTCCTCAAACAAATTTTCAATTTTAGTTTCATTTTCGACTTGCCCCAGTAGCTCAGTGGTTAGGGCGCTGGGCTAGTGAATCCAGGCCTCCCACTGGTGCCGACTCCAGACCCGAACTGCTCCTTACCTTATTCTCCTTCATGCCGGCTACCCCGATCAATTCATTTCTTCTTGTAAGCTCTACGGGAAACCGAGAGACTTCCTTCATGTCCTCCTCACATGTCCTACCTTCCCACACCATCCATGCGCAACCATGGCGGAGTCATACAGGGAGACTCTCCTGGCCAGCTCCGCTGCTGCTGACCAGCGCCGGATAATTACCGACGCCCTGAAGGGGATAGCCCTCCAAGGGCTGTCCTTTTCCCTGTAAGGGCAGCCCCCTAAGGGCTGCCTCGGGCCATGTTAGGGGGCTTGCCCCCCTCTTTATTTGGCAATAATGTTTCCACCACCACCACTGATCCGGAGCTCCTGAGTTCGAACCCCACCGCGGCGGCCGCGTTTCGAAGGAGGCGTAACGCCAAGGCGCCCGTGTGCTGTGCGACGCCAGCGCACGTCTAAGATCCTTAGGTGGCCGAAACCATTCCGGAGCCCTCCACTACGGCACCTCTTCTCTCATTCCCTCCTTCATCCCCTCCCCCACGGCGCGGCCCAGGACTCCGCCGAAATGTTAGACAGACACTGCACCATTTCCCTTCCCCAACAGCCAATTATTATTTTTATTATTTACACCGGTCCCACCCACTTGGCCCCACCGCGGGCTGCCGACGCGCGCGGGAATTGCCCGGATGGCAGAGCTTCCTGGCCCACCGGAGGGACGCTGCTGACTGGACTCTACCGTTAGCACCATGACGTCTGGATAAATCTAACCAACAGCCAGCTCTTAACGGACATACGCAGACGTGCGACACGGAGGAGAGCTAGTGTTTCAAAATGTCACTGGAAAGGGCTCGCCAACTTTCCCGCGCGGTTGTAGGTTGTATGTCCTCTTCTGATGTGTATTATATGGCTGAGATGTTAATGAGAACAGGATGTAGCCACTGAGCGAGCTTACTTTACTCTAAAGTTGTTTCAGGGCCCTTTACATTTTTAACATGGGGTACCAAAAGCATTGGAGCTCTGTATTACTTAACAAAATTTTATATTATATCATTTCAGGGTTAGTTAGGTTTTCTGATCTTTCTGTTCTGTGATGGTAAATTATTTAGCTTGGCAAGTGATTCCTCAAAGCGAAACCTAATTTCATGTACGAAATTGACAGTATTGCTCCAATAGCCACTGCAATTGGTGACCACAGGGCGCTGCCTGGCACAGATCACGTGGTCGCAGCGGTGACGTCTCCGGCGGTCGTGGAGAACGCGCTAGTGGGCCGTATGATGTAACGCTCCGTGTACGGCCACGGCACGCAGTATTCTGGCGGCTGCAGGACGATCGCGCTGGTAGGCGGGCACTCGAACGCCGTTGCGAAGTCACGCATGTGACGCAGCAGCGTGTTGAGCCTGTGGGTGTGCGCATGCGCGTTCTACAGCTCCGCGAATGCTCCCTGTTAGAAGCTACCTTAAATACCTAGCTTACAAATTCACAGCTCCACAAATGTTCCTCTTCCTCAGAAAGAAGATAGCGGAACTTTCCCTGGTGTTCTTTGTAGTGTTTGGATATTCGCTCTGTGTGTTACGGCGTGTACCGGTGAATTTTGCTTTAGCAAGGGGACTGAGTGAGCACGGACGTAACTATCGCAGGCCAATTGAGGCACCAGCTTCGAATGACGCCACTTGTCTCCAGCCAATGAGAATCATTCGGTCCGGTGACGTCCGTTATTCTAGCCAATGGGAGAATTTTATGACAGATGCCACATTTATTATCTGATACAGTGCCAAGTAGCCATGGGGTTTAATAAAACGCAAGAAATGGCTGAGGAAAATGCTTAGTGCACACTTAAAACTCGTTGTTTGCTATTCGTGCCTGACGTGGTTCGGAGGCAATAGACCGAAGTCGATGAGCTTGCGGTTGGCGTTGGGCGAAAGCACTTCACACATGTACTCTCCGAAGGAGTAAACAAATATGGCTGGTGGTTTAGCATTCCTACGCACGACATATTCTACGAAAGCAGGCTAGGTCACCCGAATTTTGGTGTTGGGCAAAACCCTTTTTTGGAGTGTCTCAGATACTTTTCGAACGTGGGTCACTTCATTTTTGAATTTCCAGGGGTGGGCCAAGCCAATTTTGGCATTGTCCCAGGTCGGTTCCGAAAGTGGACAAATAATAATAATAATTGGTTTTTGGGGAAGGAAATGGCGCAGTATCTGTCTCATATATCGTTGGACACCTGATCCGCGCCGTAAAGGAAGTGATGAGGGAGGGAGTGAAAGAAGAAAGGAAGAAAGGGGTGCCGTAGTGGAGGGCTCCGGAATAATTTCGACCACCTGGGGATCTTTAACGTGCACTGACATCGCACAGCACACGGGCTCCTTAGCGTTTCGCCTCCATCGAAACGCGGCCACCACGGTCGGGTTCGAACCCGGCTCAGTAGCCGAGCGTTCTAACCACTGAGCCAACGCGGCGGATTTAGATGGAACACCGATGGATATCGCGTTCTGCGAAACCCGGTCCCAAAATCATCAAGGAAACCGTGCTGTGGTTTACCAACACGCTTTGCAAAAAAGAACTAATGTTTGGCCACGGTCGGTTGATTATCAACGCATCGTATGACATATCAATGCAGAAAATGTGAGCGTACCACGTGAGGAACAGGAAAGAAAGAAGCGGAACCGGCACGAGATGCAAGCGCTTCGTTCGGCAGCACGAGGGACGCCACGCGCACACGAGCAGATCACACGTGCGATTCGAAGCCCCGAGGACGTCAGGCGCCCGTGGGTGACCTCATTACTGCGAACGCAGCCACCGCTGCGCGCGACGAACATGCCGAGCATGATGAACGGAACCTCTTCCATAAACAGCACCGCTGTTAAAAACAAATTTTTCCTTACGGGCGCGGTTCGGGTGTCCACCGAGATATGTGAGCCAAGCGTCATTTTCTTGTTTTACCTTTAGTTACATTGAAGGTCGAACTTGCGGCCCCGCTGACAGCTCGAAAATCAGGCGTAGTGAAGCTTTTCTCTTCAAAACCTTAATCTCCCTGGCTACGTTTGTGGTCGAGCGACTGGCAGTTTCCATAGATGCCCACACTGAGACACAGTAGTAGGCATTTTCTTTTATTTCGTAAGCATCTTGCTTTCTTCGAAACGACATAAACTTCGCCACCATAACAACTACCGCAAGGGTAGAAGCAGTAACTGTAACTAGACCTGCAGTGGTCTTGGGCACGGCATTTAGAGCAAACGTTCCGAGTGCTTTGGGGGCAGTGCTTAACGTGCTGTTAACCCCCTGTGATAACTGCACTCGCAACCTCGCTGCTAGATGAAGCGGCTGCACCGTCAACTTTTGCGTTGCTTAGCGCGGTGCTCGTCACGTTGTAGCCACGTGGTATCCACGGCAGGCGTGGCATCGATCACACCTAGCGTTTCGCTGAAAGCCTCAAAGTGCATCGGCGTTTTATGGAGCAGCCACTTTCCCGCTGCCGCCGCGGTCGGGTTCGAACTCGGGTACTACTGATCCGGAATACCCGGGTTCGAACCCGACCGCGGCGGCAGCGTTTCGATGGGGGCTAAACGCAAAGGCGCCCGTGTGCTGGGCGATGTCAGTGCACGCTAAATATCCCCAGATGGTTGAAATTATTCCGGAGCCCTCCACTACGGCTCCTCTTTTTTTCCTTTATTCCTTTCCTTACGGCGCTGTTCAGGTGTCCAGTGATATATGAGACAGATATTGCGCCATCTTCTTTCCTCAAAAACTAATTATTTATCAATTTTATGCGATGCCGGCAGACGCTTTCCCGCTAAACCGAAGATCAATGTCAAAGGTCAAGGCCAAAGTCAAATGCCAATGGTTAAGGTGAAAGGTGAAAGTCGGAACAGTTGGTCTACCAGCCGCTGATGTCCCTGCTGTAGCTGACGTCATGTGTCAAACCTGACTACCACCAGTTATGCTCATGGTTTGACCTCTGTCTACATTCAAGGCGAAACTTGCGGCCACGGTGACCTCTAGCTACATTCAAGGTCAAACTTGTGGCCCCGCTGACGGCTCGAAAAGCTGTCGTAGGGATGTTCTTCGCTTCAAAATTGGTTTTTGAGGAAAGGAAATGGCGCAGTATCTGTCTCACATCGCGGTGGACGCCTGAACCACGCCATAAGGGAAGGGATAAAGGAGGGAACCAGAGGAGATCATACACGCGGCGGCGACGTTGCCAAGGCTAGACCTAACTAGGCCGTCTACGTGGTCCGTCATGTAGTGCGGAGCAGCTGCCGGCAGCGCGGCGCCATACCTGGTCACGTGGTGCTGTTTCCAGAGGATGCGCAGACCGGCGAGGCGCGCCGCGGTGGCGGTGGCTCCGGCGCGCCAGCTGTGCGCCGTGTCACGTCACTGCTCCTCGCGCATGCGCAGCACGGCTCTCCAGGATGCACGCGAAACCGGTCAACCTCGGACAGCGTAGTTTACGCTACCAAAATTTAGCAGTGGCTTACCTCGGCTATGCCAGGATATACGTGGCGTGAGCTCCACCTTTTTCATGACGCGACTGCGCATGCGCCCATCCCCTGGCGGCGGTGTCGCGAAACATATTGGAAGTGTCGCGCGCTCCACTCGAGACCGGCCGTGGAAGTGTAAACAAACCGGCTTCCTATGCGGGGTGCGTTGCTGCAGCCGTCGGGCGTTCAGCGCGACGCATTTGGCGACGCCTACGGCATGTGTTGCATACGGCTGCAATGTCCAATATGTAAAGGGAAGCAAACTCGGATTTTTTCGCTTTCAGAACGCTTCGCGGGACCGCCTTCGACGCGAAGCGTGGATAAAAGCAATTCGTCGAATCGACGATCGTGTCCGCACTTTGGGCACCGTCAAGCACGTCAAGACTGTGCGGAAATCACTTTGTGACAGGTACGGACGAGGTACTGGGTTTAAATGCGTGTGCAGTCTATCACGAAATGCTTTATTCATGGGCAGGAAGGCCTCGAATGTCACCGCGGCACCCAGACTTCGTTCCGACGCTTTTTACTTTCTCAAGCAAGAAGGCCAAATGGACAAGTGCCGTGAGCCGCTTTCAACGCGCGATGGAGCGGACAACGAAAAAGAAGCTACGAGAGCATTCACGTATGGTGCTAAAATTTTGTTATAATCTCCTATGGAAATTTCCTTGTTTATGCCACTACACACTGCCCAATCCCCCGGTGTGGGTATGTGCCATGTATTAAGAGGCAGAAGAAGAAGGAGGTGCGTTATGCGTGTGTTCAAATCATATCCACGATGAAGAGCTCTGCGTGATATCGCCGGAATGGATCAATGTGCGCCTCTCGCGTTCGTCTTTATGGACGCGCATGCTTGTTTAACCTACGCAGCGGTGTGCTGTGGGAAAATACAGTGAAATGCTAGCAGAGCTGCTTTGTTGCGAGTACGCTTGTGCTTTTATAGCTCGTGTAGCTATTCTGCAGCGCTTGAGCACAACGATTGCTTGTGAAAACTGTTGTCCCCAGTCGTTTTCTGTACTACGGCGTGCACGATGTAGTATCCACCTTTCATGAATGGCAGGTATATACAGCGGAAAACGCCAACCTCACTGATCGGGGATATTTCATTGAACATTGTGTTCCGAATGTAGCCTTCATCTCTGAAGCGGCGGACCTTGCTCAGCTGGCGATCGCATCGCATGCCGGATGATCGGAGATACTGAAGAGTTTGCTCTTCGGTGGTCACTGCAGCCTGCCTCGGACTTCGCACCAGCCATCAGTCAATCCTAGAAATCCTCCAGGTACCAGGTGCTGCCCAGGACAAGCCATCGTCGACAGATTCCAACAAAACGTGCTCCGGAGCGGCACTCAGTCCGGCTGGGTTGGGCGCGCAGTACCCTACCAGTGAGCTTCCAGCGTTGTACGCGAGGTGGCAGCACAGGAAAATGAAAAAGGCGGAACTTCTGTAGCGATGTTCGCGCTTCGAACTGCACCGCACGAATCAATAGGTATTTCACCTTCAGAGCTCGTTTACGGACGCTGCCTTCGCTCCCCTCTTCGCATTGTTCGAGAAGCCTGGGAAGGCCGGGCAGACGATCCTTCGGTTGCGGCCTACGTGCTAGAGCTGTTGGACCGTCTGCACACTTCTCAAGAATTAGCAGGGAAGGAAATGCGTAAGGCACAAAGCAATGGTAAGCATTACTATGACAGGACGGCTCGCACGCGACGCTTTGAAGTTGGGGAAAAGGTAATGATCCTGAAACCCTCATTGAAAAACAAGCTAGAGGTTCAATGGGAGGGACCGGTTGACATAATTCAGAAATTATCTGAAACAAACTACGTAATCGCGGTACCGGGAAAACGAAGGACACCACAAGTGTACCATAGCAATCTACTTAAACCCTACCGGCAGAGGGAGGCCATTGTGAACATGTCCCTTAGCCAATCTGAGGAGATGCCTGACGACTTTCCGGAGTTAACAGCCGTGACGGAGGCAAAAGACGTTCACGAGACCATTGACAAGCTGGTAGAACAGGCGGAGTTGAATCCCAATCAGAGGGCCGAACTGAGAGAACTCATGTTTGAATTTAAAGACGTATTTTGAGACACGCAGGGCAGGACCACTGCGATCATTCACGATATCGAGTTAACCTCGTCGGACCCAGTTAGTTCGAAAGGTTATTGCGTTTCGCCTCGACAGCGCGAAATCATGACCGCTGAAATAAACAAGATGTTAGAGCTAGGTGTAATCGAGCCAGGAGAGAGTGATTATACCTCGCCTCTTATCTTGGTTGAGGTCCCAGGAAAGGAGCCGCGACCATGTATCGACTACCGCAGGCTCAATTTAATAACGAAGGTCCAGACTTATCCAATACCGCATATCAAGGAAAGGCTTGAGAAAGTGAGCAGTGCTAATTTCATCTCTACGCTCGATTTAGTCAGAGGGTACTGGCAGGTTCCGTTGACCAAGAGAGCAAGCAGGCTTGCGGCGTTTATTGCCCCGATGGGAACCTTTCGTCCGAAAGTCCTGAGCTTTGGATTGAAGAATGCGCCATATTGCTTCTCTGGCCTTATGGACCAGATGCTACGAGGAATGCAGGACTTTGCACTTCCGCAACCCGGTAACATAGCGATCTTTTCTTCCTCACGGGCGGACCATCTGCGACACCTGCGACCGTGCTGGGTCGTCTACGAGAGGCCAACTTAACTGTTAAGGCTCCCAAATGCCAATTAGGGCGCGCGGAGGTAGCTTATCTATGTCATGTAATAGGGCAAGGTCATCGTCGGCCTTCCGAGGTTAAACTGACCGCAATAGACAACTTCCCGCAACCACGCACCAAGCGGGCCATCAGATCATTCCTTGGCTTGGCGGGTTATTACCAAAGATATATCCCGCGGTATTCCGAGATTGCGAGTTCTTTAACGGATGCTCTCAGAAAAACAGAACCACAAACTATAAAGTGGGATGACGCAAAAGAAAAGGCTTTTAGTATGCTGAAGAAAGCACTAACGAGTCAGCCAGTGTTGAACGCACCCGACTACTCTAAGCCATTCATTCTTCAGTGTGATGCCAGCGACAGGGGTATGGGGGTGGTGCTCTGTGAAAAGAAAGATGACGACAACGAACACCCCATATTGTACGCCAGTAGAAAGCTTTCAGTTAGGCAGGAAGCACACAGTGCACCAGAAAAAGAATGCGCCTGCGTAGTACGGGCGGTGCAGACGCTAGCTTGCTATATTGCTGGTTCAAGGTTCACCAGAGAGACTGACCACTGTCCCCTCACCTGGCTGCAGTCCATGTCTACGAAAAACGGCCGTCTTTTGCGCTGGAGCTTGGCTCTTCAACAGTACTCCTTCGACATTCGCTACAAGAAGGGTAAGCTTAACGGCAATGCCGACGGTTTGAGCCGTTGCCCCTAGAGTAACAAAAGCCTCATGCTCACCCGGGTTTCCGTGGTATTTTTAAGTTCGTTCATGCGTTTTTTTTTCTCGAAGTGTAGCCGATTGTTAGCTGATTTTACTAACCACGTCTTAGCGCTTTCAAGAAATGGCTGTTTTTAGTGTTCAGGGGGGAGGGACGCGCGAAAGGAATGGGAAAGGTGTAGCGGGTTTTCTTTTCTTAAAGCCTGGTATGTCTTGGAGGAGGTTGGCCTTGTGCTCGCTGTTTTGTGGTTGCGGGTCCGGCACTATCCTGGGGGATTGCTTGCCCACGCCGGAGACGAAAAGTTGCGAGACCTGTTTGCAAGACCAATTTCACCGGACAAGACCAAGGAGAAAAGCCACAAGAGCGCCACGAGGACTGGTGACAACTCCCAGGAACCTGCCAGCTACCAACTAAGGGGTCGTCACCTCTAAGGGGAATTCTGCTACTGAAACGCCGATCCCTCGCACAGCGGCTGCTGGCGCCTACACGTCGGGATCTCCCTCCCCCGCCGGAGATGCTGTTACGGTTGGCGTCTGTCACCAGGTGCAGAAAGGAATTAAACCCGACCTTCTCTCACCATGCCTCGTCGCAATGAGGCGTGACTTCTTTCCGCCAATCAGACTCTGTGCCGGTCACGTGACGTCGACGGAAGCAAGATCCCTCCGACGACTGTAGAAAATCCTACTTAAGGGGCTCCTAAATGTACTTTTGATATATTCATTCATTCTCTTCTCTTCATATTTCACCAACTTTGGAATAAACAGTGCAAGTTTCGCACAAGAAATCGTCTCGTCCTTGCTCGGTCGCCATGGTCTACCGGATGCCTGCAGCCCGCCGACGACGCCACGCTGCCCAATAGTAACGTCGGTCGAGCTTCGATAGGCATGCGTCACAACACAGTCCCGGCACCATGTGGGGGAAGTCGTGCGCCATGCGCTTTCACTGGCCAGGCAAGGTGTTACAGGAATATAAAAAACGCACCACAACACACGGGGCACACGTGTCCTCCTTTCTCGTGCCGTGTGTTGCGCTGTGGTTTCTATTTCTTAAATATGTACCAACTTGCCCAAGTCTCTGCCTCAACACAGTTATATGGTACAGGATGAAATGAACTTTTTCTCGGCATGGTGTTAATTCCCTAATTAGATTGGTGATGGAGTGTGATGACGCCTTCCAAGTTCGCAGTGTACGAGTCGCATTACTCGAGGACAGCTTTGATCGAAAGATTAGATGTTTGTGTGGAATGAGAAAGGCAGAGTCAATGACAATAAAATTTAAAAGTGACTTGCAGAAAAGCCTTAAGGAAATAGCAGCTGAGCCTGCCAAAACCACCTCTTTTAATCGCAATCTTTCCGCCCCAGCTGAGGACATCAAGTAGCGAATTAGCTCAGTTCTATCTGATGCGTTTTGAAAGCTAGCCAGTGGATCTTATAAGAAAGGAAAACATTTTTAACGCGACAGCGTTAAGGATCGCGTTCAGCAGAAAACCCGGCGCCGTCGTCGTAGGGAGCGAAAAATTCAGAGAGAAGCAACCTAGATGGGCCATCTAAGTCACATGACCTTGAGCCGTCATCACAACCTGCTTACCTGATAGCGAGCAAACTTCCCACCGTGGCAGGTGGCAACCACTGGGATACAAGGTCGTTGCTATGGAGGCAGCCGTCTTGGTTTCTGTCCCTGGAATTAGCATAACTACCCGCCGCGGTGGCTCAGTGGTTAAGGCGCCCGGCTACTGATCCGGAGTTCCCGGGTTTAAACCCGACGTGGCGGCTGCCTCTTTATGGAGGCAAAACGCTAAGGCACCCGTGTGCTGTGCGATGTCAGTGCACGAAGATCCACAGGTGGTCGAAATTATTCCGGAGTCCTCCACTACGACACCTCTTTCTTCCTTTCTTCTTTCACTCCCTCCTTTATCCCTTCCCTTACGGCGCTGTTCAGGTGTCCGCCGATATATGAGACAGATACTGCGCCATTTCCTTTGACCAAAAAACCAATTATTATTCAATCATTTCTCGCAAAGTGTGCCGATTGGTGTCATAGGAGGCAGCGTTTCGATGGAGGCGAAACGCAAAAGGCGCCCGTGTGCTGTGCGATGTCAATGCACGTTAAAGGTCCCCAGGTGGTCGAAACTACTCCGGAGCCCTCCAGTACGGCACATTTCTTCCTTTCTTGTTTCACTCCCTCCTTTATCCCTTCCCTTACAGCGCGGTTTAGGTGTCCGCCGAGATGTGACACATACTGCGCCATTTCATTTCTCCAAAAACCCCTTTTTTGTCATAGGATTCAGCGTTTCCTGCAGCATAAACGTACTTCATCCCTTTCCTTACGGCGTGGTTCGGGCGTCCACCGAGATATGTGAGACAGTTACTGCGCCATTTGCGTTCCACAAAAACCAATTTTGAGTTTTTATTCCAAAGCCCACCACTACGGTACCTCTTTCTTCTTTCACTCACTCCTTCATAAAAAAAATGGCCTGGCTTAGCTAAGGTTAAGCCTAGGATGCGAAGCATAATAGATTTGTGAAAGGGATTCGGTATCGCCTGCCCGTAAGTCAGGCTAGTCTCTTCGTTGTTTAGCAATCTCCTGGAGGAGCGGGAGTTAGCCTTGGTGGTCGCGGCCGCGCGGCGACCGCGCGAGTTGAGCCCCGTTTCTCCACAGCTGGCGTGACGTCAGACCACGTGCTTGGCTGCAGCGCCCCTAGCGGGAGGAGCGGGAGTTAGCCTTGGTGGTCGCGGCCGCGCGGCGACCGCGCGAGTTGAGCCCCGTCTCTCCTCAGCTGGCGTGACGTCAGACCACGTGCTCGGCTGCAGCGCCCCTAGCGGGAGGAGCGGGAGTTAGCCTTGGTGGTCGCGGCCGCGCGGCGACCGCGCGAGTTGAGCCCCGTCTCTCCTCAGCTGTCGTGACGTCAGACCACGTGCTCGGCTGCAGCGCCCCTAGCGGGAGGAGCGGGAGTTAGCCTTGGTGGTCGCGGCCGCGCCAGGCTGGGCTATGGTTGAGCTAAGTAGTGTCCCTATTATGCTTCGCATAAAAGTGATGTTTTGACCCGCCGCGGTGGCTCAATGCTTACGGCGCTCGTATGCTGATCCGGAGTTCCCGGGTTCGAACCCGACCGCGGCGGCTGCGTTTTTATGGAGCCAATACGCTAAGGCGCCCGTGTGCTGTGCGATGTCAGTGCACGTTAAAGATCCTCAGGTGGTCGAAATTAATCCGGAGCCCTCCACTACGGCACCGCTTCCTTTCTTCTTTCACTCCCTCCTTTATCCCTTCACTTACGGCGCGGTTCAGGTATCCGCCGATATATGAGACAGATACTGCGCCATTTCCTTTTCCCCAAAACCAATTATTGTTATTATTATTATTAAGCGTCCTCCAATTTTTCCTTTCCTTAAAACCAATTTTCGTTTGGAAACCATGGTCTCGCGCAGTGGATGGAGGTAGGGTGTGCGTAAAGCGAACCAAGCAAACTCCGCAGTTCTCAGTAACCTGAGAACCAGTAACATATTTTTATTTTGTCTGCTTTTCAGCTCCTTTGCGGAAATGCTAAATTTATAAATTAACGCATCGTGGAATAGCAACCTGTTTGGTTTATGGATTATGGGGGCTTAACGTCCCAAAGAGACTCCGGCTATGAGAGACGCCGTAGTGAAGGGCTCCGGGAATTTCGACCACCTGGGGTTCTTTAACGTGCACTGACATCGCACAGTACACGGGCCTCTAAAATTTCGCCTCCATCGAAATTCGACCGCCGCGGCCGAGATCGAACCCGCGTCTTTCGGGCCAGCAGCCAAGCGCCATAACCACTCAGCCACCGCGGCGGCTAAAAGCAACCTGTGTAAAGCCTAAGCGCTAATATTTGTAATTTAAATAAACTGTGCAGTTAAGGATGGATTACGTTCAGAGTTGAGCAAAAATGAAAATTGGTTTTGGGGGAAATGAAATACTCACCTACGGGGCAGAAACGTGGATGCTAACAAAAAGGGTTCGGCTTAAGTTAAGGACAACGCAGAGAGCCATGGAAAGAAAAATGATAGGTGTTACGTTTAGATACCGGAAGCGGGCAGAGTGGGTGAGGGAACAAACGTGGATTAATGACATCCTAGTTGAAATCAAGAGGAAGAAATGGGCTTAATTGGGCAGGGAATAACCGGTGGTCCTTAAAGGGACACTGAGGAGAACTCTATCATTTTTTTTTGTTAACAAAATCTGATAGTTCGGCATTTCATGGCTTTGTTGCCGCTTGTCCGGGCGCGAAAGATGCATTTATTTCAAAGAAATTTGGATTCGAAGATGAAAAAGTTTTTCCCGCCGCTCTGATTCAAACTCAGGGAACTCTTATGACGCCACGGCAACTCTTATGACGTCTCAGAACGGAGTGACGTGAAATGTGACAAAACGCAGACTCCGTGATTTTTGACGGCTAGCGGTGCGGTGCGCAACCTTCCTTTGCCAGCCTCAGAGATTCGTGGCTCCATGAAGTAAGGAAAATTCTTCCAAGGTGGCGCCTCTTGTCCTAGGAAGTCATCACGCTTGTACTTGCGAGATTGGCCTGTGGCGGCGACACCTGTATTTTGGTTCTTGCTATTTTAAACATTACAAGAGCTTTGTTTTCAGTAAGGGTGGACTTTTTGTGATCAGGAGCTGCTATTCTATCAATACAAGCCAACTTAAATTTCTCCTCAGTGTCCCTTTAAGGGTTACGGAGTAGATTCCAAGAGATGGAAAGCGTAACCGGGGGCGGCAGAAAGTTAGGTGAGCGGATGAGATTAAGAAGTTTGCAGGCATAGGGTGGATGCGGCTGGCAATTAAAGGACAGGGTTAATTGGAGAGGAGGGGCCTTTGACTTGCAGTGGGCGTAGTCAGGCTTATGATAATGATGAGAAAACAGTCTTCCCCATTATGCAGCTACCGTTACGAGAAATGAGCCAAAGGTAGTTTCTTACGATGGCCTTTTCTTTGACACCACAGCTTCTTATTCTGCGGCGGTTATAAAGTCAATAACATAAAAAACATAAAGCACAGGCCACAGGGTAGCTTATGATAGTCTGCGTTTTTCGATAAGTAACTTAACATCGGAACTTTCCTCGACTGCCCGGAATCGGTGAAAAACTGGAGTCGTTTGCGCGCAGAATTTTCATCGTGGCGAGCGGGATAGCAGATTTGAGAGGCTGTGCCATCTGGAAAACTGTGAGGCAACCAATATCCCTGCTCGGAGCGCGGGTAGTCTCGCAGTACCCGAGATGGCGCAGCCTGTCAAATCTGCTGCTCCGATCATCTAGACGAAAATTCTCCGCGCAGACGACTGCATTCTTTCGTCGATTCCGGACAATTCATGCATGTTCCGATGTTTAAAGTATTTATTGAGAAACGGAGACTATCATAAGCTTCCCTAATGCCCCTGCTTGAGCCCAAACAGGAAAGTAGTTCGGACAGGAGAATCATCATATGGAACAACCTGTATAATTGTATATCTTCTCTCGGGCCTTTTCGGCTTTGGTTTCAATAGCATAATGATGACTATGACATCAAAGTTCAATATAGGTCACATTAAGGATGAAAAATCTGCAATACAATTGCTGTTTCTTCATTGTCATTCCAGCTCATAATTAAGGCATGGCTAGCTTATATTTAGCATTGTAGTGAAGTAAAACTATACACCATAACGATTATATTCTACTTTTTCATGCCTCACATGACCTATATACTGAACTCTGACATCACAGCCATCATTCAGCTGTTGAAATCAAAACAGCTGAGAGAAAAAATTCAATTATAAATTATTTATTGGTCGTAGGCAAATAACACTTGGTGATGCATGCATAGTAATGCAATGTGCATCATTAAAAACAATCAAGCACACAAACATAATAATTGGTGTCTATACATTTTTAACATTTCATTCTGTACACTTAATTCCTACAGAGAAGAAAAATTATAAATACTAATGGGTTTAATAAGGTTGCCACAGCTTCATGCGTCTGGTTAAGAAAAGACGCTGAAAGTTTAAAAGATCTTATACATTATATTGCATGCAAAAGTAGCATTCAGAAGCTTGTTTCTCATTACTATTTTTTACATTTTTGTTTTTCATGTATTATTTTGGTTTTCATTGAGTACACTTTTGCGGCCTGTTGCTCGGCTTCCCTGGGGTGAAATGCTTGGAAAATGGGTCTTTGAGCTCACCTTGAGTACGCAGAAATACTTTGTGTCATGGTGCTCTTTGGCCAGAGCTGCTCTTGCGCCGTTAAAATACATAATCATCATCATCATGGATGTATTATTTTCAGGGCTACTGTACCATGGTTTCACTGAAAACTTTTATAATTTCACATTAATTGTGTGCATTTATGAGACATGTTAAACAGGATGTTTAAAGTGTGATGCCATGGAAGCACCTATGATGTACGTATTCGGTAGCAACGAAAGAGATTTGATCCACACCCTAAAAACATGACTGGTCTTTTTATTTTGCTGGTTCTTGGCCCTGGTCGGAGCATTGCAGGGGCAGATTTATGGGCCAGTCTTGGAGGGGGCGGTTGGTGGAGGAGTTGCTCCTATTTGAACCATGTATTTCTAAGACTTTTTTTCTTTGGAAAAATGGGGTTCAACGTAGTTTTTCCGTGCAATATTTCTGGCTAAGGAGGGAGCGACCGCCTCTTCCACTTCCCCCTCCCTCCCTCTGAAATCCGCTGCTGGAGCATTGCCATTTTACCATGATGATGATTCAGGGCTGTGTTTTCTGCTGACTACATGACCTTTTAGAGTGTCCATATCTGTTCAAAGGTCCTGTAGTATGTAACCAGAGTACATTTGGACATGAATGCACAGTTATGCATTCATGCATGAATTATTGGAAAATGCCTGCCACTATCGTGTGCTTTTGCCACTAGGGGCGGATTTATGCATCAGTCTTGGCGGGAGTAGTTACGGGAGGTGGTCCTATTTAAACCATGCATTTCTTTTGACTTTTTCAACAAAAAAAATGGCGTTCAGCATGGTTTTCTTATGCGAAATTTCTTGCTTGGTAGGGGGAAGGTTCCCCCCCTCCCCCCATGATTCCGTCCCCGTTTGCCACAGTGAAATTGCATGTGCTGTTTACAGAAGGGCTATACATGTATGTTAGCATCAAATGAAATGCATCAAGGCACTAGAAAAGGGAGCAGCAAAGCAAGATTTTACTTGACATAGACTGACTATTGGTTCCTTGATTTTCACTTGTTAATAGGCCCTACACGTCTTCAAGCAGTTAATGTTTTTGTTTTGCAGTAACATTTTTCAGTTCTCTTTTTAAGTTAACACTGATGGAACATGTTGTTTGTGCTGTATTTACCAGCCATAAGTAATTAGTAACACAAATCAAGCAGAGGCAACCACATTGCAGAGTTGCTGCCATTAGGAATTGCATGAACATGGACAAGTGTGTTGCTATGATCTATATTTCTTGTGCACTTTTGTAGTGGAGCACTCAGTGCTTTCTAAATGGATCTGCAGAATTTCAGGCATTTAGCACAACAGTGCACACAGTCTTGAAAAATCTGTGGCATGACTGTAGAGGTTAGAAAGGTTTCCGTATTGTCATGGACCAATGGGGCTGGAATATTTTTCACTGTCTGGATAGATGGCGGCAAAGCCCACTGGCATTCTGTAGGTATGCCAGCCCCTGTACGAACAGTTCTTTCTGCTCTACACTTTTCTTGTTTCGCTAATGCATGAAATGTAGGAGCATACCCAAACCTTTTGGAACTGTTCAGCTTCTCCAGTTTGACATGGGACCATTTGCATGTAGCAGTGCAGATTAAAAAGTGCTGCTTCAAAAGCACTGTCTACCAAGCATAAATTTAAAGGGTACGGGCGAACAGGCAGCAATAAAAAAGCAGAAATAAGCAATCACAAAGTGCATCCCTTTTTACAAAATGCGTCATGGCTGCAATGACACATCTACAGTGACTTTTTTTTACACGACGCTGCTATATGTATTACTGGCATCGCCCGATTTTAAGTAGCTTTGTGCCTTTCCTTTGGTAGTTGTCATTAGTTATGTAATAAGAACACAGCACACTACTAATACAGCACACACAGCACAGCACAGTAATAAGAGCACAACACAGTAATAAGCACAGCGTCACGAACAACCAGCCGAACCGTCCAGGCACAGAACAGAGACTGCGTTCAGTCCAGAGCATGCACGAGCGACCGAGCGTTCGGCGCTCAAGCTTCGGAGTGTTCGGCGCTCAAGCTTCGCAGCGTTTGGCGCTTCTCGTCGTCTTCTTCGTTGAGCGCCAGCCTCTGAAGATTCTAAAGCCCGTGTTCAGTCTTACAGTTAGGACATAATACTTATGATTGATGAGGGACTGATGCCCATGTTTACTAAGCCACTTCCTGAAGCTGATTTCTCTGAAGAATTTGCGAAAAGCAAATCAGACTTCTACTAAAGAAATCAGGCTTCTACATCGACAGCTTTTAAGGCTATGTTTCCCATTAATGTAACGCTGTGTGCATTATGTCATGAGACATTGACTAGAGCTTACCCGTGGCACTTACTATGTGAATGTAGCAGCATAAATGCAGCAGACATACTGCACTCCTATACAGTTACTAAGCATTTCAACTGGCATTGGCATTTTGCAGTATCCTAGCTGTGCTACAATTAGCCTTACCACAGTTTTTTTGCATGAAACCTGTTGCGGCCAATGATTTGAAGATATGTATAAGAAGCTCCTGAATTGACTTTGATGGGTAGACTATGCCATTGAGGATGAACTACGTCGTCGATGATGCACTTTCATTTGAGCTCGGCTGCAAGGGGAGAATGCTCAAGCAGGATATACGTACTTGCAACATGGAAATCTATTGGGAAATTTATGGCCAACACAGGCAGCTATGTAAAAGATGGCCAGGCTGCTAGTTTTTTATTAGTACAGAGTGTTGCTCGAGAAAGCTGCCATGCTTGGTAAGCGCAACTGTAGAATGTGTAATGTTTCTTTTATCCGGCGGCTCATTTATTAGTGCTGTTATGAACGAAAGCTCTACTTCACGCAGCTGCAAAAGCCGGTTCACCGTTGAAGCCTTGACCTTGAAGAGACGGGCGGACAAACGGATCCGTGACTGAGATTTCAACCTGTGGCAGTGCAAGCAGATAAGCTTCGCTGGCCACATCGTCGTCTTAACTTCCATCTCCGGAGTGAACAGATCAGATCAGCCTAACCTTGATCAGAGCTTAACCTGTGTCTAATATCGTTGCCAGACATGTCGACGAATCAGCAAAGCAAAACCTTGAGCCAATCAGGCTAAATATATTCTTTCACACATCTACTCCGTTTAACTACGTTAATACCCTACCATTTTTTTCACTGTGCCCATCAGACAGTTCAAAAAGGGCTGTTATTAGCTTCTTTATCAAGCGAGCGGGATCAACTGGTACAGGGGTAAATGAGATTTTGAGGATTTGTGCCACTTTTGCAAAGGAACACAACGTATGTCTTTCATTTCTTCGTAGCCATGGTCACATGTACTGTGGGCTTACATAGTTGCTTTTGCTAGCATAACGAGGTAGCACTAAATGTACGAACAGCAGACCACGGATGTATCATCTGCATGGTAAGACTACTTCGCATGTTTCCCAGCTCTGGCTCTATATCCTAGCCATGTTAGCTGGGCTGGAAAACAGTTCACCAGCGGGTCACAGTGCCACCTAGGTGCATCATGCAAACAGCTTTCAGTGAGGTGGCTGGGAACGGCGGCTGTTCATGACAAAAGGGAATACCTTCTAGCCTCTGTATTGCGATGGCGTGAGGTACAAATCAATGCAGAATTGAAGTCAACGAGCAAACTGAGTGTTCAGCCTAAGCAGCACACAGATATGCAGTACATCTTATTGGTTTCAATCTTGTCCAGTTTTTTAACATGCAGAAGTAAACAGGTATTGGGGCTGCCTGCGCAGCAGTGTTTTATTAATACTTTTGAGCTGCACCAACTTCTCGAATCAAACCCTATTGAAACTCCAGTTTTGGTAAACTTTAAATGAACATGTGTTTAGAGCAGCTGCCCTTGGTACAGACCATCAAATGCTTACACAGAGTACACGAACGCATGTTACTTGCTCTGCATAGGTGACACAGGCGGAGCCCAAGTTTAAAATAACTGGCCTCCAACCCTTTATAACATTGGTGCCTTGCCTAAAAGTTTAGTACTTCACTTAATTGCTGTAGCTATCTCTGGGCAAGAAGCAAGAGAGCTAGCACAGCATGCACGCTGCTTACAAATGTAGTGATGCAGCAGGCATGGTGCACTGCTACTTTCTCTTCTTGTCCAGCACCAGCAAGAGCCACCAATTGTTAATTGCCACATTCAATATTGTTCTCGGTAAAAATTGATTCTCTGGCTCTTTTTGGCTCTGTTGGTATATGTCCGACAACAGAAGACACATTTATCGGTGAGAAAATTGCATTTAAAAATCTTCCTGTCAGTTGATTCAAACTCGCGACATTCTTACCGGAAAGGACAGGTTGCCACGATTTTGGAGTGAATGGCGGTGTAGCGTGGCGTCTGGGATCCACACCCAGAAATTGGTGTCGATGCATGCATTTTACTTATGATATCAGCTGGGAAAGGCGACACCACTACTTCATTTCTTGGTCATTTCTAGCTTATAAAAGCTCTGTTCTTGGCGAGAGTGGTCTCTTTGTGATTAGGATATGGTACCTTGTCGATACAGGCCAACTTATATTGGATTAATGCGCATATATGCACTGGAATTGGTCATTCCCTACTTTGCATTCATAGATCCCTGGGAGTCTTCATACCACTCCTGACGCAGTGGTGGAGCAGTTAACCAATGTGCCACTGCCTGCACTGGTAGAGACTGCCACTGGTGAGGCTTGTGAGAACCAGGTTCCTCTTCCAAAGCAGCCTTTTGCTGCCAATAGTTAATTGAGCTGCCACTTGCCACAGTGGGCAGTTTTCTCACAATCTGGTAGGCAGGTGGTGCTGACGTCACAGTCAAATAACCTATATGGCCCACCTGCCCCCTAGGTTGCTCCTCTGGGGATGTTTCATGCATTTTTCACTCACGACCAACGAGACCGATGCTGACAATGCCGCCTTTTCTGTGACACAGTGCCCTTAACGCTATCTTGTTAAAAATTAAAACATGGCCCCAGGACAGCTGTGGAGTATTGCAGCAAAGTCACACTTCATTGGTTCATGAAGCGTAGCAATACTCCGACCTGACTTTTCTAAGTCCTGTTTTGAACCGATCTCTGTCACTCAACTGCCTACTATCTTTAAATGAACGATGGAGGAATGCTACCTCAGGAGACAAGTGGGTCCCGATACATCTGGGAATGTAGTTAAGCTGTAGAATTTTCATCCTGTTGATTGATTATTGTGATATTTCACTATTTATGGGCATATCTCAACAAAGTAAAGCTTTTCCAAACTAACCGCTCTTTTTTGAACACACTGACACAGAAATGAAGTGAAAATTTTGGCTTAAGTAATTAGACCCGCGACAACTTTGGGGCGATATTAAAAGCACGAGAAATACTTTAAAACTGATTTTTATTTTTATATCAGCAAAACTACACACATTCACCAAGTTTTGATTACCACTTCCTCCTTTCTGCTTCATATCCAAAAAAAGGGGCCCTATTTATGTAACATGCATGTAGTAGTGTTAGCCAGCGTTAAGGTGAAATTCGAGTAGTAATTTTGATACATCATCAAACTCTAAGCAGCAGCTGCAGTTTGAATAACTGTTTATTACTAAAAGGATTGTGTTATTTATTGTTGCCGTGTTGCATTTAAACACTTGTGCCAGCAGTTGGCCTTAAAATGCTGAAGGTGCCAGCTTGACTTTTTTTTGTCGCACTCATGTGTTTTGTATGCTCAGAACTGTGGTTGCAGCGGGAAAATATTTCTTGCTTTGCTTTAGTTTTCTTTCGGTTATGGCCTATAGTTGTTTTGTGCCAAGTGTGTGAAGCAAAGTTTTCTCATTTCTAGTCGCGTCTGAAGCGTTGTGCTTGTCTCAGATGTGCTAAGTGTCTCATTCTTGCAACACAAGCCAAAGATTTTGTGAGAGTCGAGAGAATGAAACTAAATGAATACCGTTGGTGATTGCCGAGTGCAAGCAGAATAATTTTTATTTTACTATTTATTTCTACTCTCAAAACTTAGTCATATAGAAAGTTGGGGCCAAGTCTACACCAGGGTGGCCAAATTCTGTTGTGAGGCAGAGCATTGTCAGTTCTTGTCACCGAAATCGGGCCACACCCCAAGCCTGGTTATGCAATGCCATCAACATGGCAAGCTTTTTTTTATTTTTTAGCCAGTGGAGATTTGCACAGCACCGGGACTGAAACCCCGGTCCTCTAGCACGCGAGACGGAATCTCTATCTTACGCTGTTTCTGCATCAGGGTTAATTGGAGAGATATGAGAGAGGCCTTTGCCCTGCAGTGGGCGTATTAGAGCTGATGATGATGACTCTCAGAAATGCATAACTAGCCCTTTAATCTTTACAGAAGGTTTGTCAAAAGTTTAAAGAGGCATAAAATATCAAAAGAAACCCTCAGGAGCAGGCTTTCCATTGCAGCAGCTTTATTGTACACTTTCTCTGTTCTAAATAAAGCACTTGCAATCTTGAATTGCTCACAGCACGAATGTCTGTTGTGCACTGCACAGACCAAAGCTGCCTCACTGCCTGCTACTTTGGCTTAGCCTTTTTGTAGTCTAACTTATTCATGTTTCATGCTTCACCTAACGACTTTCATTTTTTAAAATGGTGCTTCACAGCAGTTTGCTACATGTGCAACAGAAACTTTGGCCTTTGAGTTTCCATTGAGACACACTTGTGGATGGAAATAAATTTAGCATGCTCTGTTATAACTGCATTCAGTTATGTTATAACAAAGAGAAAGAGAGAGGAAAGCTGTCTTAACTATAAAAGCAGTGCTGTCTCATGTACTTCGTTGGTTTATGGTTTGGTTTATGGGGGTTTAACGTCCCAAAGCGACTCAGGCTATGAGACACGCCGTAGTGAAGGGCTCCGGAAATTTCGACCACCTGGGGTTTTTTAACGTGCACTGACATCGCACAGTACATGGGCCTCTCGAATTTCGCCTCCAATGAAATTCAACCGTCGCGGCCGGGATCGAACCCACGTCTTTTGGGCCAGCAGCCGAGCGCCATAACCACCCAGCCACCGCGGCAGCTGTCTCATGTACTTCATGTGGTGCTAAAGAGTTAAGAGTACATCTTTGAAGGCAAAAATCCTTGCTACCACTTACAAAGAAAAGCCTGGCATTCATGAAGGTATATGCATTTCTTGGGTGTCAGTATAATGTTATTAAAGGCCCTCAGCTACTGGGTAAGAAAGTGACTAGTGAATAATGACTAATCAACAGTGCCTTTTATAAGGGATTCGCAAACCACGTCAGTCCACAATGAGGTGTATACTGCTCGCAGTCCATTGCAGTGCTGTTGCTTAGTGCCATAAAGAAATTTTGTGGAAAAATTTGTTAAAAGTCAAATGCACTTCTGCTTTTCCAGGCAAGTCCACATTTTCCCAGTTAGGCCGCAAAGGCAAAGCAGGCAGCATCACCATGGAACTTTCAGTATGGACGTGACGCTCCATTTAGATTGCCCAAGGAAGATCTCAACTGAACAAATTGTGCCTGCTGCAAATCTGAAGTCACGGATATTGCAGCAGTGTGTGTCCTTTGCTTATGAGCATGTGGGCGGGTTGACAGCAAAGAAACTAACTTATTTTAGCTGCATTTGTCTTTTTTTTTTTCAGTAAATATGTTAACAAAACAATGCATGAACAACTGCTTACTTTAACACTATCGTATTTGGATTAACAAATGCCCGCAGTTATGCACTTCCTTCTTGACATTTTAAGTATAAGCCTTGGTATATGACAGCAAGCATTTAGCCCTGTTTATTACATAGTAGCAGTCATCATAGAGTCACTGAAGGGACAGCTTACCGACTTTGTTTGCAATCAAAAGTTTCTTGCCCAAATAAACATTGGCCGAGCAATATAACAATTTTTCAACATGGCCTCATCATTTTCCCATGGTAGCCGGCATCTTCAAACCCCAAAATTACAGACACAGCAATGTCTGGCCGCTTTAACAGAGGTGCTCGGGTTTTCTTAAATACAGTTTAAAGCACTGAGGTGGTTTTAAAAAACAGTCGTTAGGCAATATCACAGATGAATAACTATTTGCATCCCCTGGGCAGTGGGAAGTGTTACGTTGCCTAGTAATTTACAGTGGCTATTTTTTATAATTGTACCTTTTCCTTTTTTTTACTTTGAACCTTAACGTTTACTTTTATTTTTTCCCATTCAAGGCTATTTTTCATGTTCTAAGCTATACCACTTCAACTTCTGTGAGTGTTCATGCAGTTTCTCCATTCCATTCTTACGCCACCAGTACTCTAGTCTTCTTTGCTCGTCTTTACAGCTGATGTGTTAATTTTGCTTTTACTATCCCTAAAACCAAAGGTAGTGGAATGCTCACCATGTCCTTTTTAATATCTGAATGTATACCTTTATAGTCTACCAGACAGCAGTTTGAATTCTCTTGCTTGCAGGAAATGTTTTCTTGTAAGGTCAACAGCACGCAAATCATTTGCCATCTGCCCTGGGTGTGTGTTCCCTTTTAGCTTGCATTCAAAGATGCTTTTCAGAAAAAATTGCCATTTAAAAAGCTGAGAGAGACTGAGAGGCAAAACCAGAAGTTGGGGTACTGCACTGTTGCGAGAATGGAATTGCATCGCCTGCAGATTCATTCATTCATTTTTATTTGTTCTTCACAACATGACGTACACAGTGTGAAAGGGGCCAAGAAGAAAAGCCGTTCCTTTACGGCTTGAAAAAAAAAATCTTGGTCCCCCCTGGCATTGACGGCAACGAAGCAACACAAGTTGCAAGAGAATAAAAAAATTAAGCAATAATAAACCTCCAT
Organism: Amblyomma americanum; assembly: GCF_052857255.1. Taxonomy (NCBI): domain Eukaryota; kingdom Metazoa; phylum Arthropoda; class Arachnida; order Ixodida; family Ixodidae; genus Amblyomma; species Amblyomma americanum. The sequence goes on along the minus strand of NC_135497.1, from coordinate 317,582,041 downwards.
ATTTCACTCAGTCCTATTCATAAAATGTAGTGTATCTACTGTAGGTGACGCTGCCGAACTGCCAGCAGAACGATGAGGCTTGAACACATGGCACCACCATCGGCTCTGGCCTGTCTTTTTTTGCCACTTTAATATAAATTCCTATCAAAACCACAAGTTCTGTCGTTATATTGCAAACACAGAGATAGATTACCAGAATATAGCAATCTTTTTATACATTTGTCCAACAGTACACTGTCCCTTCAATATAGAGGCAGATTTTGCTCTTATCAGGTTTGCATGCTGCAGTTTATCGAAACGAGCTTTCCTTTGAACGCACAAGTTATTTAGCATTTGTGGTAACAAGGTTGTGTGGCGAAGTCATAGTCATGCTCATTCATGTTTTGTGTTTTTACAAAAAACTGTTTTCTAAAAAGGAAATAAAATCTCTGCATAACTTTTTCAGTGATGACTTAAATTCTTCTCTAGTGCGACTCCAACAAACCTCTAGTCTCAATTTGTAGTGCTTTTTCCTTTCAGTTCTGCTATTTGTGTGGCCTGTGTTATTCCACAAAACTGTGAAGGACATGCAGTCAAAATGTTTGCATTGAGATGACTAAGACACCAGAATGCACAAACATTTTTTTTTTCATGTCTTTGTAGAAAGGTAACTGAATCCCTTGAATTACACGAGCTCAAGCCAAGTGCAAATAAGTCTTTTAGCAGTCATCTGAGAGAGTCATGACAGCGCTTGTCCCCAGAAATATCAAGTGACTGCTCGGTAGCGACAGCCGGTCCTGGTAGATGGTACCGCAACTTGAAAACTCAACTCCAAGGTTTCCACGCAGCACAAAAGTGAAAATAAAGTTCGAGAAGCCTACTTCGACACAGTGTTTAAAAGCACCTTGTTTCTGGGTTTGAATTTCCCACACAGGCAAAACTGCATGTTCAGTTCAGACAGTATTTGAGGTAGTTATCTTGCATGATTAGATTGAAGTATTAGCACCTGAAAATCAATTTAAAGGTTTTTCCTGCACTGACAGCGGCTTGTATTTATTGTAGCCCTCGCAATATGATATTATGACTATAAATGAAGGGCTTAATTTACAAGTTGTGCAACTTGGAATGCATGTCTGCTTGAGTACGTGACAGAGTGACCAACACAGCTCTTGGAACAGGGCATTTGGGGCAGCTCCGAGGGGCCATCGCTTCACTTGTCTGTGACGAAATCGGGACCGGACATCCTCACATGGCACCTCCAGTCTTCGAATTAACCAGGCTGGTGCAGGCTGCCGCTTCAAATTATAAGGTCAAAGTTACATTAGAAATTACGGGAACGCAGAAATTTTTTTAAGTATTCTGGATTTCGAATTGTCAGAGTTCGAATTACCAAGCTTTTACTGCAGCATCTTCAAAATTTAAAACCTGCAAGCAAACAGTCTATCAATAAAATCATACTGTAATAATATTGTGTTTATGTAAAACACAAGAAGTTTCACAATACCTCTTGGACTGCTTGTGATTTTCCATAAAGCAAGCCCACTTTATTGCCACGGTTAGTCACACAACCTACTCTTGTCGTCAAAGTGCCTGCATTCCTCAAGCACCCCCCTCCATCTCTGGTGACACTCACATTGTCCTTGAAGAATTCATGTTTCAGATTCACTAATCTCCAATGTTTCTTAGTTACAGTGGGCCAAGGTATGATTACATACAGTACTGCACCTCTTTATCGTACAGACTTTTTAATACCTAATCGTCTCAACTGCCGGCTCGTTTAGGGTTAAATTGCGCACAGAACTTGGGTATTACGGTAACTTTTGTCTCATAGTAAGTTTGACAACAGTACTTGCCTGGTGCAGCTGTGCATGATGAAAATCTGTAATTGTTTGCCTCGAAATTGACGAACCAAAAACCGCCAACTCTGGGTTTTCGCCGAAGGGTGTTACTGGCCCTTCGCGGCAATCCGGTGCTGGCGGCTTTTAGTTCATCCATCTCTGCAAAGACCATTACATTGAATCATTCGCGGCTGAATCAAGTATCATTTTAAAACTTACCACGAGTCAAAAGTTACCACAGTACGCAAGTTCTGTGCTCAGTTTCATCGCAAACGAGCCAGCAGCTCAGGCGAAAAAACTTTTTGAAGTCTTCACGATAAAGATGCACAATACTGTATATACATTAAGGTATGATTACATTACAAAAACAGAGTCAGGAGCTAATCACTGTCTGACGAAGCAGTATCCAAAGCAAGCTTAAGGCGCCTGTTGTCTTCGATGGCAATTTTGTACGAAGTAATCTTGTCTTCATGTTCTGGTGACCAGATGCGTTCGAATTCCTGAAGCCTTGATTCCTTTTGCTGCACCGTTGCTCTCTTTTGTTCAACTTCACATAGAAGCCGTTTTCTGGAATAATACGGTACAAGCTTACCACTTACACGCAGATTAAGTGCACAACTATGCAGCTTTGGTACGAGTGGCTACATCCAGGTGCTCCAAAGAGCAATTTGTGTGATAAATTACTTTTTAGGTACTCACTCTGCCTCTTTGAAAAGGTGGTTCACGTTACGTTGAATGCATGATTCCACTTCTTCTTCAACGTCATCACTGAAAAGATCCCACAAAAGCATTAGCAGCATGCAGATGTAAAGAACAAGCCCTCATACAGTGCTTTTGAGGAGAAAGACTCCTTCCGAAATGTCATTCTGCAAAGTCATGTTTTCAAGTTGAGTCACTTAGTACAACTAGTGAAAAATGCATTACATCAAGTATGAGCCTTCAGTTTACAATTTGCTTAAAGGTACGAGTACATGATTTATCATGACATTTGTCATCAAGCACTTTCCACCTAAACAGATGTATCTGTACACGCTACCTTCCTTGATGCTTCTCTTTACTGCCAAGTTGGCTAGAAATTGACCAATATTTTGAATTTTTAGTTCACACTAGCAATTACGGGAAAGTGTGGAAGCATATTTGGATCTTATCTATCTCCACGACTGTATCAGCTGCTGAGCTTTCAACCAGGCCATAGTAGAGGGGGAGGGGCAGGCCTAATCTTACAACGGCACGAACTAACAGTGGACAAGGCGTTTTAGCACTGCAGAGTACTCTTTTGCTCCCATTGCATCTGCTTGTATGTGCTTCTGTTATGATCAATTTTATAGAGAGCGACCTGATAATTCTAGCATCTCCTATGGCAGCGCTTGTCCCCAGAAATATCAAGTGACTGCTCGGTAGGGACAGCCGGTCCTGGTAGATGGCACCGCAACTTGAAACCCAATCTCCAAGGCTTCCACACAGCACAAAAGAGAGGATAAACTTCCAGAAGGTACCTGAAGCAAGGATCCTGTTGAAAGCAGCATAGTGTTACACTATTTTGTATTAAAACCAGGATTTGCACACGGACCACACTGGTTTCTTTACTGGGAAAAGGCCAGTGCGCAAAAGACGACAAAAGGTGCAGCACTGTGGCTATGTCTCATCTTCGTTGCTCTGTTGCTTTTTCCACTATGCACAAACAACTAACGTTAAGTGTTACACTTTGTGTTTTTAAGGTTTTATTGAGAAACAACTTAACACTACCGCCAAAAAATTTTGAGCACAGGCAAGGGCAGTCTGCCAAAGTAAACATATATCTACTGACAGAGACCTTTTTTTTGTTCTTATTACACATTGATATTTGAATCGAACTTTAATACTTAATAAAGCAAATTAAACTATGGGCAGCCATAGTTGCAATTCTGTTCCATGGACCCTCTGCTGTTTTTTTATTTCACATTCCAGCTTCTCTCACACACTTCAAAATCTGTTTGGCAGTCTTTTGCATTTCATGTGTAGGTCTATCATGTACTTTGGTGCCAGCACACTTGTGAAGTTTAAAATGGTGTGTCTGGTAATTTATTTTAGCACGCAAGTTAGTGTTAAAAAAAATGAAACAAATCCATGCCAGATAGGCTGTTGATATGTAAGTTTTAATACAGGTACTGCCTTCAAGACAAAGTGTTTTACAGTAGGTATATGCTGAGTACTCTAGATAAACCGATGCTGCACGACAAACTGCTCTGATCTCTGTAGCATGAGGACTTGTGTGTAGACGTCTTCCTTGAAATCAAGGCTACAAACTTCACTCCGATCACCCGAAATCCTAAAATTTTCCATGGTTCTGTAAAGTGCTCTAAGTGCACAGAAAAACTTAAGGCCGGCAACTCGGAAGGTACTTTTCAATCTAAAGAAAGTTGCAGCATTTTTTAACACATTATTTTATTATGACTCCTAACTATTTATGTTCTTTCTGCTTGCCTAGAGATGGTATGGAGCCACCAACTCCACACAAGTCACAGCAATTCCTGCCACTGTGCAGGTGCTCGATGTGCAGAGTGGAACGTGGCCGTACAAAACTGCGCAACAGACAACACAGTTTGATAAGGTCGAGAGCTCAGTCATCATTTCGGAGCACACTGACCTCAGCACAATGCATTAATATGTGAAGTGTGCGCCCACAGCTTACCGCAATCGAATAAACACTGGTAAACACAGGCGTGAAGGTATGCCAGCAGACAGCATCACTAACGCAAGGGGCAAACTGGCATTTTATAGCTAATATGCAACTAAATAAGAACTAGTTCAGCACACTGGCGCAGTTGCTAATAAACGGCTCACTCTCCATAAAGCTGGTTGTGGTTTGCACATACCAGATTCTTCCAGAAAATGCTCAGGTGAACTGTTATCAGACTGTTTAGTAGCCTTGTTTACAGTGAATGCCAGGCACTTTGATAATTATTTGTTAAGGAACAAGCTTTCCGCAATCACTGTCTCAGTTGCATCACATAACTAAGGAAAAACAGCAAAAATAAAGCATAGCACTTTACATGCTACAGAATGTGCATTTATTAATAGTTTACTAGTACCTCCCAGATACAATAATGATAATGTAGTAATACTGGTATGGTGAGTATGGTCAACTCCAGCCATCCCTATCGGCTCTCAATAACTTGCACCACTGTCTCACTGAAAAAGCATGCTGCTACTCCTGCCCTATGCAGATTGCACTGCATGAAATAAATTCAGCATAAATCCAACGCAGTACCGATGCCTTGATGATTTTATTAAGACTGTTCATGTGTGAGCAAGCCAGAAAGAAGAAGGTAGCTCTGGCAACAAACAGCGCATCTTACATCTTGTGCTCATCACTACAAAGATATTTTTGCAAATGCACAAAAAGGCAGCTTAGCCAGCTGCTGAACGTATTTTCTCAGGTGACTTACTTGGCAAAAAAGTAGTTCTCATAAACCTCTTTGCATATCTTAAGAAGGTGATGTTGCTGTTCATCCAACACCGGCATTGACGAGACCAAGGTTAGATACTCTTCGTATGCCTAGAAAAGATATAACATGTGATTAGAGACAATGTTAAGGTTGTACAGCTCCCATTACACATGAGAGAAAAAAGAGCCCACGATTGGGGCAAAAGATGGGAATATTACTGCATACATTCTGTTAAAAAATTTCAACATGTTCAAGTCTTGGCATATATTGTGGCTTATGGGATATGAAGGATGCTGTAGCGGAGGGCTCCCGATAATTTCGACCACCTGGAGTTCTTTAATGCGCACTGACATCGCACAGTACATGGGCCTCTAGCATTTCACCTCCATCGAAATGCAACCGCCGCCAGCGAGATCAAAGCCGCATCTTTCGGGTCGGCAGCTGAGCAACAAAACCACTGAGCCAGCACGGCGACTTGGCTTTTATTGATTTTTAGTTTTTCACACTTGAGGCACTCTAGTATCCAGAAATTCCACAATAAATGATATTTGCACCTTGCACCCTTCAAGTAACAAAGCTACATTTTGAATCACCTGCCACTCTTTGCAAAGTGCTAACTACAGAAAGCCTCAACAGTAAAAAATTCATTCTATTCATGCCATTGCTTTGCTCAGTTTGTTAATGTCTCAATGAAAAGGCATGCTATTAGCCCATACTCTGTTTATAAATAGCAGTCAATGCCGCCAAAGTTAGTGCGCCCATTTTCGCAGGAACAGTCCGTGCCCAAAACGTAATTCGCCCTACAACCAAAGTGAGCACAGGCATACTTTGTTGCGACAAACCTTAAGTGCCGTGACTGGCAAGTCCTGGGCTTCATTTTCTTGCCACACTTTTGTCCTGCGACTAATCGAGACTTAGACTTCAAGAAGTAAGAATCATGTGGCTGCATGATATGCACCTGGCAGGGCAAATCGCTCTTACTCACTCCTGCCTAATTCGTGTCGAAAAAGTAGTCCACATCCAGTGAAAATTATGGCCAGAGGAGCCAAACACTGACTGTTTTACAGCTTCTACTGTAATTTTCAATGCTACCACTTCGTTTTATACCCTCTTTGTTGTAGAGAAACATTCACAGAGGTTTCAAGAAGAATGAGAAGTGGCGAAGTAATATGGTTTCGTGGACACACTACTTCTGCAGCCTTTGTAACATTGCCTGCCATGTATGAAACAGAGTATAGGCTATCCAAAGGGCAGTAGATGTAGGCTCTGCTTAGTGCAAACTGCAACCCAAGAAAACCTTGCACGCTTGAGCAGAGAACAACGAATGTTGATTGTTTGCTTTCTGCTCATGACCATCTACACAAATTCATTTACTTCTGCTAAATCAGAAAACACGTTTAAACTACAGCAGGGATAGAGGGTGCAGAATGGAATGGCAGAGGGTATATAGACTAAAGTAGCATGGAACACAGCAGGGAGGGAAATGTTATTTTTGTATGTCCCTGCTTGTGCTCACACGTGCTGCTCTCATAACCTCCAATCAATCATCATGGGTATAAAGATTCAAGAGCCGGGGTGGCCTAGAGGCAGCAAACACAGAGCATCGAGACATTGAAAAAGGCACTGTACTAGAGGGTGTGGAAGGAGCTCCTGCCAGGCGCTACATGATTTTTCTTTGCGCCTAATAAAGATGCTATCATAAGTTATTGATAAACACCTGTTCACTTCCAAATTTGTTTAAAGTGTCTGCCCTGTGTCAAAGTGCACTTCGCACATAAATAAAGTCCGTTAAGCCAAGGCATTTTACAAAACATGTTGCTTATTACAAAGCATTCTTGTTGCCTTGGCGGCTCCAGATGTCGAATGCCTTGGGCACACAAAAATATGCGCAATTTATTCTTCAATTCTGGCGGGTAACACATGCATTATCAGGGCAATTTATGACTTGCATTTCTTGATATACTTTTCAATATTAGCAAAAGGGGCACATGATGCATCATGGCACATGTCTTAGTTGGCTACTGATCAGGCATCACACTACTGTTGCACAAGTTACTTAGAATTAGCAGCTTCTACTAAAAAGCAGTTTCGCTATATTATGGGGTATAGGAAAGTTTGAGGCAGCAAGACCACCAAAATGAAAGCTTCATGGATCACAGACACTTCAGCAAGGTATCCCATCTCTTAAATGATGGCGCAAAATAAAAGATGGGCAAACAGAACTCACTGCTTCGAAGATTGTAAACCTACAAGGTTTTAAATTTACAGCACTTTTTCACACCAGCACAGGTAACAAAATGACTGGTGTAAACTGTAGCAAATGTCATTAAACCCCAATCAATCACCATGCATGACTAATCACACAAACGTCAAACGCTAGAATTTGGGTTTTCCATAGAAGGAAACACACTCCGGTGCACAAATGAATTTCAATACCTAGGGGCGACTATCACGTCGAACCTTAAAGGGAGGCCACACGTCATGTCCATTGTTGGTAAAACTAATAAGAGGTTAGGCTACTTCAGGGGAACACTGAAGTTTGCCTCAAGTGAAACAACACTAACTGCATATAAAACGTTGGTGCACCCATTGCTGAAGTAGGCATGCGAGATGTGGAACCCGAAAAGCAAAGTGTTAGTGCTGGAATTGGAGCATGTTCAGAGACACACATTACGTTTCATATTTTCCCGCTTCAGGAGGAAAGATTCAGCAGCTCCTTTGTACAGCACAGCCAATTTATCGCGCCTTTCTGTTAGACGCAAGCATAAATGTCTGTCTTTTTGATAACATTATGAATGAAACTGTTGGCATTGATAAACAAAGTTACATAAAGGGGTGCACATCTGTCATAACTCGTAATAAACACAGTCAACGTGTCAAAGAATTCAATGCTGCTAAAGATTGCTTCAAATATTCCTTCTTTCCGCTGACCGCGCACAACTGGAATAGCTACCTACTGACGTGGTGTCTCTGGTATCTCGTGATGGGTTTTCGTCTCAGCTTTATGATCATTTGTGTAGCACCTAGCAAGCATATTTTGTTATGGGCTTGCTTGTATCAGTTTCTCTTGGTATTTTTGACTGACTCCACTCCTACCTTAGTCCTGGAAAGTACTGGTACTATGTAATTAATTAACAAATAAATAAACTAAAAGCTTGTATCTTCAAAATGGTTTGGTTTATGGGGTTTAACGCCCTGAAGCGACTCAGGCAGAGTTGCACGTAATGTGTTACAAATAATTGATTACTTGCAATAGGTTACATTTTACTGTAATTTTGCAAATAATCAATTACCTTTTCATACAATAATGTTCAGCTGAATTCAATTACTTTTTCTGCAAATGATTACTTATAACCAATTACTTATTTTCTGAAAAAAAGCTTGTAACCAACCCGACGGCAAACATTGGTGCTAGCAGGGATGTTTCCTTTGTGACAGAGCGAGAACGAACAGGCTGCGGAGAACCATCGCAGGCGATCAAGTCCAGACCACAACCGTGTCACGGCCGTCCTCTACGGCAGTTCTCTACCCGAGAAATATCAAGTGACCGCAATGTAGGGACCCCCGTCCTGTCGGATGGCACTGCAACTTGCCTCCCACTACGCCGAACTTGGCGGCTTCCACACAGAGCACGGAGGCAAGGATATAGCTCAAGAAGGCGCATAAAGCAAGGATTCTGTTAAAACCAGCAATACTGCTAGAGTGTTTTGTATTATCAGAAGGAAAAGTATGTGGACTACTTGGGCTTCTATCTTATAAAAAATAACAGCGCAGCAAAGACGAGCATGAAAAGACGCAGAAACAGTGCTGTGTACATCTCTCTTCGTCCTTGCCTTTCTTGCAGTTTTATTTTAATGTGCTTGCACTCAAGCCCACATTCGCGGAAAAGCAATCTGCCCTTATGGTCTTTCTCGCAGGAGGTCCACCTGCCACAGTGGGCAAATGGCAGCCAACCACAGTGGGCAAATGGCATGATAAACCATGATAAAAATGCAGAACCAAGATAAACAATGGAAAACCATTATAAACAATGCAAAATATTGGTTAGAACGCGAGCGCCTAACTGCGCAAATCGACAGCCATTTTTTTTTCCCAGTACTTAGAACTAACGTGACAGAAGTTGGATACTCGGTGCTTTTAAGTTCTATTCCAGAAGCACCTGACAAGGCAACCAAGAAATTAAGAGGACGAAAACAGCCGTCCGCCAAACAAGCATATGTCTACCGAGTGAACTTGCCCTGCGATATAGAGTTATAAGGAGGAAAAATTTTATTCTGCTTCTGCGGTGCATCTACTTTTTTGTTGCTAGTATCCATAGATATGTGGAAGAAACGTCATTGGTAGTATTTTGACAATACTTTGACATAGAATGAGGCAACATTCTTAGATTTTGCCACTGAGTGTTGGTTGGCCTAAAGACCCTTTTCCCAAGCATTTCACTCCAGCAGAGTCAAGTACCATGCCGGGAAAAACCTGGTACCCATTAGAAAGCTGGTGGGTGCCTAGAGGCACTGGCAACCGGAACTTGCACCTTCCAAATGCCAAGCTAATTCTCTGACCACTAGGCTACTGCTTCGTCACTCCAATGACCCAGGTATCCACTAGGTTCTTCAAAAAATGGGTACAAGCATGGTCCGGCCTGGTGCTCAACTTTCCTTGGTGCACGGCTTGGGAAAGTAGCCTGTACCTTCAAGTCCTGCCACTGTGAGCGACCCTCATGCCTCATGGAAGCTTATTGGACTGCTGTCTGCTTCTCAAGATATCCTATTAAGCCACTGGTTGGGCACGAAAGTCAGAGGAAATTCGTCAAAAAAGGTTTGCATTAATATGGACGTTCGGCTTACACAGCAGAACTCAGCAGCAAAAATTCGCATTCCATGCAACTATTTTAAGAACACTGCAAGCGTCTTCCCAAGTTTGGAGCACTCTGCCCACAGCATTAAAGCACGTGAAGCACGCACCCACAACCTATTACAGTCACCCAAACCCAGGTAAACAGAGGCCAGAAGGGACATTAGCAGGCACCATCACGGTGTCATGGGGTACCCTGTAGCATCAATGGCAGTTAAACGAACTGAAAAACAAGTAAAAAGAATAAACACTGCATGCTAGCGTAACTCCTCATGGGCAGTTCGCTCTCTGTTATGGTAGAAGCTACCGGGCACGCAAGCCCCAGCGACCGGCATGTGAGCGCAACTACGAGCCGGTGCGTAAGTTGTTCATTAGTTATAATACCACCCCTCCCTCCGGTACATACATTGAGAGAGCGTTCGGTGTAATAGCTGATCTCTTTACGAGGAAATGTGGAAAAATTAGCGATGGCAACTTCAGAAAACTCCTCTTGAAAATTAACAATGAGTAGCAAAATATCAAGCAATTGAGCCGCAGTAGTTCACTGTAGTCTTAGTAAATTTTTGTCATAGCAATGAAAGTTGGGAGGCAAATACTACTGCAATAGTAATCAATTATTTTTCTTTAATTGTTCAGTTTCTTTTCTGGGGCTGTAATTGACCACTGTAATCAGTTACATATCAGATCAAGTAATTGTATTCGGCTACTTATTTCTTGTAACATGTACAAGACTGGACTCGGGCTATGAAGGATGCCGCAGTGGAGAGCTCCAGATAATTTCAACCACCTGGGGTTCTTTAACGTGCACTGACATTGCACAGTACACGTACCTCCACCATTTTGTCTCCATCAAAATGCTTCTACCGTTGCTGGGATCGAACCTGCGTCTTTCGGGTCAGCAGCCAAGCACCATAACCACTGAACCGCTGCGGTAGCTGTCTCTACAAAGTGATCATGCATTACTCCATTATGAATTGTGAAAAGTTATTGTTTCTTGTTTCCATATTTGCTTTTTTTTTTAATTTCACCAAGTTTGTATTGCACCACCTTAGTGTGCAGTACAGACCCGGTTAAATTTTTAAAAATCCAGGAACTGCTTCATGGTCCCTCTGATAAAAACTGGCATTGCACCACAGAGCTTTTTTTTTTTTCAGCTTTCCCACCTTTTGGAAGACAGTGCATTTAACACTCCTCTTGCCACTCCCATCTTTGTTGACTACACAGCTCATGTATACAACAGAGTGACTATTGCGCGGAATTTCGTAATATAATATTAGTCTTTACTCAAGGCTGCAGGTATAACGTACACACGGATACAAACTACCATGTATTAAGAAAAATTTAAGCCTTTTATAGCTATACTTCAAATTCATGACAATAGGAATTCTGTTTTGCACAACTAATCGCAGATTTAAAGACCAGCTCGGAGGGCTCGATTCTTGATCAAATCTGCACAGACAGTTATGCTCTTACTTTGACGCAGGTGCACAGTGGCATCTGCAGCAATGAAAAAACTGTTCAGCCATTTCAAGTTAGTTTTTTGTGCATTGCCACAATGTCAGTGTGATGTTTTTTTTCTTTTTTAACAGACTATGCTCATTCACTACATTTGTCGTTTTCTATTTTTTTCAAAGTCCACATTCAGACTGTCATTGGCTTTTGTCAGCGTCCTCCTTTACTCTAGAGCTCCTGCTACAACACACATGCAGCAATTCAGCACATTGAAGACCAGGATCCTTTTCCAAACTGGCCAGCCGTCACCATCTCGTTTTCTGGCAAAACATGCATGCTCAGCCAATCTGACTGGCAACAGCTTTTAGTATGCACTATCTGTTGCAAGAAATGCCATTATTCCCCAGCACAATAAGCTCCAATTATTTTCTAATAGAGACAAAGGATGGACCAGAAGCATACAGTATTGAATTTGCAGCAAAGCAGAAAACAATGTGGCATCACCAAAAAATTAATACTTTGGGCACTGGCTAACATATCAAGTAATCCTAAAAAGCAAAAGCAAATAACTGTGATATAATTGCTCCTTCAATATTAGTTATTATTTCGGCTATTGAGAGACGCTAGAATGAGTGTGTTAGTGAATTAAAGCAACGAATCAGAAATTTGTATCACAAATTTTTCATGCCTCACGCGACCTTTAATGAACCTTGGCATCATAGCCAATATTTGGCTGTTGAAACCAAAACGAAAACATCATAAGAGACGAAATTCAATTATAAATTACGATGCGGTCGCAGGTGGATACTACATCGTTATCCAAGTATACTATGGTTGGTTACAGATCAAGAATGAAGCGGCGATTGCCCCTCAAAAGGGGGCCTCCAGCTAATGGGGTCAATTGGTTTTTGTGGTGTCATGCTTAGTCCCCTTGTATCTAGGAGCGTGAAATCACAGGTGGCAGGTGACTGGGGATTAACAACGGAACCATGATGTCATGATGTTCGCCACATCATTTTCGAGTTGTATCCAGCTATTATGTCTAGCGCATCATTACAAACAAGAAAACGCGCAACCAAAAATTTGGTGTCCGTACACCTGTAAGGGAGTACGATACAGTTAAAGGGAAATTTACATTACGTGGTTCATGAATACCTCATGCAATATCTCAAAAGGACAGCCGCATGCATTGGGCCCAAGTGTAGTTACTTCAAAACAGGAGCACTATGCACACTTCCTTCATACGTGAAATAGAGAACACACTTCCTTTTGAGAATCTTTGAGAGCAATCAACTTGTTTTTTCTTCACAACATACATCATAACTAGAGACAAATTTAGGTCTGGCGGCATGAAATAAAATTTCACAGCAGCAATTTCATACACACTCTTGACGTGCACGCATCCAGAAGATCACCACTTGAAGCATTTAGACAAACAAAAAATGCTAGATTTACATTTTATGTTCATGCAGCATTATAACAAGAACACACGACTGATGGACAGTCCAATTATGTGGCATAGAAGCCATAAAAATGCCTACATGATTATATTTCGGTGCACATTAAAGACCCCTACGGGTCAAAATTAATTTGGAGCTCTCCACAAAGGTTCTACTCTTAGTGATATGCCTTTGCTTTCACTGCACTATTTAATTACTGTAAATGCAGAGTGCAGAACGCCCTTTTACACATGTAAGCACACACACATGCACACAATGAAAAATGAGACACATACCTTCTTGAATTCAGACGCACAGTCAGCATATTCACGTACCAGGTTGAAAACTGATCTCTTTTTGACATTGTGGTCTATGCATTTTGAGACCACTGACTCTTGTGAACTTGAACACTTGAAATCACCTTGACAAATAGAAAAAAAAATACATCCTTAAGATTTGTGAGTCACAAAATATCTCGTGTAATTGCACTTGCAGGACTGCCTGAGAGCCCTGCCATGATGGCTCAGTGGGTAGGGTTCTTGGCTGCTAAGCCCGAGGATGCAAGTTCAATCCCAGCTGCGGTGGGCACAATTCCGACACGCAAGGTACCTGTGTACTATGCGATGTCAGTACACCTTCAAGAATCCCAGGTGATAGAAACTACTCCGGAGCCCTCCACTATGGCGTCCGTCATAGCCCATGTCGCTCTGGGACAATACAATACATTACTATACAATACTATACAATGCAAGACTGCCTCACAAATTCCTTGTTGATTATGACGATTTTTAAGAGTTTGAATGTTGGCCAATTACAATGCGCTTCAGCCAAACAGAAATTCTTTTAATCTGGGCCTTGGCTGCACACAAAATTATTTTGCCCAGGATCTCTAATTAGCTCCATTAAAGATACCATTTCTGCAGCTTGCAAGACCGCTGAAGGTGGCCAAAATATTGCCACAGGTCCTTCTTCAACTGTCCAGGCTAACAGTGTTAGTGTTAGCATATAAACTTGAATTTTAAGAAAGCTTACAGAGTTCTCCCTATTATAATGCCCATTTCTATGCTGCAGAGAAAAGGCAAAAATTTTGCTACAAAGCCCACCTGACAGGATACAACACAGGGTTGAATTTGTAAGCTAACAAAACGGCAAGGAAAACTGAAGATTCCTCAGCCAAAAAAGAAAGATAGCAGTCTCTATTAATAAATAACAATAAAATAGATGAAAGGTTTAAGAAAGCATCAAATTAAAGCCTAAGAAAGAAGAATGAGCTATCATTGATGGATGACTGCAATACAAAAGTACAGAAGAATGTAAGCAGACAGGCAAGTGGAAAATGTGGCACAGGCTCTAAGAATAGCATGAGTAGAATCTGTGGGAAAAAGTAATGTAGGAATCGTGTTTGTATTCTTACACAACTGTAAAGAGAGAAAATGGGTGTAAAAAAGCCCTAACACAGAGGCTAAAAATAACTATTCATACTGTGTGCCAGTCCTGGCACCATGCAGAACATGAGGGTGTTAGCCAAAGGGAGCTGCAGTGACCACAGTATCACAAGTCCAGAATGCACCTAGTTTAAAAAGAGAACAAAGAACATTTGCCCAGAGAAACAATTCTGCCAGATATCAATGAAATTAATTTGCAGCAGTTGCTAGGTTTATTGGGGTTTTACGTCCCAAAGCGACCAAGGCTATGAGGGACAATTTGCAGCAGTTCAGGCTTTTGCTTGATATTGTACTTTAACCAAGGAAGCAGATTGTAGAGGCCATGCATGGAAACCTTGCCAATAATTACACTGCATCCGGGTAGGAGAAAGGGCAACCAGCAAGAACACTAACAAACTATCCCAGCAAGACAGGGACCCTAGTTAGAAATGGTATGTGGTACGTGGAGATAAAATGTCCTGCAGCGATACATAGGCCATGAGGGATGTTCTAGTGGAGGGCTTTGAATTAATTCAGACCACTTTGGGTTCTTTAAGGTGCACCAATCACACACAGCACGTGGGCATTTTCGTATATCACTTCCATTGAAATACAGCCACCACCACCAGGATCAAAATTCCGACTTGGGCAGCTGAATGACAAAGCCACTGAGCCACCATGGCAGGTCTTAGCAATAAATTCCACAAGGCCCCCAGGAGCAAGAAGCAACTATAAAATAACTGCCAAACATGATCAACAAGGTGAAGGTAAGCAACATCGGGAAGCGTAGCATGGGGATAATTGAAGATGCAAAAGAGCATAAAAACTATGAGACAAGCAAGGTGCAAACTAGGCAAAGGCAGAAACCAGGAGCACACGGTAAATGGCACAGATGGAGATATCATTAGCAATTTAGATCAGGTAGTTGAAGTAGCGGAAGAATTCTGCACTGGCTGCACTGGATGTAATCACAGTGCACCAGGGCAGCAGAATAAGATCAAAGTGACTCCAGACCCCTTAAGGACAGAAATGCAACCAGAAAGCTTGCAACACTCCAATCCTGATGAACTCATACAACAAACATGGAAGAATGCTAAAAAAATCTAAAAGAGGTACTTGTTAGCTTGGTGTCTATCGTGAACAAGGCATGTAATAAAGTAACTGCCATTAGAATCACGGCAGCATTAAACTAAAGGCAACCCAGGGAGGAGGCAAGCGTTAGAAAGAGTGTATTCAATAACAGATTACAATCATGGCATTAATAAAATTACAGAAATTTTTAAAACATTGTCATCAGCCTGAATACGCACATTGTAGGACAAAGGCCTCTCCTATATCTCTCCAATTAACCCTGTACTGTGCCAGCTGCGGCCACCTCATCCTCGTAAACTCTTAATCTCATCCACCAACCAAACTTTCTGCCGCCCCCTACTACACTCTCCTTCTCTTGGTGTCCAGTGTAGAGTAGAGGTTATGCATGAAAACCTTCCCAGTATAATTACATTGCATCCAGGTAAGAGAACGGGCCACCAGCAAGAACACTAACAAATTATCCCAGGAAGACAGGGACCCTTGTAAGAAATGGTATGTGGAGATAAAACGTCTTGAAGTGATACATAGGCTATGAGGATGATGACTGTTAACAACCATCAGTTATCCTGCCTTCGCATTACACGCCCTGCCCAAGCCCATTTTTTTTTTTATTTCTGCTAGGATGCCAATAACATGCATTAGTTCCCTCAACCACTCTGCCCTATTCCTGCCTCTTAATGTTACACCTATCATTTTCCTTTACATAGCTCGCTGCGTTGTCCACAACACCAGCCCCCCGAAAATTGGTATTGCATGCAGTTTACCCGGTTCGCTCGTGCTGGCGGTCACTTTCCCAGACGAACAGCTGCAACAGCAAACTGCCGGGAACCACTGGCATGTGTCGAAGTCCGAAACTACCGAACCATTTGCTGTTCAGTTTGCCGCTCGTCAGCCAAGCCGCTTGCGAGAACGTCGTTTTATTGCCCTTTATGTCCATTCCCCCCCCCCTGGCTTTGCAATTGTATAAATTTTTTGGCCAGCAAGGGGTGCGAGTTGGGGAGGTCAATGTATAGGCAGCAATATACGGCATATATTGCACGTTATGACCTCTGTAGACCTTTAAGGACATGTTCGCGAAATCTCCGCCTAATTTGCACGCCTCCTTTTTGGAGCGTTAATTTAAAAAAAAAGTGCACATATTACATGAGTAAATACAGCATATCACCAAATAACTCGTTAAAACTGCATTTTTGGCATGTAGTGCTGTGAGTATGCTCAGTACATCAGTACATCAGTGTAGAGAGTGCTGTCCTTGATGCTCTTGCTTATTCTTTTCTCCACAACAACCACGACAGCGTGACACTCAGCTGTAAATATTGACACACACTGTGGAAGTCACTGCTTTTTTTTCCAGTTACCTGCACTACTGTGCTTCAAACATAAACTAGGTTTTTGAACCATCTAGTCTATCAAACTAAGTGTAGCTATCATTTTTTTGTTTTAGCGCAGGATATTATTGTATGATATGTTTTGGTGGGGTTGGTTGCTAATTGAATTGAGTAATGAGTGAGAGTGCTAACTGTAGGAAAACTACACCAAACAGGCAGTTTGTCAAGACTTTGCACAAAATCAGGCAATGTGTGCAGCATATCCCTACAAACTGCAATAACAGCGGCCTTGCTGCTCAGGGTTTATTGGTGAATATAATACTGGAAGGACAAGCTGTAATGATTGGACGGAAAAGGTGTTTTGTTCGGTATCTTACTCTACGAGTGTATGCACTGTGTGGTAGTATCTTCTAGTGAAGGCTCGTTTGCTTCCACATAAAAGCTGTTAACAGGGTATGCTCTGTACACACAATAAATGCGCAGACCTAGATTATGTACTGGGTCTGACTGTTTAAGTACAAAGGCCTTGCTCAGCCATTTTTTCAATCTGATATTCATAACACAATCAAAAAATTTTGTAAGACAACTCGTAAGGACTGTGCACCTGCAACTACAAGGAAAACCTAGTGGCTTGCCGGTTTTCAGAAATGGTAAGCTTTTTTCCAAGCCTCGGGTATTTTTCTAGATTCCATATTTTATTAAAAAATTTCAAAAGTGGCTCTACAGCGGGCTTAGAGAGCTGGCCAGCATTTCATAACGTATTTCGTCTGACCCTGGTGCAGTCTGCTTACAACAGACAATACTCTATGAATTTCTTGATGATGGACTATATAATAATAATTCATTATTATATGATTCATAAGTATTATCCTTTGTTGACAGCTTTTGCCTTTCGGCCATGTTTTTGTGCCTTCGAAATGAATGATACTGTGTAATGTGAACTAGAAACTCTGGAAAAATGTTCACCTAATATGTCCGCCTATTCATCTCTACTTGTTTGCACACCAGGGCCTGTCAAAGTTGAGATGTGAAGTGGGAGTAGTTGCGTTAAGTTTATGAACCTCCTCCCACATTTTTTTCAATGTGATTGAACTCTTTATGGATGCTACATAACTTTGCCAAGATGTTTTTTCAGCAATGCGATGTATATATAGGGCCCTTCATTCTTGAGTAGAACCCGATTTTGCCCGATTCTTGCGCCCCGAACACATCTCTTAAAGGGGCTCTGAAAGGGGATCTAATAAAGTTGACGTATGCCTGTGATGTTAAAGGATGCTGCTGCGTGCGATTCCTTCTCCTCATCACTTTTTGCTTGCTGAAAGGTCTGCGCTCCTCCGCTGGCCCCACCGCCACGGGCGGAGCTTCCTGACCCGCCGAAGCTATGCCACTTATTGGCCGCGGCTATGGTAGCAGCGTGACGTCGGAAAGAATCTAACAAACAGGCATCTCTGAACGCGTATATGAAGAAGCAGTGCAATGGAGGGTGCGAGCATAAAAAAGTCACCGGAAAGGCCTGGCAACTTTAGCGTGTGATTGTGGGTTCTCTGCTGCATGTAGAAGCTCAGGTGTTCATGACAACATAATGTTCTGACTGAGCAAGTTGATGTGCTCTCCTTTGAAGGTGTTTCAGAGCCCCTTTAAAAATCGGGTTGAATTGGGTTTTTTCCTGAAAACGAGCCTTGTAGACGGTGTTAGCTTTCCAGTACACAAAGCTGGACATCGCAAGAAAAATTTTCGGATGACTAGTTTGTATTCCAGAGAGGCGTCTTCGGTTAACTGGAGATCTTAAACCTCGTTTAACGCTTGTTTTCATGAGGCAGATGAATTCATGGATAAGTCCGTAAAGGGCAATTTAGAAGCAAGAGGCCAAAACATGGCTACCGACCAGATGACTTATCGGAGTCGCTGTATTAAGTGCTATCCATGCTAATGACACCCTGATCCAAGGACCTTGCCCATTTAAAATGGCTGCTCTGATGTTGAATGGTTTCGTAATATACAAATAGAATCAGGTCGGTCTTGCTCAGATGCAGCAGTGCTCCGCAGCAGATTGCTAACATACTTGAAGAAATATTTTTAATAGATTAGGAAAAAAAATCTTAATTGTTGAACAACTTTTCAGTTGAACCCACAATTTTCATGTTTATGAAAGAATGAGCAAAAAAATATGGCAAGTCTAGCAGATAGACGCACTGTAACTTACCTGGAAAAACCCAAAATACGAGAATTTTTTTGAATAACTGGATTTGTACCAAATTTGAGCTCAAAAAATATCGCCAGATTTTTACCCCCTGAATTTCGGAAAAAATAAAACATGAAAACGAAGGGCTCTATGTATATAGCACGCTCTAGCTCTCATTTTTTTTAGTTTGTTGGCTATAGATCTACAAAACACACCCCAGGCTCTTTTTTTCTTTCTTTTTGCTTCCTGGCATTCTCGCATCCACCACACTTTGTGGCTCTGCCCTACCACTCCTGAGGGCTGAGGAATAGCTAGGTATGTGGGAGGAATGATATAGGTCATGAACATTTCACTGAGTTAGTCAACGCTAAGCATATCTGACAATATTTTGCTTAGACTGGCGTTTGCTCGAAACAGTGGCCAATCAGCTAGGTGGAGATTTCAACAGCATGGTCCACTTATGGCGATTTATGACGAGTATAATAGCTGATCATCACAGGAAGGTGATCACTTGCACAGGGGTTGTCAAGAACACCCCCTATAAAATCAGTAAACACAGAGGGTGAACTAAAAGGCAGATCTATACAGCTCATTTTCCTGACCTGAGAGAGCAGTACGCATATTTGCTGGTATTGAGCAGGCAGACATTATTTCACAGAATCGTATCCTCTAAAACACAGCCTCTAGTATGAGCTTGTTCACTTCCCCAAAAACACGAGTGGGCATTAAAGTCTCCAACTACCTGCCAAAGAAGAAACAGTTTATAAGTAATAAAATGCTAGTAGTAGCAAGGGCCAAAAGGTCTGTCTAGGCCAAAAGGTCACGGCAGATTGAACCATGAGAAAAAGAAATGAAAAGCTGAAGAATATGGGTTGGAGTACACTGTCTCTAAAAGAAAGAATAAACAAGCATATCCTGGAGCTCACTGAAGGGGCTGAAATATGGAGGGAAATGAGAAACTTAAAATGAGACTAAAAGCAGTGCAGCAAATGATGGAAAAGAAAATGATAGGAGAAATGAAAGAGGCAGAAAATAGCAGCAAAGATTGGAGAACAAACAACTTAATAGTACCCCAGCTCAAATTAAGATTAAAAATTAACTGAAAGGAACACCTTGAACAGAACCGATAACCAATGGTTTCTTAGAGCAACATAGAGCATATCTAGGGAAGGAAAATTTTGGCTGCAGCAAAAAGTCAGCTAGGCAGATGAGATTAAAAGTTGCTGGGACAGGGTGGTCATAACTGCCATTAGATATGGCTAATTGGAGATTAATGGAAGAGGTCTTTCTCCTGCAGGAGACAACCTTCACATGGTAATGTTGGTGGAAAAGATGATAATTAACCAGAGTTCTAATACAGACCCATCTGCTTTAGCAGCTTTGATTTTTGCTTCAGGAGTTCTTCTGCTAGAAGAATGCGTATTTCAGCCTTGAATTCCTGAGAAAAAAAGAATGTTTACTCTAATCAGCATCTTTATTTCTAAAGTCTCCAGAAACTGAACTTAATAGAAATGGAAACAAAATCAACTTGCCTCTTTAACTTCAGGCTGACTTTGTACTTTCGAAACACTTCCACTATGAGATTCAGCAATCAAATCTTGTGCCTTCAGTCCTTCGAACTGTTCAGTAAACTGGAATGAAAGAGTGCATTTAGCATCGGAAGACTGAAGCCCTTGTTACATGCTTGCATAATCCACAGCCTGAGGGAATAAAATTACACAAAAAAAAGCCTGGAAGGCCAACGTTATTCGAATACCTTTATTAAAAAAAATACTGACCATACAAACTAACATGCTATAACTAGAAACATAGGCTTGAAGGTTCCTATAATGCACACTTGAAGCAACCTGAGAAAGTGTCAATAATATTTGAAATGTATGTAAGGAGAAAGACAACACTTGTGAAAATTACTGCGGCAACACAAGCACCATATACTTCTCCAGAAGGAGTTTTACAACACAGTATAAGAAAAAAGACTTCTGCAAACATTCCAGACATTCACCAAGACAGTTACTGCAGTAGAGAGTCGGCCTCACTCAAGTAGATATGTAGTCATGCAAACTTAGCAATGCTGAGGTGAATGAACAAGGCAACGAAAGACGTGACACTGCACGAGTGTTACGATCTTTCAACTTCAGCAAAGGCTCAGGATGATCATTCAGACATAACTATTCATACTGACTCAAATCCTATTGTCTTTTAAAAGCGAAAACAGACTTTTAAAACAAAGTTCATGTGGCAAACAATGTTACAGCTTTCTGCTTTGCAATTGGCTCCTGTCTGCCACTGCTTCCAGACTCGTGGATGATAGGTACCAATGTCTGGCTGGTCCAGATGCTGGTAGCTGGCACATTTCTAAAGCGAAAGCTTTATTGGCTGCAAACTCGCGATATTTCACCGTGGCGGTACTCCATGGTGGCACGTGATGTCAGAACGCGCCTCGTTGCGGAAGGTTACTGTGCTTCGCGCGCTCGCCGCGCGTTCTGGCATGAAGCCACACCGTGCCGCTCACCGCCGCCGTTTGGTAGGACATGACACCGCATTCCTCGTCATTGCGCTCGCCTCCGCTCGCTTCGACAGCTGCGTCGCATGTGTGACAAGATATCACAGGATTGAAAAGGAGAGCTGGCGTGCGCCGCAACCACAGCTGAGGCGACAGTATGGACGGCGAAATTTCTGATAAGCTGGAGAAGGCCTGGAATCGACCGCGGAACGAGACGAAGAGGAAAGGAATCACCCAGGAAGCAGGTGAACAGCGTGCCGAACGACTGGCTAAACGCCGCCGTCAATATGCCGCCACGAGACAGGCACGTTTAACGTCCGGTGTCTCGACCGCTAGCAGCAGCGATAGCAGCTGGAGGAGAGACCTGGGTCCTGCTTCACTGAAGAGGGCCCGTGATGAACGATGGAATGCGAACAAAAGACTTCAGCGGCGGGCTCAAGAAACCGAAGAATAATATGCCGCTAGCCTAGAGAATAAGCGTAAGAGTGACGCGACCCCGTCAATCTTTGGATAGCCTCGGTGCTGAAATCAAACATGGGCCTACAGGTCATACTGGACGTTTATGCCTGTGCTTCATACGTTGTGGATTATGTAAACAAGGCCAACCGGGGAGTTTCACACTTGCTTTCGCTACATATATCCTAGCATAGCCGAGCTAAGCCGCTGCCATTCTTCAATATCAGCCCATGAGGAAAGCCGTCGGGTACACTTCATCATTTGTTTATCAAATTCATTTCATGTGTGGTCGACCTTAATGGGAAAAAGAGCCCAAGAAATTGACTGCTCCTGCAAGCCGTTTGGCTTCTTTATGGTGCCATCAGCTTAACTGCTAGCACCAGGGACTCATTTCAAGGAAAGCAACAATCTTTCTTTATCTGGCTGCACCAAGCCTTAGCCAGTACAAGCACGCGACAAATATGGCTTGCTGTTGGGCTGGTTGGTTTGCCTAACTTTCAAGAACGAGCTCAGAGAACACCACAGACAACAACCAGGACAAACCGGACACAGGTGTTAACCATCTATTTCATCCTTCCTATTCTTGTATGTGGAGTTTTCTGTGCTGACACTTGAAAGACACTGTAGGTAGGGGGTCATAATTCTGACACTGTTCCTATCACATCTTAATCAGCACAAAAAAAATTAGTAAACCAACCGCATGTAGAAAACAAAGGTTCTCAGTGGGCAGCAGGCAACATTCTGGGGTGACGTTTTGGGGTATTTATAGTCTCAATTAAGCTCCAATTACATGTCACCCATCCTCACACTCTCTACTACCACCAGCACCCAAAAATTTTTATCTCATGTCCCAACAGTAATAAACCGGCACAGTTTGCAGGAGGGCCTGGCTGTCTTGGAGTCTGCCAGGCTCATAAGAAAAAGTTGCGAATGATGCACTTTGGACCCACATAAAATTCACTGCCTTAGTGGCAAACAGCTGAGTACTTCGAAACTCAAAGTTAATTTCTTGGAATGCATAACCATGGCATAACAAATCATAAAGGAACTTTGAAACAGGACATTTCTTATATAGGGCACTGGTGACCCATGCTTAAGCACAGTAAGGAAAGAGTTAATAACGACCATGTCATGGCATGGTCAGTCTACACCTCTGACATGTGAGACTACTCTCTGTAGCTGAAAAGAACCTGTAATTAACTTGCAATCAAAATCTTCTTGTCCATTCATATTTTATTAAAAAGTAGTTAAACAGTTAAAGGACAGATACAAAGCAATTGCTGCTCAGAACTTGTGTTTAAATGACTTTCCAAATTCTCATTAGCGAATAACTACACCAACAATCCTGCCATACAGGGTGACTACAAGAGACATCAAATTTAGGAAGCTTCCTGATCTGGTACCTCTGTTACAGAGCGAAACGAAATGTAAAGTTAATGTTGCTCACCTCCTTTGCAGTGCCTTCCATACATGGCTGCAGATTCTCATTGCTGCAAAAAGACTTCCCGATGTCTGTCCAAGTATTTTTCACAAGCAAAGCTCGAAGATGTCTTTCTCGTGCAGCCAAACCATCGGCTTTTGCCTTTTAAAGATAAATAATAAAGGCATTTCAGGACACACAATAAAGGCATTTGTAACGTTTAAAAACTGGATCAAGTCCCCAACAGGCAAAGTATTTTGCAAGTGATTTGTCGTGCTTCCCACGTGTAGTCTCATCACTGACACTATGATGCCTTTCACCCTAGCTGATATGCTGCTGTGTTTATACAATTAGTGTCACATTCGAAAAGTGAGAGCCTGAATTATGCTTAACTAGCCACCTTGCAAGTGCTTTCCATTTGTGCACACAGTGAAATAACGCACAACCAACATATTTATGGTAACTGGCTCAACACTGATGGAAAATGACTTTCAACAACAAGTCATCAAATTTTAATCAACTTGCCTAATGCATTTGGCCAAGGAGATACAAGCATTTTTGGAGGCTATCTGAATCTGCTAAGGAAGGCTGGATCTGAAGAAGGACGGGGGAGTACAAGTTCCTCACACAGTATCGGATTATGTCAACCTCTGCCCCAAGTATGATACCTGTATTCTCCTCCTCGTTAGGATTACAGTACACATCTGTAAGCTTACAAGGATTACACAGAGATACTAAGATACTCTGCACAGATACCAAGTTATCAGATTTGTTTCAAAACATACTGCTTCCATTTTTATCCACCCTTACAGCATCAAACGTGTTAGCTAGCCATGCTTTAAGCACCTAAGAAAAGGTGGAATGGCGAGGGCAGTAATTCTGTACAGAAACAAAAAGTAAATCAAGAAAAATCTTACAGATAATGCTACAAACAATAAGCCAGAATCTTGTGTTCAGGCTATGAACTCACTCTAGATCCAGTTATGCAAAGAAAAGGTTCACTGAGGCTTTTGATTATTTTTAAAACCTCCACATAAATGCTCCCCATATATCCCTTTCAAGCTGGTTTCCTTTTATGAATGAGAGGTGAGAGTTCCACTTGCCATAGTGTGCAGCCAACTTTCCAGCAGTTTGCAGCTTTCTGAATGTGCATTTGGACTCATTGGTCTTTCACTGACACACTGGCCCACATAATTAGTGAAATTGTCATTGCAGTGCAGTGAATATTGCACACCATGACCCCTTCCAAACTGCATTCCACAAATCTATATGTATCTCCACATCACAAAAATTACCAATCAGTATCCTCACATACTGTGTTATCACTCACTCACACAGGTCTCTAACGAAATGCCGACACCAAATTCTGGTTGTGTGCTGTTTCTATGCAATGATCTGCAAGACATTATTAGACAAATCACCATGTAGAATTTGCCTGCACCCATTAAATAACTCATAATTCAATTTATTTCTCATGCTGTTTTGGTTTCAACAGCTGAATAGCAGCTGCGACATCAACTTGGACTTCAGGAAAAGTGGGGCACAAAAAAAACTGTGATACAATCCCTGTCTGTTCATTTGTTATCATTCCAGCTTTTGGGGCAGGCTAGTGCAAGAGTTGGGCTGAATTAAAATGATGAAGCAGCAATTATATTGCACTTTTTATACTTCATGTGACATGAAGTCTTGACTGCCATCATACGGCTGTCGAAATCAAAATGTGACAGAAGTAGTCATATTTTCTGGATGTAAGTGAATTCCATGCAGTGATTCATGTATACTAATGTCTTTAGCTTCAACTTCAAGGGTGCAGAAAAAAGCACCACATGAAATCTTGTGCTGCTACTGCGAACCTTTCTTCTGTGACTTGATTTTTCACAAATACATTCCAGCTCAAACTTCTGAATAATTCACAGACACTAAATTTCATGACATGGATAAAGATGGTTCATAGGTGCTGGCACCACTGGTGGTGAACTTGTAAGCCAGTATGATGAAGCTTCCAAAATACCAAGGCATACATATTTCTCAATGCCTGTGGATATGAAATTAAAACAGGTTACACCTGAGCAGGCACTGTATGGGCATGTCTGCAAAGCCCTTTTGATAACTATAGACTCAGACTTTTGTGATTTAAAAGATTTCAAGGACAAAAATTGTGCTGTAATAATGTGAGAAACTACTGAATGCATCTCTTATCAAATTCAGACTGATCCCAAAGGAAGTGAAAATTGTCTGTGGAACCAATTTTTCAAAAAATGCAGGCTGTGCACAAAAATCTTGAAAATCCTGTCAATGCGAAGTTTGTTACTTACTGTATCTTTACTAACATAGCAAACAAAGTGATGCAACTACCAGCCCAGCTAGATCCTTACTTTTGATTCCTGATGCTTCATATGTAGGCCTTTCATTTCCGGGTATTTTTTCCAGAATTTAGGGGCATAAAACTGGGAGATACTTTTCTTTGCTTAAATTTAGGTACAAATGAAGTTCAGCAAAAATTTCCCTAATATTCGTTTTTCCAGGTCCTTTTTCTGCAGCAAAATACAGTATACTATAAGCGCTCGTTTTTGTGCATGACACAAACTACCCTATTTTTTGCTCAATATTTCACAAACAACATTTACAGGTTGCACAGAAAAAAACTGTTTATCAAATTAGATTTTTTCTCATATATTACGATTATTTCATCGCATAGACTGTCAATCACCTACATAGCAGTTCACGTGCATGCAACACCTGCCTGCCTTGCACCCAGCGAACACAGCCATTTAACATCATAGAGGCTTAAAGAAGAAAGAGCCCTGGTGCAAGACGTCATTAGCGTGGATAGGGTTTAATACAAGATGCCAAGACGCCTGGGCAGTACCTATGTTTTGGCCTCTCACTTCTAAAAGTTACTTTTCAAACATTTCCTCAAGAATAACAAGCACTAAGAAAGGTCTAAGATCTCCAGTTTAACAAACACTCCTCTTGTATAGACCGTTTACAGAGAGCAGTTTGCTCTCTCCACGGCAGGCGGCGCCACTAGGACGGCCGCCACTTCTGGCCTTCGGAGCCGTCGTTAGCAGCATCGGCGCGCCGTGCGGAACGCTGCTGCGCTTCTTGTATATGAACGTCAAGTGACTCAAGCAATCTAGCTGTGATACGGATGTCATGCGTATTGATGAATTAATATCTAGAGCTGATGTCCCTATGGTCTAGTGTCGAAAAAATAGTTGCACTAGTTACATACGGCAAACTTCGCAACACAACTGCCGCCGTCTTTCGAAGAGCTGTCTTGCGACTTAATGACGCTTTCAGGGAGAACAGAAGGTTAATGTTAAACATCTCACAAATGCAATGCGTCAGTTTATTTCAGAGCCAGCAGTAGCTGCGGGAATGCCAGATCGAGCGTACATGCCTGTAACCTTTCTCATTTTCGACAAACAATGGTCTGATACATTGAACACGTTACAGTATTATTTGCCAATGCAGCTTAATACGCATTTAATGGCCGCATTTTATCTTCTCCCCTTTTATATGTTTTATTTTATCTTTTCCGCACCGCTCTCTTTCCGCCTTTATCTCCCAAATTCCCTTCTCCGTGCAGCGTAGCATGCCAGAGAGTTTGAAGCACTGGCTAAATTATGTTTTTTCATTAAGGATTTTTTTTCTGTATATAATCGGTGCTATTTTAGACCTTTGCAATAAGTGCTTCCTGGGCGTCGGCACAGTGCTCACTAAACTGTCGTGCCTACTTGGCGCTAGCACAGTGGAAGCGGCAACGGAGCTTTTCAGAAGTCCTCGGAGCAGGCGCTTTGACATCCAATACTCTCGCCCAGTGCAAAGCTCTACAGATGTACTGTAATGCACCGGAGAGAGGTGAAATTTATCAAGACATGTATATTTCCGCTTACTCCGGCAGGCTACATCTGCGGGTAATGAACTCCGGAGCACTTTTAAGTTTTACGTAATTAACAACAGCGCACGTCGAACGTCGCCGAGCTTCTGAACGGGCCCTTGAAAAATATGCATCTTCTTCTTTTGGAAGCCGGAATGTTAACGGAGGATAAAGTAAATACCTGGGCGATCGGCCGGCAGGCGATCACGCGCACGTTCGGTTGTAAGTCGTGTGCACAGTGCTGAGCAGCGAACGTTCTTAATAGCTGTGAACCCATATTCCTTCACTTAGAAAAAAACATCGGGCTCTAAAAAGCAAGCTTTCAGGCATTGTCCCGCTTTTAATCTGCAGTTCGACAGCAAGTTATGCGGTCCACAAATTGCGTTATACGGTGAATTGACTGAATAAATATGGACGCGCAGGTAGCTAATCGCCGTTTGGTGACACATTCGAACCGATGCGGGCGGTCTGAAGGAGACGAGTAAATTAGCTGTTTGAACCAAACGTTTTGCAGTACCAATACGTTCTATGAGCGCTCACACTAAGTTTTCGTGCCGCCCGACAGCTCGTTATTTACAGCGAGAGCCGCAGAAGCGTCTTGCAGCCGGGCACCAGCGCGCCGGCAGCCGTCGGAACGAGAAGGCCCGAAGGCCAGCGATGGCGAAATGGTCACGTGACCAAATATGGCGGCGCCCATGCTCCCGCGCTGTAAAGCGTCTATAAGCACAGAATATCTGTTAACTTTTGCGCAGTGTTTTCAGCTTTGTTCAGGAAAATGTATGTTCTCCATGCCCTTTCATATACCTATACTAACATCTTAATGAGCCCCTTTATTCCCTTTTCCTTTCCAGTGCATTTTCGGGGAGAAATCAGATTTAACCTGATTACTAAGAAATGTGTTCGGTGCGCAAGAATCGAATAAAGTCTGGTTTTACCCGAAAATGAAGGGCTCAATTCATATGTCACCTAAAGCAAAGATCACTTTTCGCCTTCAAAATTTTCACAATTGATCTAGGCATCCACAATACCCAACTCACATAGCTTGCTTCTGCAAACTTATGACTTTGTCATGGTCATATAATTTTACTACTACCTGCAACAGCCATGAGCTTAAAATTCTCTCAAACAGTTCTCCAGCCCTTTTGAACAAACTTTCAAGCACATGTTCACATCAACTGTCTAGTTTTGCTGCTTCAATCACTAAACTACATAAATCATAAGCATGCACCAAGAAGATTAAAGCTAATACCATTTTAAGCTTTTCCACCCGCAGTATATATATATATATATATATATATATATATATATATATATATATATATATATATATATATATATATATATATATATATATATATATATATATATATATATATATATATATATATAGTTTAGTAGAAAATTACACAGTTCATCCCAAGAATTAGCACCAAACTGCTCTCCGCCATATTCATACTTCATATACCTTCCTATTTTCTCTTGCAGCTAGAGGTGCCCACCGAGATGAGAGGCAATTACTGCGCAATTTCCTTTCCTCAAAAAACCAATTTTCAATTTGATCTATTTCCAAATATTGAAACTAAAGTGAACAGAAAGAGAAAGTCTAGCATTCACTGGGTAACATACCTTCCCCAGTTTACGGCGAGTATCATTAGTGACTAAATATTCTCCTCGCTCCTTCAGTTTCTCAAATAATTTCAGAAGTTCTGGGCGCTTCGCAAAGTCATCCTCAGACCAATCCTCCGTGGCAGCTGCAAGATAACACGAGAGCATTACTAAATTTAGCTTCAAGGCAAGCACAGTGTGGAAGCACACAACAAAATGCCAAGATAGCTGAAGGCCGCCTATAGGCTACAGGGGACTGCGTATGTCATTCGACATTATCATTGCGGCTGCGCGCCTACCCTTTCCTTTCAATCTTTTTTGTCCACTTCAGCTCGTATTTTCTTTCATTCGACATAAAAAGAGACATCCTAGTACATTTCACTTACTGCTCGATATCTTAGAATAAGCTCCATAGGTCAGATAAGGTTCACAGGAGCTTTCAGAGCTTCAGAGTATTTATGCAACACCAAAAAAAGAGACGACATCTGACACCCAAAGTGGGCATCCCAAGGTGGCGATCAAACGTGGGCATCTTGTAAACTATAGTAAGATACAACTCAAGAAATATGTTGAATATGTCCTTCAAAGAAAGCCCTACAGCTAATTGCGCAGACTTATTGTCGTCAACCACATTGCGCCTGTTATTGGTCTTGGCAGAAGCAAGGCAGTAGACCACGATGTGATGAGAGCATATCAACCCCCGAGGCATTAGCCGCTTAGTTCTAGAGTTGTATCTGACTGCTGTTCCATGCCGTATAACATTCTGCATGTCATCACGAGGCGCTTTTCCTCATTGAGCTGGGAGTATGTATGGAGTAGATGGTTTCACATATATATATTTCTAAAAAATTGTTATTATACTGTTTGCATACCTGGTGGCTGAACATAGAAACTTGTAGTAGCAATTGATGTTCTGCGTCCTTTTTAGTTACAGAACGACACCGTAATAGTAGCATACCTCAACCTTTAACATACATAGCTGTTGCACTGCATGAAATATGTCCTTCGAGGTGTCGGCTGCATTATTAATTTCTGAGCAACTACCAGTTCCAAACAAATACCTGTGAACAAGTACCAGTTCCATGCCGTATAACATTTTGCATGTCATCATCGAGGCGCTTTTTCTCATTGTGCTGGGAGTAAGTATGGAATAGATGGTTTCACACAATATCTATTTCTAAATAATTGTTATTATATTGCTTCCATACCTACCTCACCTCAAATAGGTGTTTATGTTTTAAAAACAAGGCACAACATCACTTTTATTACTTCGGTTTCAGTCCTCGGTAATGCTGCCATATCACGGACGTCACCAAATGCTTCAAGAGGGTAGAAATATAAATAGCGTACTTGAAAACGGTTTTCTGGAAAAGACAAATGCACCTAACGAGTAAAAAATGCACCAAGATGGCCAAAAGATGGTAAACAAAGTTTTCAATGCAAATTCACAAAAATTGTCCTCAGCATCACTTTAAAACGTACCAGAAAGCAAACAAGCCCACCAAACAAACAAAAATCCGATTTTCACATCCTAAGCAAACATAATCCGTATGTTCTCATTGTGCCCCTGGATGCACACATAAATATGCTATAAATGGATGAAGAATTGTTACCTTGCTGTTTGATGCAGGCAGTAGCACTAATTCCCATGCAGATATAATTCACAGCCCAATTTCAAATGGTTTCTTTATTTCTGAAATGCTAGTTAAAGCACTGTTGTTAATTTGATTACATGAAGAGTAGTCCTGGAACCCATGTCCAAAAAATGACCCCAGATTTACTGTGCTTTAAGCTGAGGTAGGGCAAAATAATCCTCTAAACAAATTTGATGTTTATTTTTCACAGTCAACGTCTAAACGCTGAATTAAAGAACCTCATTTCACCATCTACATCTGAAAAAGAAAGATCAGGCTTATTCGGATTAAAATTATTCACACAGCAGACACATGTCAAAATTATGAAAGCTAGTTACACATTATGGGTCGTTTACAACTTGTGTACATATTTCATTCTTCACATAGTCACAACAGCTGTTACTAATGTTATCACAATCATGCACTACACACAGATGTACAGCTAACAGTTCTTGATATGAATTACATGTGCTCACACTTGAGGAGAGTTTTTTTTTTTTCTTTGAGCATGCAGGTAAATGGGACAGTAGCATTTACTGATATCAAGTAATAAACCATGTCAGTATTCTCATATGTGCAATAAAGAGAAAAGCATTTAAATGTTTTGAATTTTGAGCAGTTGTTCAGAAATGAATACTGCAGCTGACACCTCGATAGATATCTTTCATCAGTGCAACAGCTATGTATGTTAAATGCTGAGGTATGCTACTATTACGCGATGCCGTTCTGTAACTAAAAAGGAACTACAACATCAGTTGTTACTACAGTTTCTATGTTCAGCCACTTGGCTTCTGCTACTGTAATATGTACCATACATGCATATATTTGTGATACCCTTGCAAGATGCACCCCCTGTGGCCTATGTGGTCACACTGTGTTGTTGTGGAAGAACTGGGGCTCTCTTTTGAGGCAATTTTCTGCTCAGATGATGCATCACTGGTGACCTTGCATGGGCGTGGTCACTTGGAGCAGTGGTGACAAACGAGAAAAAAAACAAGGTGCAACATAACACATTTTAGGTGGGTGCCAGAGGGAAGATACAAACCATCCAAAAAAAAAAAAATTAAATCTGTGCATACCCAGGCTCTGATGAACTGATTCCTTCAATTTGCATTTAAGGATGTGTAGGTTAGCAGAGAATGAACTGAGAAGGAGATGATTAATATGAATTAAAAGAGAGCCAGAATCTCCTGCCAATATTACCAGCAATGACCTTTTCCCTCCTTTATGAAAGGGAAGGATTGCAGCAGGCCCCCTTTCGATCCCATGTCTTGACCATGACAACAGTACTACGTACGGTTTCGCAGATGTGATGTTTGCTGTTGGGCCATTGTTCCACGTTTACAGGTTGGCAGCATTTATTGGGCCACAGTTTACTGAGGAAGCATTCGCTTTGCAACCGTACACACTGATGTCCTTATACGGGACAACGCTGCAGTTGACTATAGCGAAAGTGAAGCTACAAATACATGGAGCTGCATATGCATAGGCACTTTCTAGCAGCACACATCTTCAGCTTTCAAGCCCCCAGGGCACATGTCATGTTCACCAGAGATAAGTGACAAGCTGTGGCGCAGTTCAAACCATTTGCGGGGGGGGGGGGGGGGGGGGGAGAGAGAGGGACTGCTAACGACTGTGTCGAGTTTTGGAAGCATTATAGCGCAGATTTTGTTATCAAGATGAACACACATATGAAGCAGTCTGCTTCTTGTATGTACAAGCTACCTTCTTTATCGATCTAGACGTTTTCAATGTCCACAAAGCATAGAGTAAAAGCATACGCGTATTTCCTGGAGGCGCATGCACCTTTCAGCATGTGTTTAACGCAGCGTGCATTACCCATGGTGGCGCACAGAGAAGTCTGATAGAAAAGTGAACATTTCCAGTCCTAATCCAAAATCGCAACCATCCGTCTCAAGTTCTCTAACAAAAATCTAAAACGTTGGTGTCGAGAAAACCGACACTAACGATGCTAACGACAGGACAATTCGTTGGAGAAAGCTTACCTTTGATGGCGTCGCTCATCCTACGTTCCATTGCTCACCTGTGGAGAAGTAGCAATATACTCGGTAAACAGGCAAACAAAACAATCTGAGTTTTCGCAGCATCAAATCTTCCCTCGTTTACCGTTTCAAACATTGTCTTAAGGATCGAATTGGCTTTCGGTTCAAGGGCTCGCGACGGCTTTGTCCAGTTTCGGTTTCGGCCTTATCCTGTCATGTCTGCATCAAAATTTCAATATCATAGCCTTTCAGCCACCAACGTCACTATATGTTTAGCACTTGTCCGCTAGAATTGCTCTTACACACAATTTTTCCTTCCTTCATGTTGCACAGTAACAGCAAGAATGCGCTTTAATTTATGCCCCTCAGATATTGAGGAAGTTACGTCAAACTCCCAATTTCCTCGCACATGCATGCAGCACCGAGTAATTATTACCATTTTAGTGAATGATCGGCTTCACAGAGCTGAAAGGGGTTTCTGGGAAATACCTCAGCTGAATTATGTATTTCATATAGTATGGAGAGCAAGATAAGTGAATTTTTCCACATCGGTCAAAATTTAGCGAGATGTCACACGAACCATGCTCACATGGAGTATTGCGCACAGTCGTCCATACACCTGTCTTGAGCGCTCGAACGGCGCACTCTATTGGGCATTTATGACAATCGAAGGTGCGTACCCGACCCAATATAGCTTTTAAAGACATACGGAGTTAAACACAATCCATGGGAGTGTGCATTATAAGGTGCAGTATCGTAAATGGCGCTAGTGTACTCCACGGTGCGCGTGGCCATGATCAAGCTCCGCGAGAAACTCAGTCATCGAAGGCCTAACAAGCGCCTGTATGCGGATGACATTAAGCACTGGGTCGCTAAAGGAAGCGACTGCCAAATCGAAGAAACTTTGCAGACGGACAGAGAGCTGAAATGCTCGCCACAAATCTCAGAACCACTGCTGTCCCAACCGCCCCTGGAGGGGCACGAAGAATGAGAAACCGCAAATCTCCCTTACGGCCGGAAATCATTCAGTTAGTATTGGGACTGCTGATGCAGGCAAATGGACGCAACAGGGAAACAATCAGAATACTCTAAGGCTGCGCTCAGCAAACTATGAATCACATCAAGAGGACCATTCGGCACGTTCGAATGGCATCTGTGTCGAATGGCATTCGGACTCGACGGACTCCAGCAGTGCTATACGACACTTTCCAAACGAATCCGAAAGCTTAAGCTAGTTTTCAGTGCAACGACGTCGACGGCGGCGGTCACTGCGGTCACACTAATGCGACAACGACACTATCACTGTCAACAGCAGCATATTGTTGTAGCGGGACAAGTTTTTTACGCCAACGACACCTTAGAATCCAATGGGTGGACGATCAGCCTTCATGTCCTTGCAGCTCGGCGACTGAGCGAAAACACGCTGATGAGGCGACGGTGTGAATATATTCGCACTTCTACCTTGTCCACATTAGAAATAAGCGAAACGGACGGCTATATTTCACAAGTGTGTAAAGTTGGGCGAGTCGGTATTGATCGATGAGAAAAGGAGCGCGAAAACAAGACTCACTCACTCAGACAGAACACGAGCTATTTGCTAAACAAACAGAAAAAAAAGCCAGCAGCGATTATCGAAATGAGCAGCCACAGAGCCGAAAGCAGTCGCGCGGCTACGGGCGGGGCGAAGCGACGGCTATTGGTCGATTCGGGCTGTGTTTGCGTTTCGAAGGCGTTCCAAAATCTGGAATGTCTCCGCGGAGCCCCGTCGACTCGAATGTCATCTGAACCGAATGCCGTCGAAAACCTTTCGTGTAGCAGCGTAAGTTCGGCAGTCGAGTCGAATGACATGCGGTGAAAAGGCATTCGAAACGCCCGTGTAGCAGTGGTAAGGCTAGTCCAGGCCTGCGTAATAGGTAGGATCGCCTATGACGCCCCTACCTCAGTCTCAAGCACTGAGAGAGGCAGAAGAAAAATTAAAAATGGTTTTTGGGGAAAGTAAATAGAGGATAATTTTCTCACATCACGGCGGACACCTGGAATCGCGCCGTAAGGGAAGGGATAAAGGAGGGATTAAAGAAAGGAAGAGGTGCCGTAGTGGAGGGCTCCGGAATAATTTCGACCGCCTGGGGTCTTTAACGCGCACTGACATCGCACAGGACACGGGCGCCTTAGTGTTTCGCCTCCTTCGAAACGCGGCCGCCATGGTCACGTTCGAACCCGGGTACTCCGGATCCGTAGCCGAGCGCTGTAACCACTGAGCCACCGCGGCGGGTAGTTAACAAGCGCTGGGGCAGCCAGTCCACACGGCGAATGAAACACTAATGGACATAGGACTTCAGAATACGTTGGAGGAAATCATAAAAGCCTGCCTGGTGTCGCAGTGACGAAAGACTCGCGAGCAACCCTACCGGCAGACACGTTCTACCGAAGCTAGCGTTCGGCTACGAAGTACAGCAAGGCATCAAGTTCGACGTGGCGCGGAAGGTGAGGACCCGCCTCAAGATCCCCCCACTACCGAGGAACATGCATCCGGAACACCACAAAGAGCGGAGAGAGAAGAGAGCCGATGCTCTGGACAAACGCTTTAAAAACTCACACGACGTGGTCTCTGCGAATGCCACCGACTATTGTGCTGCCGAGGGATACTCGCGCCCGTGCTGGTATGGCGTCTAGATGATTAGGCTTGCCGACGGGTGGGGGAAGCACGTGCCCTTTTTTTCATGACGCAGCGGTGGCGCCACCGGAAATGAACATTGGTTTTTGAGGAAAGGAAGTGGCGCAGTAATTGTCTCACATATGTCGGCGGACACCGGGGTGGTGGTACACAACTTTATTGCCACAAATTGGAAGGGGTTAGTTATGGCCTGGGCGAGTCCAGCGTGGCCTTCAGTAGGCGGCGACCTCTTGAGCTCCCCTGATGAGGGCTAGTTGCGTTGTTTTTCTTGAACTGGCCAAGAACGTGTCCCATTCCTCCACCGAGGGAGCTGGCAAGAGCGTCGTCGTAGGGGATTGCTAGCGCATTCCCATAAAATACGGTCTTGGGTGGCGTGCGTCCCGTCACCGCAGTGGGGGCATGCAGGGTCGTATTCACCGTTTGTGATTAAACATTATCGGTAGGGGCTAAGAATGGCCTTTGTTTGTAGGCGTCTGAGTGTCGTGGATTTTGCCCTGTCCAGGTCAGGGTGAGGGGCGGGATACGTGCATCTTAGCTCGCGATAAAAGTTTGTGATCTCCGCGTACGAGCGAGGCGCCTCGGCGGGGGCGTCCGCTCCCGAGAGGTCTCCCGTTCCCCGGTTGGTTAAACCTCGGGTTAGACGGTCGACCTCCTCCTTTCCGGAGTTACCCGCGTAAGCCGGAACCCATACGAGATTTATGTTGTGGGCGAGAGCGGTTATTCGGATTGCGAGCGCGCTTACCATGTTTTTGGCGAAATTTTGACGGGATAGCGTTAAGCGCCCCGGGTTTCGGCGTCTATGCAATTAATTTGGATCTAAAATGTCTTGCTGTATCTGCCACATGTCCTTAGTCGAGAGGCCTGCTCGAAACCCAATCATAGACGGGGGAAACGTGTCTTCGGCGTCGGCGTGCATTTGGAGCTTATTTAAGACAACGTGCTCCATTTACCTTTTCTAGACATGACGTTAGCGAAATTGGGCGGAGGTTCCCATTATCGACAGCAGCGGTGGACACCGGACCTCCGCCGTAAGGGAAGGGAGGAAGGTGGGAGTGAAAAAAGTGCCGTAGTGGAGGGCTCCGGAATAATTTCGACCACCCGGGGATCTTTAACGTCGCACAGCACAAGGGCGCCTTTTGCGATTCGGCTCCAGCGAAACGCGGCCGTCGCGGTAGGGTTCAAACCCGGGTACTCTGTCAGGATACTGTGGGCGGTTGAGATGCTTGATTGGCGCCAACCTGCCGACCTCCCCGCGTGCGAAAGATTGAGATTCGACTACTGACCGGCGTAGGGGCCACGCCTGATAAGCCGCTGACCTGAGGCATGAGGCGTATACTAGTTGCGTAACAGATCCCTTTACTCGGGCAAACAATAACAACAAAAAGTTACACAACCCAGTCCAACAAAGTAGCGTCCGTTCACAGGCACGATGCAAATCACAAACATGAAATGAAGACGCGAACACTGCAATTAACACAAGGAAGAAAACAACTGGGCAATTTCGATACAACAATGCCATGAGAGGGAAATACGGTACAAAAGATTAGAACGAGAAAAACAGCAAGCAACAGGACAGAAAGAGAAGAGTTCAAGTGAGTGGGGAGGAACGGCGGCTTGGCTGCGCAATGGCAAGGTTCGGTCGTAGGGAGCGTTGAGCTGCGGTTGCTCGTCGCGGGGCTTATGGGGGCTTGCGGATACGGGCGCACTTGGGCCTCGCGTCTTCGGGGCCTCCGTCGCCGTGCTCTACGCATCAGACCACCGCCTAGGCTCGCTTGCCGACCACTTCCCTGGCTGACCTCACGACGGCACGCACCGAAATCCCCAGTCCAACTCCCCAGCTCGCGGCGTTCCCGCCGCCGCGTTCTCCTGGGAAACAAACAAACCAACACAAAAAAAGACTCTTCAGGCGCCGCGTACGGAGATGCAGATCTTGAAAGGGGAAAAAAAACCACGAAGGAATGTTGAAAGAATTCGGCATAAAGACGTAATCCTCGAAGGGTGCCGGGGCTTTCAATCCGCTTCTGTTGTTTCCCCAAATCTCAAGCGCACTCTACCTTCACGGCGAGAATACTAGGACAGAGTGGCTTTGAGTGACCCCTCCAGCGCCGCGATCAGCCAGCCGCTCCCACAAGGTTGGGTGGGGGGGCAAAGTCGGCGCCAGGCGAAATGTTTCCGAAAAACGTCGGCGCCGTGGCTACAGCCGCCGAAAAAGTAAGAGAAGCACAAAGCAGGCACTAATTCTGTGTCATGCTCCGGATCAGTAGACGAGTTCCTTAACCACAGAGTCACCGAGTTTGGTAGATGGCGCCACCGGCGAAATCCTGGTTAATAATAATAATAATAATTGGTTTTTTGGGGAAAGGAAATGGCGCAGTATCTCTCATATATCGTTGGACACCTGAACCGCGCCGTAAGGGAAGGGACAAGGGAGGGAGTGAAAGAGGAAAGAAAGAAGGAGGTGCCGTAGTGGAGGGCTCCGGAATAATTTCGACCACCTGAGGATCTTTAACGTGCACTGACATCGCCCAGCACACGGGCGCCTTAGCGTTTTTCCTGGTTCGAGCCCGCTCCGGCTTTTGCTATGCATGCACGCGCCCGGGAACGCAGGACTCAAGAAGACGACAATTACTGAAGACTGAACTTACTGATATGGCTAACGGGCAACACTAAGAGAAGTAAATTAGACTGTATTTTTTTTTGTAGCGGAAAGGAAATGGGGCATTATCTGTCTCGCATATCGGCGGACACCTGGGGCCGTATTCCGAGTTTGTGTCATAATAAAAAGCGTCTTAACCTGCCGCAGCGGCCTCACATGATTGGTCGAAACGCCGGAAGTTGATGTCGGTTCGGCTGCGAGTGTGAGCGGCGGCAGGATGTCACTCCGTTGCGGTTGCCGCAGCGCATGGTCTGTTAAGTGTTTGACGTCACCGGTCCGGTTTCTTCGGCTCTTTTCGCTGTATCCGAACCAGCACATCCGCCTCCGGCGTTTCGACCAATCAGGTGGGGCCGCGCCAGATTATGACACAAACTCGGAATACCGACCCTGAACCGCGCCGTGAGGGAAGGGATAAAGGAGGGACTAACAGAAGAAATGAAGAAAGGTGCCGTAGTGGAGGGCTCCGGAATAATTGCGACCTCCTGGGGATCTTTAACGTGTACTGACATCGCACAGCACACGGGCGCCTTAGCGTTTCGCCTCCATCGAAACGCGGCCACCGCGGTCGGGTTCGAGCCCGGGTACTCCGGATCAGTGGCCGAGCGCCCTAACTGAGCCACCGCGGCGGGTACAGAGCAGGAGCCTGCTTAGGTTTCTGAATGAGAACAGTCTCCACGGACTTTGGTTACTCGACAGCCTCTGCTTATGCCACATGGCAAGTCTCCAAAATAAAAGAAAATGTATGAAGTCAATTCACTTCAATAATTTTCAAGTGCGTATGATTTTATTGCGAGTAACCTGCTCAAGGAAGAAAGGGAGAGACGTTTGCATATTACAGTATCAGGGATACAGAGTTTGGACTATCTGGTCGTTCAGTTAGGCTGGCTAGGCCGTAACAGTAACCACTTTCACCTGAGTACTGTGTTCTATAAGGCTCTGCCCTGAGTACAAATTCAAATGCATAGGACGGCAATATTTTCTAGCTTTCTTCTGAAAACGTCTGCACCGTCATGTAACCGTATTCTATGGATTTCACTCAATGCATGTTTAGCGCATTTACACGATGAACAGGGATCTCGCGAATCGGCAGGGATAATAATAATAATAATAATTGGTTTTTGGGGAAAGGAAATGGCACAGTATCTGTCTCATATATCGTTGGACACCTGAACCGCGCGTGAGGGAAGGGATAAAGGAGGGAGTGAAAGAAGGAAGGAAGAAGAGGTGCCGTTGTGGAGGGCTCCGGAATAATTTCGACCACCTGAGGATCTTTAACGTGCACTGACATCGCACAGGGCTCGACGAATGTGAGCTAAATACGATACTTAAAGGTGCTCTAAAGAGGAATCTGAACTCGTCTTTTTACCGCGGGAACTCTGTCTAAACGTTGCGGGAATGCTCAGAAACTTGGAATCATTATCCTGTGCGGCGGAATGCCCTAATTAAATCGAATTAAGCGGCCCGGCTCCCGCATTTTTTTTTTAACTGAACGCGGTAGGTAGGCGGAGTCGACCAACGCGTGGATCGAGTGCCTTTCAGCCAGACCAGTGGCGCTTCGCTTTCGCTTTTATTTTGTTTTTTAGGTTTCTGTGAATAAACAGTTTCAATCACAGACAATATAGCTGCAAATTAGGCCCACGGAAATAAAAATACACGTGAACTCTTTCATTTACGTATCACTCCGCCGATGGCAGAGCGGCAAGCCGCCGCTGGACTCAGCCGTTGGTTGACTCGTCCTACCTACGGCGTTGAGTTCGAAAAAAAAGGGGGGGGGGGCGGAAGCGCGCACGTTTAATCCGATTTAATTAGGGCAATCGGCCGCACAGTACAATGGTTCGAAGTTTCTAGGAATGGCCGCCGCGGTGGCTCAGTGGTTAGGGCGCTCGACTACTGATCCGGAGTTCCCGCGTTCGAACCCGACCGCGGCGGCTGCGTTTTTATGGAGGCAAAACGCTAAGGCGCCCGTGTGCTGTGCGATGTCTGTGCACATTAAAGATCCCCAGGTGGTCGAAATTATTCGAGACCCCTACACTACAGCACCTCTTTCTTCCTTTCTTCTTTCACTCCCTCCTTTATCCCTCCCCTTACGGCGCGGTTCAGGTGCCCAACGTTATATTAGACAGATACTTCGCCATTTCCTTTCCCCAAAAAACCAATTCATATTATTATTATCAAGAATGGCCGGGACGTGTAGATAGAGTTCCCGCGGTAAAAAGGCGAGTTCAGATTCCTTTTTGGAGCACCTTTAAGCGAATGAATCAGCGAAGAAAGCAAAGTAAATCACGAACCTAAAGCCCCTCCATGACGTTTTTTTCCGACCAGTTTAAGTACCGCCAACTTCCCCTCCCCCAC
Source organism: Amblyomma americanum (assembly GCF_052857255.1). Classification (NCBI taxonomy): domain Eukaryota; kingdom Metazoa; phylum Arthropoda; class Arachnida; order Ixodida; family Ixodidae; genus Amblyomma; species Amblyomma americanum. The sequence continues at coordinate 317,541,842 of NC_135497.1, read as the reverse complement.
GGCTCTTCCTTCTCACACAGCCTTCCGACTTCCGGTCTAGAACGGAAGCGCTGCCATTTTGTTTTTCGGTTCTCGGTGCGATGTTGTGCTTGGAGGCGGTGGCTGCGTTGCATCGCTGCTGTTTTCATCCATCGTCGTATTGCTGTTTTGGTGCTATTTTTTTAAACAGTGTCGGAAAAAGAGGCACATCGCGATAGTGGTTTGTGTCCGCATACTATGATTACACTGTGGGAAGAGCGTCGAAATTTCTGAGCGTTCAAGCCACGAAGTTGACCGACGCCGAGGGACAGGGATCGGAGCCGCTGCTTGTTGATGCCGTGGGACGCTTTCGCACCTCGCAAACACCGGTGCTCTCGAATTATGTGCTTGCATCACAGATTTATATTCACTAGATCAACGTCTCAGCCAAACTTTCGTTCGCTTCTTGTCGTGCTTACCCAGGGGCACCGAAAAGAGCCTTTTGCCTTTTCCCGAGCGCGTCGAGCAGCCAAAGGCACAGCACACAGGCATGACCCGCGACGGATCACTACCCGACCCGCTAGGCAGGCGAGTAGTTCACTACTTTGCTAGAGCAAAAATAGAAGAGGCTATGGCTCGAGTCACAGCTCGGACCAAGCTTCCGCCAAGTGCAGAAAAAGTCGATTAGTCTTCTAGAAGCGGAGCAGCGTAGCAGCGTATCAGCGTGATGACACAAGATCGAACGTTGAAGTACGAACCGCCATTTGTTTTTCCTCCGCGCGAGCAGATACAAAATGGACGCCAACTTCCGGCAAAAAAACGGAAACCGGAACCGGAAAAGCCTTATGCGGATACGGAAAAAAGGCGGCGGCACACTTCAAAGCTTGGCGGTACTTAAAAAAGCGGTAGCGTCATGGAGGGGCTTTACACGAACCTAGGAGCGTTTGTCAGCAGTTGTAGCGAAATACTACCTACTACCTACCTTGTATTCCATGCATTCAGCGCGCGTCTCAGCGCTTTCTTTCGTCACGCTTTAATTACTTGCTGTTTACACTTTTTTTTCAGGGAGGGGGGCCTTCACCATAAATGAAATGAATGCGTGTGATAGACTGGAGCGTACTGATACGGTTTGTTAGCTGGTCTTCTATGCGACAGTGATTTCCCTACATGTGTACAGGTAGCACCGAGCATTATATATGTTAGTGGTATAAAAATGCTATGCAAGCTGCAGTAACGTTATGTTTCATAGGAATGTTACATTGAGAATAAAAATTAGCATATAAAGTTATATGTTGCATCATAAACACTTTTTTGGCGCTCCAAGTAAACATTGTTTTAACATGGCCCTATAATCATTATTAAAATATTTGGATCAAAACTGTCAAACAGGGTAAGAAGTATATTTTAAGCACTGGTTTCCAGAACTTTTACTACTGTTCCTACAGTGAACATGCTTTTCAACTAGCAGTGCTCTGCATCTAAACATCTTAGATTGTGCCCACGATAGATTGCGTGCACAGCCCAATTATTTTGTTAGAAAATTTTGCTTATTACCCGCTAGCCACGATCAATTATGGCACACCCCTCAGTAATGGGTATATAAGCTTGACTGCATTGCATCCTTTCGGAGGTGAGTGTATACCGTGTACGATCGAGTTGCATGTTGTGCTGTATTGGGGAGATCAAGTGTTGCCTCCGTTGAGGGCCTGGTGGCTTCATCGTTTTCAAGAATGTTACATTTATGTTGTTTAAATTATGATGAAAAGATTATTTGAACATTTCCTTGCAACATTACAAAAACGTTAAGGAAACAGGAGATTAAGCACTTTCAAACCATGACATGTGACATCGTTGTAATGTTTTAGTGCTACCTGGGGGGTACGCGTGTAGCCCCGCCGCCTCCCCCTCCCCCTTTTTCATAAGGAATTTTTTTTACATTACAGGGAATTTGTGTCATCTTTTTCATGAGTGTCCGAGTCATGCACGTTGTTAGTCCTACGCGAGACATCAACGACACAAATAAAAATACAAAATACCGCTTCTCTACTTGCACCGTGCCCCCCCCCCCCCCTTGTTTTAATTCCTTTGGAAACCCCCAGCCGCGAGAAAGAGCTAAGTGGTCAGGCAAAATCACCTATGATTTTGTCACACTAACCGAGCGAGCGAATGTGAAAAGCAATCGCGAAGCTGTCGAAAGCAGCAGGTGGGAATAGGAGGCGCCCCATTTTCACACAGGCTGGCATATGTCACCGCGGCACAGATAGGATGCATGGAGCGCCGACCCCCAAAAGCACTCCCCATAGCATTTTCGCTGCACAGCATGCTACGTAGAAAATGGTTTTGGTAACCTATAAGTATTACTATCAGTGACAAATGTGTTGTTCCGCTCGATGAACTGCTCCTCGAAGTTGCATTCACTCACAACGATGAGTGCAGTACTGTAAGGTTTCTGGCGACAGCCGGTGGTCTGATTCAGCTGCGTATTTGGCCAGGACACCTGCAGCCGGGGTCCCTGCACGGCGAGAGGCATCTGGGTTCCCACGGCCGGTCCTCGAGAGGTTTATTGGATTCGAGACGGAAGATTCCACTGCCGTTTGAAAACAACATTGTTCCCGGAAGATCAACCGTGCGGCACGGAGGCAGTTAGCGACCGCCAGAACCGAGCAGGGGGGGACTCACCCCTTCAACTGTGCCTGCTCGCCGGCGCCTCGCCCATTCGGACTTCCCGGAAGACGTGTCCGGCTGGAGCGTGAGAACTGTCGTTCGGACGCGAAGACAACGCTCTCTCTGGTGGGGGCGATTGTCCAGCGGCACCCTCTTTCTCCGGCGAGGCATGTGACGGGGGCGTGTCCCTATGTGAAGTGGTGTGTGTGTGTGTACGACAACGCAAGTTAGGCCACGCCCAACCTGGCGAAGACTTCCTCGAACCTGGGGAATCCTAGGGACCGGACCCTTTTTAAACCGGACGACGAGTGCCGTAAGAAGAGAATCCTCTATCATCCTCAGATCTTCTCAGATCCTCCGACCTTCCCCCATCACCCTCCAATGGGTTCCAAAATCTTGTAAATAATGTAAAATAAACCCCCCTGTACAGTTTCCTTCATAACCAAGTCCGACAACGTCATTCGGAGAAGGGACCTGCGGCGCTGAAAGAGTCAGCTCACTCAAGGACCCCTCATCTCTTACAGTACCTACTTGTCCGCCTGATGGTGAGCAGCTCGCATTTTCTAAACAATTTGAGACACTATGGCACAAAAGCAATGAAAATTTAGGCCTCTTCCTCGCCTGTTTTAAGCTGTCTATAAGTTTCTTCATTTTTTACCATGAATCACTGGGTCTGCTTGAACTGCACTGCGCTACTTATGACGGAAACAGAAGAAAATAAAACAACTGCTTTCGCTTACCTTTAGCTTTTCATTGCCAAATAGTGGATATCTGCTCCAGCCGTAGTGTCTAGTGGTTGTGAACACAAAAAAGTAGCGTTGTGAGCAGGAACCTCGGAACTTTTTTTCGAGTTGGGGGGAGGGGGGGTCAAGTGTCCAAGATTTTTCTTATTATTTTTTAATGTTCATTTTCATATTTTTTATTTGCTTTGTGTATTTGTTTAATGCATATAAAACTTATACTCACATGAGCAGCTTTTTAAACATACATATGCGAGAAGAGATTGCCCACATTAAAAAATCGCCGCACTGTCTGTTTCAATTCTGGAAATCATGCTTATGAGCAGCAGTCAGCCAATCAATGACTTCTGTCAGGAAATTATTGGTTGGGAAATTCTGTTGGGAAATTATATGAAGTCAACTAACTCAGCCACAGTGCTTAATATACAGTAATAACATCCTAGAATTGAAACGTTTGTCAGAAACTTGATCTGAGCGCGAACAGGTGCAGACTAGAGGGGGGGGGGGGCAGCTCCGGAGTCCTCTGTCGTGAGTCAAAGCTGAGGTGAGCGAAAAGCCAAATGCAACCGCGACGGGTAGCAGACGATCCGCACCCGAGCGGCGGATAGTGTGCGACTCCAAGTCGGTGGTGAGGAATTACACAAAAGGAAGTCTCTCTCCTGAAACGCTAAGAATTCTGCACACCTGCCAAGACGACAGGCCGATGCAAATTATCTGGACTCGGCGCACTCCTCCCTCGTTGGGAACGAGGCGACTCACGAATTGGCCCGAGGTCTTCCTTTCCGAGCCGATGTGCCACCCTGACCTTTCATTACAGGACACAGGACGCGACCGCTTAGTCCGCTATACGGAGATTACCCAACAGTACACAATGGAACGAGCCGAATAGCCACTTGCAGACCCCCCGTTAGAGAAAGGTCAGGCAGCAACATGGCATCGTCAGCATGCAAACAAACTCATATCCTAACCCGGTTGCTTAGAGTCATACTATATCCGGGGCAGTACACTGATAAGTGTAAGTCATGCAAGGACAGGGCTGATCTCAACCATGTGATATGAGGATGCGCACAGGTGCCACCTGAAGGTTGCAATATTAGGACGCTAGAACGATGGGAGACCTGAGACCCTACTTCTCAACTCTGACCCAGAGACTGGCCGAAGATGCCGCGGGGATCCAAGGCCTATTATAGCCATCGTCTAGGAGGGAGGACTAGAGACCTCCCTGTAACTGTTGGACATTAAGGTTAATCCATCGATCCATCCATCCATCATTCATCCATCCAACCATCCCTCCGTCCGTATGTCCGTCCGTCCGTCCATCCATCCATTAGTCCGTCCGTCCGTCCGTCCGTCCGTCCGTCCGTCCGTCCGTCCATCCATCCATCCATCCATCCATCCATCCATCCATCCATCCATCCATCCATCCATCCATCCATCCATCCATCCATCCATCCATCCATCCATCAATCCGTCCGTCCGTCCGTCCGTCCGTCCGTCCGTCCGTCCATCCATCCATCCATCCATCCATCCATCCATCCATCCATCCATCCATCCATCCATCCATCCATCCATCCATCCATCCATCCATCCATCCATCCATCCAAACGTCCGTCCATCCATCTATCCGTCCGTGCACGGTGCGCCAATCGAGCGCTCCAGACAGGTGTGCACATGTGGATGACTGCGCATGCTAATAAGCACCCTAGAACAGATTCTGAAAGTCTGAAACGTCATTTCAATGGCAATGTATTTTTAAAGGCTGCGTCTAAAGGTGCGTCGGATGGACCCGGTACATATTTCTTCCCCGAGTGCGTCGGACGGATCCGACCAGTGTTTTTCAAGGTTGTGGCTAGAGGTACGTCGGACAGACCTGGAGCTTTCTTTTCCCGAGCACGTCGGCCGGATCTGACCAGTATTTTTTCGAGTTAAGTCCATTTGATTCTCTCTCTGCGGTCTGCTCGGTTTGTTCTCGTTGCGCTCCTTTGGATTGCCATATACGGGGGTAGGCATATCTTTGGTTCAAGAATATTTACTCATTGCCCGGTTTAGGCCGATTGGTGTTCGGTGCATTCGCATGTACTTCGAGAGCACCATGCAATGAAATGTTCTGCTACGCTCATTACAAGCACCATGACGCATCCTGGTTGCAATGTTTGCCGCACGCCGTTTGGTTGCGTAATGAAATACTGCAAAATTACTCCTGGATATTTGCATGCCAACATATATATGGGGCTGATGTGCCTTCTGTCGCGTGCCAAAGTCCGCTTCACGAACTTGAGGCTTGTTTCGTTGCTGCGAGTCGCTGTCCTCCAGTCGAAGTTCAGAGCGCATCGCTTCCATGCTCCAAGTCACACGGCGATGGCTGAGGGAGCCGTTCGGCTTGCGCTAAGCTCGAGCTAGCGAGCGCTTAAACACCATGTGAGCGAAATTCTGTGCGAAAGACCAAGCTAGAGAGCAGCTCACTTCCCGTCCTTGCCTTAAAAAATGTCACGCGCTTGCCCGGACGTGACTCGTACACGCCTCCGGCTTTGCGGTTGCCCCTGAGTCCCATGCAGTTCCCCCGTGTACTCTGCGGTGGAGTACGTCCTCATATTTCTTTTGTCATGGCTGCGAGGCGGAATATATACATTTTAAAGAGTTTTCCGCTAAAAGAGCTAGAGTGATTTTTTTTCGCGCATTACAGACGAGTGTTCTGTGTAGTGAGATGCGTGTTGTGTGCGGGGCGCTCGATGCCTATAGTATAGCAAGCACACCGCTGCACTTCACAGGTCGTTGCGCAGTTTCCGGTGGGTCAAATGCTGCGATGCTGGCGATGATTTGCTTAAATTATGAGCAGAACGAGGTGACATATTACGAGGCTGTTGACTAAGCAGGACGAATAAAGCACGCACCGAATACACATATCTGCTTGCATGTGCGTCGTGTCGCTTTTGCCGCTTGCATATGCGGCCTAGCTACTGGCACAAAAACATGAATAGAAAAAAAATACAAGACTGCCGTTGGGTGATCTGCGGATATATTGATTGGTGCTCGCCGCGCACAAGCGGGCCTGAAGACGCCTGTCTGTGCGACTTTTGGGAGCGCTCGTAGCGTTTCACTCCGTCTGAACGTAATCGCATGCATCTATGATCGCGGATCTTAATTCGTGCGTGTCGAATGGCTTTAGTAGCGACGAGCGGGCGAGCTACAGATGTGATTCGTCGTCACCCCATCGACTCGGTGAGAGCTGGAGATATAAAAATGAGCGACCTTCTCTTTGCAGTTCCTCGAAAGTATTGATTGTAGCGTGCACATTGCGATGCAAACGCTTCGCAGAAAAGGTCGCGTAGCAAGCAGCACTGGTGCACTAGATGGCTGCACGACGCGCATATGTTGGGAGTGACTTTAGCCATCGACTCACAGTGGCGTCCGCCTTGCCTTTAATGAGAATGAACTGGGTCCGTCCGGCGTATATTGAGACACTTCTATGTTTAAAACACCGCGATACAAGCGCGCGAGTTCCACTCCCGGCTGGGGGTAGCGGGCAGGAGAGCGACCCATGGAAAGATGTAAGCAAAACTTTCCGAACAATTTTTTCTTTAGTTTCATACTCATAGAGGCAGCCGTTCGTTAACAATTGGCGAGTGCTTTGAAGACTTTGACAATTATGCAGCGTCATCTCGACGGCAATCTATATTTAAAACATGGCGATAAATGTGTGTAGTGAAGCCGCACATACACCCGAAAGGCGCCATATCCGCTGGGTGTTTCCCAAACCACGCAGGTTCTCATGGAGTCCCACATATGCTGGCGCGTGGGCTACATTTGCTCACTGATACAGTCCTAGATAGCTCCCCAGGCGGTCGAAATTATTACGGAGCCCTCCGCTACGGCACCTCTTTCTTCCTTTCTTCTCTCAGTCCCTCCTTATCCCTTCCCTTAGGGAGCGGTTCAGGTGTCCGTCGAGCTGCGAGACAAATACTGTGCCATTTCCTTTCCAATTAATATTTACATTTTGAAGGAGGATGAGGGAAAACCTTTAGTGAGACGGATGACACCTTGGCCTACGCAGGGGAGCGGCTCGCGGTAAAAGGGAGTGAACGCAGGAAAGCAAGGAAGCGAATGGTGCAATCGACGCCAGCGCGGAAAACATGGTTACATCCTGCTGAACAGGCCGGACTCGCGGATAAGTCCTACAGGGAGCGTAGCACGCTACGCGCTTCGGCCCCCCCCCCCCCCCCCCAGTGGTTGCATTGTCCACTCTTCCATGTTAGCACCGAGGCGTTACAACTACGTTGTTTTCTTGTTTTAAACAAAAATTAATCCATTGCTCTTAATGTACTTTTTTGTGGCGATTCTGGAAGTGGAATAACCTTTCCTCCCCTAATTAACCACTAAGCAACGTAAATTCAACATCCTCTAGAATGCAAAGGAATCCTTCATCAGAATGCAGGCCCGCGAATCGTGAAGGTACATAACACCATGGAAGGACCAACAAGGAGGGCGACACTTGAGCTGTACAATACAACCAATACATGTAACTGACACACTCACCTCCGAAGCGGATACGATGGAGTCCGTAAAGTTCCGAGACTGAGTCCGTTAAAAAAATACGTTTAACATTGAAATCATTTGTGGAGCACCCCCAATAAATAGTCTCCCTTGCAGTCTGTACACAGCTTCCAACGCTTCTTGAGGTCTAGGAAAGAGTTGGAAAACTCTTCTTTTGGCAGGGATGTCAGCTCCATTGTCGTGGCGTCTTGAATAGCCTCCACGTTCCCCATCCAGCGACCTTTTAGAGCTCTTTTCACACGAGGAAACGGGAAAAAATGGCATGGGGAGAGGTCAGGCGAGTAGGGCGGATGGGGAAGTACGGTAAAGCCTGGACTCCATGTGCGCGAAAGAGCGAGCGACGCGACAAGGCGGCACGGCGACGCTCGCTCTGTCGTTTGTGGGCAACCTCCATGCAAGCGAAGGCGGCAGGCGACGCGAACCCGGTGAAGTGTGCAGCGGACTCCGTGCTTTGCGCACTCAAGCTTAGAAACACGCCCGTAACCTGTTCTTTCTCTTAAAATTTTGTGAGTGTGCCTCATAGTCAGGGCCAAATGAATATTTCCTCTACGGCAGCGATGTAGCGGCAGTGGAGATAACCAACGGCGTGCTTGCAGAGACGAAGTCACATCACGGAATCACGGGGGAGGTGTGCTTTCGTTCGGTGCCTATGCACTCCGGCTTAGTAAAAACACTCCCATAAACTGTCGCCCCAATCTGATTGTATGTGACCAAACTATAATATACCAGTGAGAATGGGCGCCGCGAGTGTTTCTGCACAGTTGGAGCGCAGCGGCACGGTGGATCGAGCGCCGGTACCCGCGGCTCGACACGCATGCAGTACACGCGCTCGCGTAGCCCGCTCCAAATGCTGTTAGCCCTCCGCACCCAACAAGTAGATTGTTTTAATTATTTAAATCATGCGGGTCTGCCTCTCAGCTAGAAAACCAAATATTTTCTCGACGGTGGCGATGACCAAGACGACGGGCTGGTTTCGTGAGATGTACCGGTGAGAAAGCGTGGACAAACCGGAATCGGCTTTGGTGGGCTCTGATTGGCCAGTCGCGTGGGGGACTTCCGGGCGACGAGCGAAATTTTCTGTGGGTGCAGATCCGAGCGACACGGCAAGCGACGCATGCATTTTGCTTCGCGCGACGGCGTTGCTCGTCGCTTGCCGCCGTCGCCTTCGCGTGAGTTTTCGCGTACATGGAGTCCAGGCTTAATGCTGTGCTTGGCTAGAAATTTTGTCATACTGGGAGCAGTGCGCGGCCTTGCGTTATCGTGGAGAAGGCTCCATTGTCAAGATGCCCTAAGTCAGAGCGACGGCGTCGCAGTGCATCACGCATGTGTTGGTGCACGCGGATATAAAACTCCTGATATACCATCTGCCCTTGTGGGACGAACTCGTGGTGTATGACGCCTCTGGAATCGAAAAAAACTACCAACATTGTCTTTGTTTTGGTCTTCTGTCGCCGCACCTTTCTCGACGCCGGAGAGATTGTGGACCGTCATTCGGCGCTCTGCCTCTTTATTTAAGGATCGTGTTGAAAACACCATGTTTCGTCTTCGGCAATGATGCTGTCGACGAACGCAGCCTCCTTCTCTGCCTCGGAGAGCAACTCAGCTCTCACCGATTCTCGCGTGTCCTTCTGGTCTTGTGTGAGGGAGTGCGGCACAAGTCTGGCATTCAGCTTCCGTTTCCCCGAGTTCTCACGCAAAATTTGGTGCCATGTCGTCTTACTAATGTCGAGAGCATTTGATAGCATGCGGACTGCAATCGTGCGGTCTTGCTGTACGATTTTCCTGATCCGAGCCACGTTGTTTTCATTCCATGAGGTTGAAGGGCACCCCTGCCTTGTGTCGTCTTCCACCGACGTTCTCCCCGAAACGAACCTCTTGTGCCACTCCAAAACTCGCGCCTGCGGTAATGTCCCGTTACCTGAAGCGTCATGAGGGAGCTCATACGTCTGTGTGTGGCTGTCTTGCCAAGCTTCACTCAGAATTTTATGTTTACACGCTGGTCGAGGTGGGCGTCCATCTCTCCACATTCACTCACAGTAGAATGCGCAGAAGACTGGTGACAACGTATTTTTATACATGTAGTGCCATCTAGCGGCTGCCACAGCAATTAACATAAATAGCTCAGGTTAGCCCCAAAAGATGCCGCTACACATAAGCACCAACAAGAGTTCCTGTAGCAGAATTGACATCTGAGCTAGTTGGTTTTCCATTTTCAAAAATTATATAAAGAGCACTTAGGACTACAGACAAGGGAGACCAAACAACACAAGCGCTTGTGTTGTTTGATCTCCCTTGTCTGTTGTTCAAAGTGCGCTTTATATAATTTTTGAAAATAGAGTTCCTGTATATGCTCCCAGGGAGCATATACAGGAACACTAGCACCAACATTTGTTTAGGGAAATCATTTCTAGAGAAGAAAATAAATCAGTCTCGAAACTTTACGGACAAAAGTTGTAGTATAATCATTATTGAAGGCTGTCCTATGAGGGATAGTAGTGAACGGGTAATAAGTAGACGTGTGCAAATATTGAAACCTTATAATACGTATATGAAGAAAAAATGCCTTCGAATATTGAATATCTGTTCGGTGTGAAAAAACAATCGAAAAAAAGAAACAAAGACCAATGTTACTGACCTTGTTTCCTTCAAAATTGTGTGAGGTCTTTTCAGCTAAAATGAACAAAACTGAACTGACTCAGCATCATACAAAAAAAAAACATGGCGTTCACAGGTGTTGCTTGATTAGGTAGCATAACTATACGAAATCTCTAATGTGGTCTTGCAAAATGAGCAACGAAATGAAATAGATTGATTCATAGATGAAAACTAAAAATAACATTGATTCGTACTTCAGGGGACCAGAAGAAATGCCCCAAATATCCCAAGGTCGAGTTATAAAATGCCTCCGCCCCCCGCTTTCCGCACCTGTCGAAAATAATAAAAAGAAAACGGTCAAAAATTCGGTGCAGCCTTGCGAGGAGACTCCATCACGCGAACAGCGAAAAGCCCGTGAAGAGTGCGCAGTTCTTGCATGCTGGAAGAACAACGCGATCGTAAGCGGGGTGAATGTACGTACATTGGCGTCAGAACGGCGAGGCGGCTTGTAAAAAGAAAAAGAAATTATCAACGACACGCAAGTCGGTGTCCGAAAGCGGAGCGCTGCGGTGTTCGGGCGGCAGGCGGCGAATGCTCGGCCGATAGCCACCGGCCGTCGTCGGGTGCTGACCAGGCTGGCGGCGAAGCTCAGGAACCGAAAGTATACGCGGCCAGATTATGTTTTGGGCCTGGCGACAAGGGCCCGCATTTCGTCGTCACGCCTGCCGTTACGCGCCCGTCAAATGTGGGAGAATTACAATTCACCATTCCATAGGTGGGATTTTTATACGATCTCTTGCTCCTTCCGGGGGCACCTCGACTCGGCCCCCGTTCGGGAGCCCCCAAGATAAATTCTGCAAGCGCGCTTCCCGTGATATCATAGCTGACCAAAACGAGATGGCGTAGGTCACGCTACAGTCGGATACAACCCAAGAGCGAAGCAGCAGGTGAATATCAAAGGAGGCCGTCCAGCCAATAGCATAGACCGATGTTCATGACGTCGCAGTGAATTCTTGGTTAATCCCCTGTAAGGATATGCTAATCCGTGGTTGATACGCTTTCACGCTAGTGTTAAAATGGATTAACCACGGATTAATCGCGGTGTCATGAAAATGGTCGACGCCATTAGCTGCAGGGTTTCCTTTCAGGGGCATCTGCCGCTGCGTTCTTGAGAGCTGGGAAGGAGGGATGATGAGTGCCATAGGTGTGGACGTTAAGTATAACGCAATATTATGGAAGGATCAAACAAAAACCACGCGCTTTCTCGTTGTGATTATTCGAAGTGGGTGGGCGGTCACCTAGTTACCATCACGCGTGATATGCGGGAAAGCATGCTTGCGGAATTTCGCATGAGGTTCAAGCCGAGCAGAGTCCAAACGTGATCGGTTCCCGCCATAAAACACGCAGGAGAAAGCCAAGAGACGAATGTAGTTTTCCTGGCACTTTATACTCGATCTTGGGATAATTGGCTCAGATAATGAGCTTTTGCCACGGTTTGATCTATGAAAGTTGACGTGGTATTCGATCGCTGGCGAATACTCTGAAACTTTAGAGTATTAAGAAATTCTCGAATACCCATTTTTCAAATCAAATAAGACCCGAATAACGAACATATTCGACTCGAATTCAAAATTTTGAATATTTGCACTCCTCTGTTAATAGCAACGTACGCCTTCTAACACAATAATGGCGCTGTGCATGTAATCTATGGTATGTACTTACAATCTAAGAGATTTAGTCGAAAAGTACTGCTAGTTGAACATTATTGCTGTCATTTCAGTGGCAATATTTCTGGGACACCATGATTGAAATATATTTGTAATGTTGTTAGTTATGATTACGGTTGGATTTTTCGGTTGATTATTTTAAACGATACGGCGGGCTTTTTTTCGGTATTTCAGAACGCTATATTGTCGTTTTTTTTCTTTCGATTATTTTTTTCGTGAGGAAGAGTTAGCGGTTGTTCTCGGTGATATGTGCTACCCTTCTGCACTGAAAAGTCACGTGTTGTTTATTTTGGCATGTTTGTTAGCAAATCTAGTTTATGTACAAGCTAGTAATGAACGCAAAAATGATTGTGTTTGAAGTAGTGACTATTACATTATATTCTATCGCCTAGAAAAAGTAACAGCTGAAATTTAAGGGGTTGGCCCCAAAGACAAAACAAAAACCCCGAAAAACGAAAGAAGAAGCGAGAACGTCAGAGGAGTTACACACATATGGGTACACTTGCCTTGCTTAGACAAATGGACCAACACCTTTCTATCTTGTCGCCCTCATGTAGGAATACTGTGTAATCTAGTGCAAGGTCCGCACGCGTGTATAGGCCGCACTCCCTGTTTCACACTATATAATTGAGAACAAATACGGGTGTACTTTTCTTAAATTCATGTATGGACTGCACCTTCAAAATTCAGACCCAAATTTTAAAAAAGAGGTGCGGCGCTTACACGAGTTCATGCGGTAATTTCATCTGGTCGCGATTAATGCACGTGCGTTTTTTGCGTACCACACAATGCTCATTCCTTCACTCACTGAACGAATTGTGAAAGCAGCAAACGGTTCATAAGAACAAAGCTTCATATTAGTAAGGAAAAACGTGACCATGGCCGAAATCCAAGAGGAACCAGTGGACCTCAGATCGCGTAGTCTGCATGATGACAGCAGTCATGTAAGTGCCGCTGAACCGCCGCGAAAGCCAGAACATGACACTTTTTCGTCACGCTTGTGCATGGTTTCGAGTTGACGGTGGTTTGTTATGGTTGAAAACGTTTCCAGTGTTCTTACATGCTGTGCGAAAACTCTTTAACAAAGTAAAGGCTCTGATATGGTCATGACAGTCTGTAAGCAGAATGCGCTACGCAAGTAGACCAGGTTGGACGAGGTCTGCATTCGGAGTTTGTCTAAAGCAACAGAACAATGCCTCAAAATGTATGCACATCTGCACTACTTAATCCAACGATCCCACTGTGTCACCGAGCTCCTGGCTTTCGTACTATATACTATACAATTCTCTTTTGATACCAATTGTAGCCAACAAGCCATGGCGTGCATCTAAACGATACGACCTTCTTCACTTAAAACCGATTGTTAGAAAAGGAATTCGGCGCATGTTCGTCATTTTTTTTTTCGATTTCGAATGAGAACTCCAACTAGTTATGATTTAGGCTTTAGAAACAGTATAAGAAGAATGTTTAGTCTGAACGTTGAACTAATGTTAATGCCATAACATAACGCCATAGATAGCTCCGAAACATTACAACAGTAACTTTTTTTTGGTCAAACGTTAAGTCAAAATTCTAAATGTTTCTTAGTCTGATGTTTCTGTGATGTTATAAATAACCGTTGGAAGAAGAACAAACTTATTTTTCACCGGTGTAGGAGGCGCTCTACTCCTCGCCCCCGGCGCGTAGGCTCAAGGGGCGGGGGACGGGGCCTCCGCGACTAAAGGCAGGCGAACTTGCAGTGTTTCTTCGCGGTTTCCGTCGCCAGGCGGACGAATTGTTGCTGTTCAGCGGGGGACTCGCTTCGCAGCAAGGCCTCCCAGCCATCCCTACTTTAAATATTCTTCCTGACGCCTGGGGAGTCATGGACACTGCCAGATTTTATGATCAAGTGTACCCTTTTCTCCGCAGATTTTACATTTATTGTGTGTTCTATCTTCTATTCGCGTGAGGAACAGCCAGACTGGATTTGGGAAATTCCCAGCTGGCAGGTGCCGCCAAGCGACAGCCTGTCTGTTGCTTAAAGTTTGGTCCGGCGGTGGCAGACACCTTAATTCTTCCAACTCTATAGTGCTGACGATTTCAGTGCAGGTTTGCGCGCGCTCATTCAGCCCCCAGTCGGGTGGCTCTACGGTTACCCGGAAGTAGAGAGCTCGGGCCAACTCGTGTGCCGTCTCGTTGCCTGGGACTGATTCGTGTGTGGGACTCCAGATTATCGTAATTTTACGTTTCAATTCCGAACTTGCTAACATTTTGTATGCCACTTTCTAGACCACCCCTTTGCCAAAATTCCAGACAGCCGTTTTGCTATCGCTAATTATGATGTTTGCTTTCGTTCCAACGCAAGCGAGCGCTATTGCAACTTCCTCAGCTGTATGTATGTTTCGGCTTCTAATGGATGCGGCGGCGACTGCCGTTGACCACCGTGGAGACTGCCGCCCGCGACCTTCCACTGGCCGCATCGACACAGGCGACTTCCTCAGGTTTCATGTCCAGCTTTATCGGGCAAAAGAATTTGAACATCGGAAAATTGTAAGACACTGTTAAGGAAATATCGACGGGATGATCCATTATTCTGATATGTAGCAAAATCTTTCTTTCAAAGTGCTTCCATCGATCGCCTAGCACAGTTAAGACTGCCATAGAAAACCAATGGGGAACGCTTTTGACGATTGGAAAAACTTGAATAGAAAAAAAATACAAGACTGCCTTCAGGTGATCTGCGGATATATTGATTGTTATAGTGAAATCTTAGGTTATATGAAAAAAATTGCATTCATAAACGGTTTTCCGCTCAAAGGTGCTTTCGTGCAGAATTGTCGGGTATGATTGTCCATGCGCTTCGAGCGCTTCCGCCCTTTTTTGTTTCCGTTCCTTGTTATAGTCGCATTATGATACATCGTTCTGGCGCACGAAAAACACGGACGAAGGAAGAACAGACACACAATCGCCGGACATCAACTGAAGTTTATTCACAGAAACCAGTCCTATATGTACACATGTGACCACCAGGTGACTGATATCAAAAGCACAAAATCGGGAAAACCAAAAGGCAATCAACCAGAGCCACAGGTTCCATATCGCACACGTGCCTTCATGCAAATCGCCCACAATTTCTGTGCCTAGCTGACACGATCAACACCGTTAGCCTTCAGATAATCTAGTTCCTTTCTTCTAAGCACAATAGAGGGAGTACTGACGCAGTGATCTTTATCATTGGCAATACAGAGGGCTTCAAAAATTTCCCGGCTTTTCTGAGTCCTGAACTTTCTTAACACACTTGTTTCTTCCAAAAACGCCTTGCATGCTGGCTTATACGAACAACGGCGAATGTGGTCAGCTAAATGACCTCCGCCACTAATCGAAGTTACTGTCCTGCGATGCTCTAGCAAGCGTTCGTTGATACAGCGCCCGGTTTGTCCAATGTAGCGTTTGCCACAGGCGAGAGGGATGTTATACACCACGCCAACCTTGCAGTCGACGAGGGCTTTGGTGTGCCTAATTTTGCAGGCAGACCTCTTTTTGGGTTCGTTTACTAGGCGGCACAGGCGTCCCAGCTTCTCCGGAGCTGAAAACACTACACGGACGCCGCACTTGTCCCCGACCTTCTTGAGGCGGTGCGAGACCTTGTGCCAGTAAGGAACAACGACAGGTCGCTGTTGTGGGCATGTGTTATCCACCTGCCTGTGCCGTCCACCAGATTTTACTTCGCTAATCTGGCTTTCGACCACCGAGGCCACGATTTCTCTCTGGAAACCTGCCTTCTCCAGACGCCTTAGTTGGGCATGGACACTCCCCGGACTCGATGCTCACACGACTTGGCTAGAGCAGAGCGGATGCAGTTTTTTGCAATAGCTCTCTTCACGAGCTTAGAATGAGCCGATTTGTAGTTAATTTGTTTTTTCGACCGTGGCTTGTACTGCCAGCACACGCGCGTTTCCTCAAAAATAAAGCACACATCTAGATACTGGATGTGCCCTTCCTGCGGCAGTTCGTGCGTGAACTTCATGCCAAAGGCGTTGCAAACAAAAATGTCAATAATGTCGTCCACGACAATACCCCTATCCCGAGCCTCAGTCGCGTTCATTACTACAAGGTAGTCGTCTACGTATCTAAAAACTTTCAGCACGCTGGCGTTGTAAAGGGACGCCTGAATGCGCTTGTCAAGGGTGGATAAAAATATATCGCTTAAAAGCGGTGCTAGGCAAGAGCCTATGCACTGCTAGGCAAGAGCCTGGCAGTACAAGCCACGGTCGAAAAAACAAATTAACTACAAATCGGCTCATTCTAAGCTCGTGAAGAGAGCTATTGCAAAAAACTGCATCCGCTCTGCTGTAGCCAAGTCGTGTGAGCATCGAGTCCGGGAGAGTGTCCATGCCCAACTAAGGCGTCTGGAGAAGGCAGGTTTCCAGAGAGAAATCGTGGCCTCGGTGGTCGAAAGCCAGATTAGCGAAGTAAAATCTGGTGGACGGCACAGGCAGGTGGATAACACACGCCCACAACAGCGACCTGTCGTTGTTCCTTTGGGTCGTTGTACGATCGTTTCGGAGCGCCTTCCGCCTCGTCCGCTTCGCGAGCGGAGCTGGCGGATCCGCCTCGTTCGGCGAACGGATGGAAAGTTGGTGAACTTCAACTTTCTGGCGGACGAGCGCATCCGGCCGGGGACCGGATTGCAGCTATTGGCTGCTTTTCCCGTGACGTCAGTGACGTCCGAGCCCCTCCTCCCTCCGCCTCGGTTCTGCTCTGCCCCGGCAAGATGGCCATCCGTCGACTGAACTGGGGAGCGCGGCCTGGGCAGTGGCAGCGATGTCGCGAAGCGTGTTGTATTGTCCACATCTTCATATTACCAGTGTTCAGAGCGACTGCAAACTTCGCCGCGTTCCGCAGTGGTGAGCGATAGTTCCACTAGTTGAATTCTGTAATCATCTACGTTGACGGAGTTGACAGAGCGCCTCTTCAAACCGATGCAAACCTGTGCAGTGGCGGTGTCACGAAGTGTTTATTTCGAGCTGTTTTTGGTTTTTGCATGCGTTTGTAATTCCTGCTGCGGCTCTGCAAACCGACGCAAGACCTGTGCAATGGCGGTGTCACGAAGTGTTTATTTCGAGCTGTT
This sequence comes from Amblyomma americanum, assembly GCF_052857255.1. Classification (NCBI taxonomy): domain Eukaryota; kingdom Metazoa; phylum Arthropoda; class Arachnida; order Ixodida; family Ixodidae; genus Amblyomma; species Amblyomma americanum. The sequence continues at coordinate 317,524,497 of NC_135497.1, read as the reverse complement.
TTTTGGTTTTTGCATGCGTTTGTAATTCCTGCTGCGGCTCTGCAAACCGACGCAAGACCTGTGCAATGGCGGTGTCACGAAGTGTTTATTTCGAGCTGTTTGTGGTTGTGGCAAGCGTTTTGAATTTCTGCTGCGAGTTATTTTCCTGTGCGTGCGCAAGTTTCACAGCATAGCGACAAGTGTCCGCGTAGTGAAAGTGATTATGGTCAGTGCGAGTGCTTTCCCGTCAAGTCAGCGATATGTTCATCTGCGAAAAACTCGCGACGCCCGCCGTTTTCCGAATGTTGAAATGAACTTGGAGCTGTGCAGCTGGTCGCTTCCGTTGCGATGGCTGCAGTGATCGTGACCGAGGCGAGCCCACGACGTTGTTTCTGCTACATAGCAAACTGCTGCGTGTGCGACTTGACACGATCTTGGCTGCACGGCCGTCGCAGTGTTTTCTGCTGCGACAACAGCAGCGTCGCCAGTCTTGTGCGTCTTGGTGCACGATACAGTGGTACGTTTTATGATCATGGGTGCGCAGGTTGAGACAGTGTGCCAGCGGCATTATGTAGCCTGTGTGAAAAAAATCGGTGCGCAGTGCAAATGTCAGTTCGGGGGCACCGTCATTTTGTATGTGTGTGTGTGTGTGTGTGTGTGTGTGTGTCATACGTCAAACAAAGGTACCAAAGTGAATTAAGCTGTCTCTATGCTTTTGTTGGAGGCCTGTTTGCCAACATAATTTTGTCAGTGCCGAGCAGTTGAGCAGCAGCGCTTAATGCTATCAGCTGCATTAGTTTATTTGATGAGGCATTATCGAAGCCTTCAAGAGATGTAATCCATGCACATTTGCATGTTCATATGCTGCCTTCATTTGTTTGTGACTGCCTATGAACACGATTATTTGCCTGCAGGGTGATGATAACCCTGGTTGGCCTGCAAGAACTTGTGTCGGCAATGTAGTATGTTCCGGGATTTTCTTAGCCCTCCTCGCATTTTCCACGAGCAGAAATTTATTTGCTCATCAGTAAATTCATAATTGAACATTCCTCACTTATATAAGTTACCTGCAACACTTATCCGATCCCATCTGTTTCATGGTCATGACAGCACTATTCCTGCACATGTTATCAAACAACTGTTACAAGGCTTTTTTAATGCCTTGAAATGTGCTATGCACTGTTGCGTGGCGGTTGGCTGTGCAATACCAGTCTGCACTCATTCCTGCGAGCCCTGCAGTATTGACGCAACTCTGGATCAGTTGAGGCTGACACCAGATATAAATTGAACCCATTTCTTTTTTGCTTGGATCGGCTGAAATGGTTGTGGTCATTAGCATTCACAGATTCTCCACTTTGCACTGGAACAAAGTTGTTTCTGCCTAACGTGCATGCCTGAAACCAGAGCATTGCATTTTTCGTCTCGTAGTGCGCTGTGTTTAAGCTTAACGTTGTGGGCTGTGGGGAGTCATCTCTGAGGTTATAAATGTTTTAATGTAAGCAAGCGGTTCTGTTCTTTTCTTCTTCAGCAGATTTATTTGTTTTGTGAAATGAGTAGTGTGTACCAGGTGGCGAGTGGCCGAGCTGTGGTCGTGATTTTGATACCAGAAAGAGAAGTGCTTTGGCAACCAGAAAGAGTGTGAGCAGGAGCAATCAGTGTGCCTGGCAGTTATGGGTTTAAGGCAAGAATGGTATGAAGAACCCAGTGCAACAAATTTATATGATTTAGTCTGTGTTTGGCTTGTCCACTCAAATCAAAACATTTGTAACACTCTTTGCACAGTGCATTATTGTCTTGTTAGCAGAGCTGAGATTTTGTTCACACTGCTGTGCAGACTAACATGAGAAAAGAAAATTCAGGGGGGCACTTTGTTGACCTAAAGTGCGGTGACGTGAAAACCTTCAGTGCTGTGTTGCTGCTTGTGTCACTGATGTGTGGTTAAGATGCTGATTAAGTACACAATTGTTTGTGAATCTTAAATGCTGGAGACACTGGATGACGTTTCAGGGGCATCTGTCTGCATCGACGGCTGTCCACAAACACTCTCCAGCGTCCTTGCGCTCGGAAGAGAAAATAAAGAACTACACATGCGTTGGCAGGAAGTAGCGTGGTCGTTTGCTCGCTCGGCTGTGGACTGCAATGATGGTGGTTCCAATCCCGCCATGCACGATGTTTTTCCACTGAAAAAAGTACCACGTGACCACGAAAAGAGGTTATTATTTGGGGGGGGGGCGCTCGTACGGGAAGTAGGTAGGAAAGGGGGGGATGGAAGCGCAGTGTGCAGGGATATCGGGGTTTGGAGAGGGGGGCAGGAAAGGAGGCAAGGGAGAAGGTAGTCGGGTGCATACCGATCTGCCCCTTGGGATGCGGGAGCCCGTTTCGGCGCGTGGAGCGATGCTGGCGGTGCGCTCGCGCCGGCTAGGTTGCCACCAGCCGGAGAAGGCTATTGGACAGACGGATATGCCCGGCGCGCCAATCGGCATGCTGGGACCATCCGCCTCGCTCGCAAGCGCCAAAGTGATCGTACAACACCTTTCCGCCTCACGTCCGCCTGGCGGCCGAAAACTGGCGGACCGCTCCCGAAGCGGACGAGGCGGAAGGCGCTCCGAAACGATCGTACAACGGCCCTTACTGGCACAAGGTCTCGCACCGCCTCAAGAAGGTCGGGGACAAGTGCGGCGTCCGTGTAGTGTTTTCAGCTCCGGAGAAGCTGGGACGCCTGTGCCGCCTAGTAAACGAACCCAAAAAGAGGTCTTCCTGCAAAATTAGGCACACCAAAGCCCTCGTCGACTGCAAGGTTGGCGTGGTGTATAACATCCCTCTCGCCTGTGGCAAACGCTACATTGGACAAACCGGGAGCTGTATCAACGAACGCTTGCTAGAGCATCGCAGGACAGTAACTTCGATTAGTGGCGGAGGTCATTTAGCTGACCACATTCGCCGTTGTTCGTATAAGCCAGCATGCAAGGCGTTTTTGGAAGAAACAAGTGTGTTAAGAAAGTTCAGGACTCAGAAAAGCCGGGAAATTTTTGAAGCCCTCTGTATTGCCAATGATAAAGATCACTGCGTCAGTACTCCCTCTATTGTGCTTAGAAGAAAGGAACTAGATTATCTGAAGGCTAACGGTGTTGATCGTGTCAGCTAGGCACAGAAATTGTGGGCGATTTGCATGAAGGCACGTGTGCGATATGGAACCTGTGGCTCTGGTTGATTGCCTTTTGGTTTTCCCGATTTTGTGCTTTTGATATCAGTCACCTGGTGGTCACATGTGTACATATAGGACTGGTTTCTGTGAATAAACTTCAGTTGATGTCCGGCGATTGTGTGTCTGTTCTTCCTTCGTCCGTGTTTTTCGTGCGCCAGAACGATGTATCATAATGCGACTGTGAACCAACTAGCCCAGCTGTCTACGCTTACGCTTAACCTTGTTATAGGTCGGGTGCATGCTTTTGGGAAGGGGGGGGGGGCGAGTATGCTTTCGCGATATGTTTGGGGAATATCTGTTTTGTCGCTGGCACGCCTGTCTGATCGCAGCCCCACCCAACCCGGCCAGGATGGTTCTGCCCGCGTTAGTTCGGCTCAAGTTTTATAGCTGCGCCATATGCACTGGTTCCGCCAATTCTGATGCACCCCCATTTCAAGCAGGTGGTCCGTTGAGGACGTAATGGGAAGCTCCACGCCCTCTTTACGCATCGCCTGATAAATGTGTCTATTCTGTGTTTTTCATCTGTCCTAATGTTCAGGTATGGAGTGGCATAGCATATGGGGCTGATAATGTAGGCCTGCATCAGTTTCAGGAGGGTATACGCTCTCTTAAGCTCCGACCCTTGAGTGTCTGTTCTGAATATCCAAGTTGCCTGTGCGGTGTAATTGTCTAGCTTCTTAACTGTTGTATCCTTATACCCGTCGGCTTGCAGGAAAAGCCCTAGGATTCTAATCTGTTCGACCTTTGGCACCATTTGTCCGTCTACTCTGATGCTGAGATTTATTTAGCGCTTTTGAATTGTCAATAAGGAGTTTAGATTTCTGCGGAGAGCATGAGAGGCCCCTCTCGGCCGCATAGGACACGACACTGCTGCTGCCTGCAGGTGTTCCTCTATGCTCGCGTCGCGGCCCTGGTTGATCCAGAAATTGACGTCGTCCGCGTGCATGCTGAATTTCAAATTTTCCACTTCCCTTAACGCACCTGCCGTGGTGACTCAGTGGTTAGGGCGCTCGGCTACTGATCTGGAGTTCCTGGGTTCGAACCCGAACGCGGCGGCTGCCTTTTTATGGAGTCAAAACGCTAAGGCGCCCGTGTGCTGTGCGATGTCAGTGCCCGTTAAAGATCCCCAGGTAGTCAAAATTACTCCGGAGCCCTCCACTACGGCACCTCTCTCTTCCTTTCTCCTTTCACTCCCTCCTTTATCCCTTCCCTTACGGCGCGGTTCAGGTGTCGAACGATATTTGAGACAGATACTGCGCAATTTCCTTTCCCCCAAAAACAATTATTATTAATTATTATTATTCCCTACACTGATAGCTGCGTTGAAAAGGAATGGCGAAAGCACCGATCCTTGCGGCGTACCCCTGCTTCGCAGTCGGACGGTGGGGGATTGAATATACGCCCTGAAATTTCATTTCGGTTGTTCTGTCTGATAGAAAGTACTTTATATAGCCATATGCTTTCTTTCCAACCCCAACTTCTTGGAGGCCAATGAGAATCGCTGTGTGTTTAACATTATCAAAGGCTTTCGTCAGATCTAGGCCCAATATTACCTATGCATTTTTGGTTCTAGATTATATGATGTGTTTTTGACGGAGCATCACGTCCTGTGTGCACAGGCCAGCCGAAACCCAACCATTGCGTACGGTCACAAACCGTTTTGATCCATAAAGCGTGTAAGTCTAGTTTGGATTACGCGTTCCACTAGCTTCTCTATGCATGAGGTTAAGGAGATTGGTTTCAAATTTTCTAATTTCGTGGTGGGTTGCCTGGCTTGAGGATAAGGGCTATATTTGCCGTTTTCCACTGTTGCGGCAGGCAGCCTTTGTCCCAAACTTACTGCATGTACTTTGTATAGTGTGCGGCGGGATGTACAACATACTCTCGTCGGCTCGGCGGCGGCGATAACCGAAGCCCAGGAGTGTGTGGTGTTGACACGTCCGTGGCCTATGTTTACGTGCGCCCAGCTGTCGCGTGGAACGCGCTGTGTTTTCGTGCAGTGAGTTCGTGTTGTGCCCCACGCCGAATCATCTGTGGGGACTTCAACGCTCACCACAGCGCGCGGGGCAGTGCGCACCACTCCGCGCGAGGAGACGACCTGCACGACACAGCAATGCAGCTGGGACTCACACCAATGAACACCGGCGAGCCCACCTTCCGACGACGCGGAACACCAGGCTCCTGCATCGACGTTGCCTTCGCATCCAGAGGCATCGAGGCGAAATGGCACCGATCACCATCTCTCTGGGGCTCGGACCACTTCTCCATCCTGATCGAACCCACTGCGACGGAGGCGCGCGCCACACGCACATATTCCATTGTCAACTGGAGTGTGTTCAGGCAGGCTGTAGACGAGGCGGCCGCCTCAGGCGCCCTGTTTTTCACTAGTCTGGTACGGAGCGCCCTCGCATCCACCCAAAGAGCAGAGGTGAGGGCGGGGCAGCCCACACCTGACAACAAACTGCTCGAGCTGCGCGAAAAAAGGGATCACGCAGAGCGAAGGGCGCGACGGACAGACAGGGGCGCCGACTGGACGGTCTACAACCACCTGGACGCGGCAGCGCGCCGCCACGCCAACAAACTGTACCGCCGGCAGTGGGCTTCATTATGCCAAAGGATGGAGGAAGACGCCAGCTCGCGGAGGCTGTTCGACACCTTGCGGCGCATCACGGAACCACAGGCAAACCCGCAGCCGCTTGCCGCCCTGGCGATATCCAGCGGGCTCAGCGAGGAAGAGCTCGCTGAGCGTACAACATGAACTGGTGGGCGAGTTGGTCAGACATAGTTCTTGTAAACCAGCGCAACGGCTCGAAGCCAAACTGAAAGGGACAAAACACAGCGCTGAACTAACAACAGAATAGATTTATTCAGGGCACCATGCAGTGGTTAAATACACGCTGGTATCACGGAATAACGGAAAAACAGAGAAAAACAAGACTAAATAAGAAAAAAATATATCGTTTCATAGCTTATCATTGTGATTTTGCGAAAGCATTGCCGAAGCACGTAATCTATGACAATAGGTATCCGTGTTCTTTTTCCGAGATAGCAACAGAAGGGGTGCTTATGCATTGCGTACCTATCCTCATGATTTCTGGTGCCTCAATTATCTCCCTGGTGAGCTGGTCTTTGCTTTTTGCTATAATTTTACTGCTCTTGAACATTGGGCGGCATAAGCAATCACGACCGTGAATCCCGATATGGCGGACAGTATTCTTCACATTATTGTTGTGCTCCTTAATTCTTTCATTTAAACACCGACCAGTTTGGCCAACGTACGACCGACCACAATACAGAGGAATTGAATATACCAAGTTGTCTTGGCACTGAACATATTTCTTCTCATGCTTCTTCGTGCACACAGGAACATCGCGACGTGTTTTGTTTGGCCGATTTACACGCGCACATAAGGTTCTCAATTTTACAGGGGCTGAAAACTCAACATCTACTCCAGCTCGTTTTCCTATTCCTTTCAAATTGTGCGATAAAACATGAATGTAAGGAATTACGGATACATTTTTTCCTCGGCTAACTTGGTTGGCAGTAGCTCCAAGTTTCAACTTCTTCAGCATTCCCTTCGCTACCGAAGTTAACAAGTGAAGCGGGTATCCTGCAGCAACAAGCCTTTCAACCTGGCATGAAAAACTGTGCGTGGCCTTATGCCTACAAGAACCGGTCGGCAAACCGCTCGCAAACCGCTCGCTGAGCGGTTTGTCGACCGGTTCGTGCCGCTAAGCCCCGCAGGTGCAGCTAGCATGGCTGCACTCGAGAGTCCCAGAAGCGGTGCCACTCCCTGTCTCGTCACCTCGGAAGGTCCCTGCGACGCGCCTTTCACCGCGGCGGAACTGAACAACGCGCTGCAGCGCTGCCGCCGCCGATCGGCGCCCGTAGCGGACGGGGTGACCTACCAGATGCTGCGAAACCTGGAAGCGGAGCAACGACAGATCCTCCTGCAGCAGAACAACCTGGTGTGGGAACGCGGGGAGCTACCGGAGGACTGGCGCACCGCGGTCGTCTGCCCTGTCCGAAAGCCAGGGCGCCCACCTACGGAGCTGAGCGGATACCGACCAGTGGCACTAACATCGGCGGCGAGTAAGCTCATGGAGCATATGGCGTTGCAGCGTTTGAACGAGCGAGCCGCGGATGCTGATTTGTTTGACGAGCGGCAGACGGGTTTCCGTGGGATGCGGTGCACGGCAGATTCGATTTCGGACGTTGTCACGGCGCTGGAGCACGCCAGGGCGGCAAGACATGTCGCACTGCTGCTGCTGCTGGACGTCTCGAGCGCTGTTGACAACGTCCATCGCGCACCAATTCTCGCGGTGCTCGAGGAAGCCGGTGTGAGCGGGCGCCTGTTGCAATATGTTCGCGGCTTCCTGAGCGGGCGCACCATGCCCATGCGCCTGTCCTGTCTTGAGTGTGCTTGTCTTCGTCTTTTAGCGCCTGTACGCTTTTTTGCGTAAACCATGTCAATCATCATGCGCGTACGAGCAGGGAGAAATTTCTCCGAGCCTCGTCCGGTGGAACTGGGCGTGCCGCAGGGCTCTGTCCTATCCCCGTTTTTGTTTAACGTGACCATGTCGGTGGTGCCGGCCTGCCTCCCTAAGAGCGGCCGACAGCATGTGTACATGTCCATATATGCGGACGACATTGCTCTGTGGTGCCGGGGGCCACCGGGCCACCGCCTCAAAGAAGCCGCCCCCCCCCCCCCCCCCCTACGGCCCCTGCCCGCCCTGGCCTGCTGCCTCGGAGATACAGCGAGAAATCGTCGGCATCGCGGGAAAGCGGAGCACACCCCTGTGCGCTGTGCAGCAGCTGACCATAGCCGTCATACACGAGCAGCTTCAGGACCATCTCCTCGTGTACACCGACGGCTCAGTGGTCCACGACAGCCGCTCCCTCGCAGCGGCAGCTACCACACCCGCCCTGCGGCTGCACAGCCAGACACGCACCACCTTCCTGGGCTCCTCCACCACTGCGGAGCTGATGGGGATCCAGCTGGGATTGGATCTGCTGCTCTCCATCGTCCCTTCGCCACCCAGGAGTGCTCTGCTGTGCGACTCCCGCGCCGCCCTCACCCGCCTGCAGTCCAACGGCCGTGGTACTCCACTAGTGCGCGACATCCGCGCAAGCGTCTCGAGCTTAGCGCAGCAAGGATGCGTCGTGCGCTTACAGTGGGTGCCCGGCCACAGCGGCATCACCGTCAACGAGGAGGCCGACGAAATCGCGACCGCCGCACACCAGCTACCGCTACGAGATCTCCCCCTCGCGCTGGAGGACGTGCGGGCGGTCATCCACGAACATCTCCGACGGCAGCACCCCGACCCACGCATCGCCGAAGGTGAGCGCATCGCCAGCATCAACGGCTGCCGCGCTCTATCGCGGTCGCAATGCGCAATGATCCTCCGCGCGCGCATCGGCGGCGTGTGGTCCGGGGACCGACGGGTGCATCACGGACTCGCGACGAGTGAAGTGTGTGATGGATGCGGTGCAGTGGAGACACTGGAGCACCTGCTCCTTCGCTGTACCACGTTCTCTGATGCCCGTCGCGATATGCTCGCGGCCTACAGAAGGCTGTGCCTACTCCTGGACTCGCTCAAGACACTACTGTGGCCGCAGGGCAGTGGGCGCACCCGTGAGCGAACAATGGTGACCCTCTGTGCATTTCTCGAACAGACGGGCTTGACGTCCCGTCTGTTCTGCGCCAGGCAGTAATGCACTGTGACGGAATGCTTCCCGTGCACTACCTCGGACGCTTAACAGCTGGGCGCCCCACCCCAGCTGTTGTGTGCAGTGTTGTGCGCGTGTGTTTTTTATTTTTCCTCTTTGATTGTACGCGCGCACGGCCTGGACAACTTTATTTGGTCTCTGTAAATAGTGCAAATATGACTACTCCCTATGTCCTTTCTTGCTATCCCCTCACCGCTTTTGTTTCTCTTATCATACTGCCTTCTATCCTTTATTTCTGCTGCCCCAGCTCAGGTGCCGCCGATACAGTGATGGCAGATGCCGGGGTGAGCAAAAATCTTTTAACTTCCTTTTTATTATATTTTTTTGAGTAAACACTTAGTACTACTTGTCTAGTTCATCATCTAAGTTTATCAGGATTTTGTTAGCAACCCGTCCGGTTTCGGATACGATTTTGTTTTTATACTTAGTATTTCGGCGCGACCTCCGCTTCCAAGATCGGTGCGTCTAGGACTTCGTTTAGAGGACCGTCGTAGCACGGGAGGAGGGGGGAGGTCTGCGCGTTGCCTTTGTAAAGGTCCACTAACTTTGACATGAGTTCCGTGTCCGTCCCTTCGAACGCATGTCTGGTCTTCGCTTGTCTTATTAATGCTTGTGTTTTCGAATTTTCTGGATCTAGCACGTGTCTTAGTAGATTCCGCATCTTGGAGAGACTCATGCTTCCCCCCATTTCGTCACATCTGCTGCACCAATTCTGTTTACTAAGCTTGATTGCGTAGTACTCAATATCTTTGTTATATCTAGCTATCCTACGTCGCAGGTCTCTAATCCATCTTCTCGAGTGTAGTCGTTTTTCCGTGCTACGCTTTGCTTCCCACATGTGGAGGAGTTCGTTGTCGGCTATCGCTGGCGCATCATACTCTCGTAGGACGACGGTAGCTTTATCGGCAGGTTTCTTCAGCGCCTCTGTCTATATTTCGGATCTGTTCTCCTGTTTAATTTTCCTTTCTAATTTTCCTAAATTTGCGCCATTCAGTGATTTTTGATTTTTTATAGGCGACGCAGCTTGATGCCCTTGCCGAGAGTTAGTGCCAGTTCATTTCTCTTACGTTTTTGCTAAAGGTGAGGTCTAGGGTGGTGTCTGTACAGACGCTATTTCCCACTCTGGATGGACAGCAAGGGTCCGTCTGTAGGGTAAGACCTACTTCCTGTACGTCCTCCCATAATCGACTTCCCTTTGAATCCTATCTGTTGTAGCCCCGTTCTTGGTTGGGCTGCGTTAAAATCTCCAACTATCACCAGGTTTCTGCTGCCTTTCTAGCTTTGTGGAAGAGTGCGTGAAAACGAACCTTTTCTGCTGGGGGGTGCTGTATAAATTTAGGAGGACAATAGTGGGCTCTTACTTGCGACCGGCGAGTAATTCGACAAAAACGGCCTAGCTATCACGGGAGTTTATTTCGTGTTCAATTGCCGCAATATTTATTTTAATTAGCGTATTAACTCGGGATTTTTCTCATCGATCACTGTGAAATTCCTTTTGTAAAAATACATAGTACTCTTCTACAAATTCTCTACAAAGATTTGTCCTGTAGGATGAAATACAGGACGGGCAGGAAGGTGCGTCGCCCAAAAATCTAAACAGTCCAACCCCATCAGAAGCATGCGGTACATAAGAGCATTTTTAAAAGCAAAAATCTTACAATATCTCCTTAAGGCATATAATTCTTGGGTTCAATGGTTTCCTTCATTATGACACTATTGCACAGACATATCATTTAATAAATCTGCAGTTTTTAAGTAAGGAGAGTCGAGTGCTAGAGATAAAGCTGGTTTGATCTCAGGTCAGTTCTCCAGTATTGTCCTGTGGTAGGACGACTGTAGGACATTTGAGGCATTTTGTGGTCCTTGGATTTTGCCTATGTTGTTCGGAGCTCAACTCAGTCGAGGTTTTATTAACCCTGGGTCTGCTAGGGCTCCGATCTCTTCCGGTCACCTCTGTCTTCCTGTCATAAGTAACAGAAAACGCATGCGGGATAATATATCGGCCAACCGTCTAGACGAGGGCATTCTCGTGGACCCATCCGTCCTCAAGGCCAATCTCGGGAATGATTTAAGATTTCCACCCCAGAGTCACTGGATCCAATCCCGGTCGAATAAACCGCCTTTTCCGTCCCCACAGTTCGTCTGTGCTGGCTCACCTCATGCATTCGCGTCCGGGCAGCCTCCGCAGCCCTCAGCATTGTCTCCGCAGTAGTGTTGAAATCTGGGTCAGTTGGTATATGTTCAGTTTTGAAATTTCGCTCCATCGACAACATTGGGGGAGATATTGCGTGTTGTTGAATCTATGAAGGAAATCGAATGCCGGTGTCGTTCCACTCAGTTGTTACGGTTGGCGTCTGGCACCAGGGGCCGAAAGAAATTTCACCCGACCGTCTCTCACCATGCTTCGTCGAAATGAGGCGTGACTTCTCCTGACAGGGTTGGCGTCTGGCACCAGGTGCAGAAAGGAATTTCTCCCGACCGTGTCTCACCATGCTTCGTCGAAATGAGGCGTGACTTCTGACAGGGTTGGCGTCTGGCACCACGTGCAGAAAGGAATTTCACCCGACCGTCTCTCACCATGCTTCGTCGAAATGAGGCGTGACTTCTCCTGACAGGGTTGGCGTCTGGCACCACGTTCAGAAAGGAAATTCATCCGACCGTGTCTCACCATGCTTCGTCGAAATGAGGCGTGACTTCTCCTGACAGGGTTGGCGTCTGGCACCACGTTCAGAAAGGAAATTCATCCGACCGTGTCTCACCATGCTTCGTCGGAATGAGACGTGACTTCTCCTGACAGGGTTGGCGTCTGGCACCACGTTCAGAAAGGAAATTCATCCGACCGTGTCTCACCATGCTTCGTCGGAATGAGACGTGACTTCTCCTGACAGGGTTGGCGTCTGGCACCACGTTCAGAAAGGAAATTCACCCGACCGTGTCTCACCATGCTTCGTCGGAATGAGACGTGACTTCTCCTGACAGGGTTGGCGTCTGGCACCACGTTCAGAAAGGAAATTCACCCGACCGTGTCTCACCATGCTTCGTCGGAATGAGACGTGACTTCTCCTGACAGGGTTGGCGTCTGGCACCACGTTCAGAAAGGAAATTCACCCGACCGTGTCTCACCATGCTTCGTCGAAATGAGGCGTGACTTCTGACAGGGTTGGCGTCTGACACCACGTTCAGAAAGGAAATTCATCCGACCGTGTCTCACCATGCTTCGTCGGAATGAGACGTGACTTCTCCTGACAGGGTTGGCGTCTGGCACCACGTTCAGAAAGGAAATTCACCCGACCGTGTCTCACCATGCTTCGTCGAAATGAGGCGTGACTTCTCCTGACAGGGTTGGCGTCTGGCACCACGTTCAGAAAGGAAATTCATCCGACCGTGTCTCACCATGCTTCGTCGGAATGAGACGTGACTTCTCCTGACAGGGTTGGCGTCTGGCACCACGTTCAGAAAGGAAATTCACCCGACCGTGTCTCACCATGCTTCGTCGAAATGAGGCGTGACTTCTGACAGGGTTGGCGTCTGGCACCACGTGCAGAAAGGAATTTCACCCGACCTTCTCTAACCATGCTTCGTCGGAATGAGGCGTGACCTCTCCTGCTAGGGTTGGCGTCTTACACAATGTGCAGAAAGGAATTTCACCCGACCTTCTCTCACCATGCCTCGTCGCAATGAGGCGTGACTTCTTTCCGCCAATCAGACTCTGTGCCGGTCACGTGACGTCGACGGAAGCAAGATCCCTCCGACGATTGTAGAAAAGCCTATTTACGGGCCTCCTAAATGTGCTTTTGATAATAATTGGTTTTTGGGGAAAGGAAATGGCGCAGTATCTGTCTCATATATCGTTGGACACCTGAACCGCGCCGTATGGGAAAGGATAAGGGAGGGAGTGAAAGAAGAAAGGAAGAAATAGGTGCCGTAGTGGAGGGCTCCGGAATAATTTCGACCATCTGGGGATCTTTAACGTGCACTGACATCGCACAGCACACGGGCGCCTTAGCGTTTTTCCTCCATAAAAACGCAGCCGCCGCGGTCGGGTTCGAACCCGGGAACTCCGGCTCAGTACTTTTGATATATTCATTCATTCTCTTCTCTTCATATTTCACCAACTTTGGAATAAACAGTGCAGGTTTCGCACTAGAAATCGTCTCGTCCTTGCTCGGTCGCCATGGTCTACCGGATGCCTGCAGCCCGCCGACGACGCCACGCTACCCAATAGTAACGTCGGTCGAGCTTCGATAGGCATGCGTCGCAACAACTGGTTGGCAGCGATTGGGATACGCAACCCTGGAGACCCCAACTTGGACGACAACTACGAGACCGTAGCCCATTCGTCCTGGTGACAACGTTCGGAAGGAAGGTGTCTGGATTCATTACTGCATATGGTGAGTGCACGGCTTTTCTTCACTAAGATATCACTTGGCTTTGCGTATTTTGTGGAAAGTACAGTGCAGTGATTTTTCCTTAACCGTTGACGGAAGTTTTGAGTACGTCAAGGTTGTTATAGAGTGAAGAGTTAGCAGCAGCACTAAGGGCAGCCATGAACTCTGAAGGCACTAAAGAAGCCGGAATTGTTGAGCTTGGCCAAATAGTTGGGCGTCCAAATTGCCGAATCAAAGAGAAAGCCGGAGATCATAGAGGCGATCGAAGCGATCGGGGCAGACGACGATGAGCAAGAGGAATGCCGAGAGAGCATCGCAGAGAAAGAGGAGGAGCGTAAGCGCCTAGAGGCCAAAGAAGAGCGCGACCTTGAAATGAAGCGCCTAGAGATTGAGCTTCTGAAAGCTCCAAATACTGAAAGAACTAGCACAGAGGCACGTGAAAGCGATCGCAGAAAGACAGACTTGATGGCACCCTACGCAGTAGGAGGGGACATAGGTCTTTTTCTGGTACAGTTTGAGCGAACGTGTGAGAAGGCACAATTCGCGAGAAACACGTGGCCGCAACGCTTGCTTACGTTACTGCCACGTGAGGTAGCTGATATCTTCGCCCGCATGGGGAAAGAAGAAGCAGAGGACTTCAATAAAGTGAAAGCAAATCTGCTTAAGAAGTACAGATTATCAGCAGAAGCATTCAGGCGAAAATTCAGGGAAGTCGAGAAGACCAAAAGCGAGTCATACTCAGATTTTGCATACACCATGGAGGTAAACCTGAAGGAATGGCTCAGAGAAGAGGGTGTACTCGGCGACGCCGAAAAGAAAATGGAGTGCGTTACCTTAGAACAGTTCTACCGCCGGATGCCAGTAAACATCAAGTATTGGGTTCAGGATAGGCCAGGCGTAGACACTATCACGAAAGCGGCCAATCTCGCTGAGGAGTACGTAACCCGCCGTGCGTTCGAAGGCAACGAAGCTCCTAAGAAGGAGGTGACTAAATACAGACCCGACAAGCCAGCGCGATGGTCAAAGTCGAATCAGTATAAATCAAAGGAAAGATCAGATTCGGTGAAAAGTAGTGACAAGAACAGCAAGGGAAGGGAGGAGTCACCCGAACAGAGGGCAGAAAGGCAAAATAAAAAAGCTTTCGAGGCCGAGAAACCAATAGTTTGCTACAACTGCCAGCAAACAGGGCATATCTCCATGGGATGCAAACATCCCAAACTTGTGTTGATGTCTCTAACTAGTAACGAGGAAAATCTGAAATTGCTAGAACCGTACATTCGAGACCTCGTGATAAATGGCAAACCGTGTAGAGTGCCTCGCGACTCGGCAGCCACAATGGACGTGGTGCATCCGTCGTACGTAGAGGAAGGCCAGTTCACGGGAGAATGTGCTTGGATTAGGCAAGCCGTGGAAACCTCCAGTGTTTGTCTCCCTGTGGCCAAGATTCGTATCGAAGGCCCTTTTGGAGTACTGGACACTGAAGCTGCCGTCTCGGCACATCTCCCGCCTCAATATCCATATTTGTTTTCTAACAAATCTGAGGATTTGCTGCGACGCAGGGGAATCGGGTTTAGTGAAGGGATAGTGCAAGCCTTAACTCGTTTCAAGGCGAGTGAGCTCGCGGCCAAGGCAGTGTATGAGTGTCCAGTTGTGGAGGGAACAGGTTTGACGTAGGATACGCCACCCAGCACCAAACAGGACAGCCCTATAGGCTCTAATGCAGAAAGTACACCAGCTAATGAAGGGGTCAGGAAACCAGCAGAGCCTGAAAGGTCTCGCGAGGCTGAATTCAGACAAAAGTTATTGAATGTAAGCCATGCCACATTGATTGCTGAGCAGAAAAAAGATTCCACCCGGCGCAACCTATGGCCGGACGCTAAAGAAGGTGTGGCCAAACGGAATGTAAATTTCCTCAAGAGGGCAGGCGTCCTCTATAGAAAGTATACCAGTCGAAAGGGAGTGCAATTCGACCAACTCGTGGTGCCGCATCCCTATCGCGAGCAGCTCCTGCACCTCCGAACAGCTCCGGCACACAGATCGTCCGAAGCATTACGCAGCACTTGCTCTTATGGGCCGAGATAAGCGTGCACAGCATCGCCACTCGGCTAGTGACGCTTGTGCATTCATGCCTGCGTAGAGACTGCGCGCGGCCGTCGCTTCAGCGGCGCTGGACCAAATATGGAGGCTGGTTGCGGTACTTTTCCCGTTCCAGTGACTTTAGGAGAAACTGCATCTAAGCGCCACCTATCAACGACAGAAAGAAACACTTGGCCGTCCGCGCGCAGCGAGAGCACCCGCCACGGAGCCCCACTCTTTAGCTTCAACCCTGGCGTTATCTTTGCTCGAAAGATGCTGAGCTGTTCCGAGAAATTCCGCCAGGTGATGCCTTCCTCCATGCGGGCATTATTCTGGCCGCGCCTGTACACCGATATGTGAGACAGACACTACGCCATACCCTTCACCCCAATATAATAAAATAATTGGTTTTGGGGGGAAGGAAATGGCGCAGTATCTGTCTCATATATCGTTGGACACCTGAACCGCGCCGTAAGGGAAGGGATAAAGGAGGAAGTGAATGAAGAAAGGAAGAAAGAGGTCCTGGGTTCGAACTCGACCGCGGCGGCTGCGTTTTTATGGAGGCAAAACACTAAGGCACCCGTGTGCTGTGCGATGTCTGTGCACGTTAAAGATCCCCAGATGGTCGAAATTATTCCGGAGCCCTCCACTACGGCTCCTCTTTCTTCCTTTCTTCTTTGACTCCCTCCTTTATTCCTTTCCTTACGGCGTTGTTCAGGTGTCCAGCGATATATGAGACAGATACTGCGCCATCTCCTTTCCCAAAAAACTAATTATTTATCAATTTTATTCGATGCCGGCAGATGCTTTCCCGCTAAACCGAAGATCTATGTCAAAGGTCAAGGCCAAAGTCAAATGCCAATGGTTAAGGTCAAAGTCGGAATAGTTGGTCTACGAACCGCTGATGTCCCTGCTGTAGCTGACGTCATGTGCCAAACCTGACTACCGCCAGTTATGCTCATGGTTTGACCTCTGTCTACATTCAAGGCGAAACTTGCGGCCACGGTGACCTCTAGCTACATTCAAGGTCAAACTTGTGGCCCTGCTGACGGCTCGAAAAGCTGGCGTAGGGATGCTTTTCGCTTCAAAATTGGTTTTTGAGGAAAGGAAATGGCGCTGTATCTGTCTCACATCGCGGTGGACGCCTGAACCACGCCTTAAGGGAAGGGATAAAGGAGGGAATGAGAGGAGATTATACACGCGGCGGCGACGTTGCCAAGGCTAGACCTAACTAGGCCGTCTACGTGGTCCGTCACGTAGTGCGGAGCAGCTGCCGGCGGCGCGGCGCCATACCTGGCCACGTGGTGCTGTTTCCAGAGGATGCGCAGACCGGCGAGGCGCGCGGCGGTGGCGGCGGCTCCGGCGCGCCAGCTGTGCGCCGTGTCACGTCACTGTCCTCGCGCATGCGCAGCACGGCTCTCCAGGATGCACGCGAAGCCGGTCAACCTCGGACAGCGTAGTTTACGCTACCAAAGTTTAGCAGTGGCTTAGCTCGGCTATGCCAGGATATACGTGACGTGAGCAGCAATTTGGTTTGGTGCATGGGGGTTTAACGTCCCAAAGCGACTCAGGCTATGAGGGACGCCGTAGTGAAGGACACCGGAAATTTCGACCACCTTGGGTTCTTTTACGTGCACTAACATCGCGCAGCACACGGGTCTCTAGAATTTCGCCTCCATCGAAATTTGACCGCCGCGGCCGCGACCGAACCCGCGTCTTTCGGGCCAGCAGCCGAGCGCCATAACCACTCAGCCACTGTAGCGGCTGAGCGGCAATTTGGCTCTCCTTCTCCATGGCTATACCACACACACACACACACACACACACACACACACACACACACACACACACACACACACACACACACACACACACACACACACACACACACACACACACACACACACACACACACACACACACACACACACACACACACACACACACACACACACACACACACACACACACACACACACACACACACACACACACACACACACACACACACACACACACACACACACACACACACACACACACACACACACACACACACACACACACACACACACACACACACACACACACACACACACACACACACACACACACACACACACACACACACACACACACACACACACACACACACACACACACACACACACACACACACACACACACACACACACACACACACACACACACACACACACACACACACACACACACACACACACACACACACACACACACACACACACACACACACACACACACACACACACACACACACACACACACACACACACACACACACACACACACACACACACACACACACACACACACACACATATATATATATATATATATATCTACCTGGTGTCCCAGCTAACTAGAGCCAAGGGTTAAGAAATAAACTATTTGTAGGGTTCGGCGCGCTGTCGCATCTTTTTGTACATGTGTTGCGAATATTCCGCGAGAGGGCAGTGACCCAGGCTGCGCGTCCGATTTTGTTTTATTTTGTTTTGCTTTGGTACACGCCGTTAGAAGGGGGTTCATGCCTTTTTGGTTAGTCTCCCCATTCGTCCTTGTGGTTTCCTTCGCCGCTCCGGACGGCGGGGCTATCGGCCGGCCTCGACCTTGGACCCCTGTCCCCTTTGCGAAGGATTGCGAGACCACCTAGGGAGTAACTCGGGGGTAAGGGAAAACGCTGACATCTGCTCTGAGCTTTCCTATTCGTCAAAACTGACGAGCCGCAGTTAGCAGTTTATTTTTACGTGTGGAAATGGGCGCGGGCATCTTCGGGGTGTACCCGCGAAGGGAGCCGCGCCCGTGTGCTTTTGTCGCTAGCTACTCCTAGCTGGCAGGCGCTCGGTCTGGCCGAGTGCGGAGGGAGTGACCGTTGAGAGCTGGTGCAAGGCGCGCCAGTTTGACTGTTGAGACTCGATGTCCCTCGCCTCTGTGCAGGCGGTCGGCTAGGCCGGCCGCGGATAGCTGTGGCCGTATACTGACTTTTGTTTGTACCCATCTGTAAATAGCCTGTATAAAAGTTCGTTTCTCATTAAATCGCTTCGCCTGCAAATCATATCATCGAGAGGCCTTCAAGCGGTGCATCCAGTTTCTGGAAATCATCGGACCAACACCACCGCCAAACCTTTACTCTATTACAGACAGGCGAGTGAAACTAGTTGCATATTGGTGACAACCATCTTGCGCAACACAGAAAATTTTTGCATCGCAATTAATTAACAGTTTAAATAAGTTTAATTATCTAAATGAATAAATATTGACTTAAGGCAACGAATTGTATTTCCAGAGTTTAGAGCGCCTTCAAAAACCCCCATTCTATCATTTACGACAAGCAAACACTCCCGCGTGTTTTTTTCCCGGCTGCAAAGAAAGCCAGCGAAATACAAAATAAACCACGTGACTAACGCACTTGCGCGCCGAGATCGTGCTGCTCTCAAGCGTGGTTTGAGCAAACGAAATCACCTGCAGCCTTGACTCGACGGCCTCGCACCAGCGGCAGGCCGATATGTTGGCGGTGGTTTCTCGTCTGCGTCAGCCAGTTGGCACGCGTGACGGTGCAAGTTGCAGCGAGCGCGCCGCTCTTTGCTGTCGCGATACAGACTACCAAGCTGGAAGGATACAAATGGGAGGAACTTTATTTGGCAGTTATAAAGAAAAGATAGTGGTGGTTCACGACTTCGCTGCGCGGCGGTAAAAGCCGTGGCTGTCCTGAAGCCATCTCATTTCGTTCGTGACCAGTTACAACAAGTGCTCAAATAGGTCGCCTTGGGCAACAATACAGCTCTGGCATCTTGTCTCCACATGAGCCGTTGCATTTCTTACGACCGCCTCAGGCATATTCAAGCAGACTTGCCTTATTTTATCTTTCAGGTCCTGGGGTGTGGAAGTTGGCGCCCTGTACACCTTGTCCTTAATGTAACCCCACAAAAAATAGTCCAGAGGTGTCATATCAGGTGACCTGGCTGGCCAATTCACGGGACCTAGTCGTC
Source organism: Amblyomma americanum (assembly GCF_052857255.1). Lineage (NCBI taxonomy): Eukaryota > Metazoa > Arthropoda > Arachnida > Ixodida > Ixodidae > Amblyomma > Amblyomma americanum. The sequence continues at coordinate 317,505,091 of NC_135497.1, read as the reverse complement.
CTATCAATTTCTGAGGAAACGCTGCGCCGAGCCAGGTCCGAGCCTTGGCGCTGCTGTGCGCAGGGGCGCCATCGTGCTCAAACCATACACCTGTGGCCCTGGCGAGCGGTCAATTCGAAAGGAAATCATCAACGGGTCCTTTGAGGATGTCATTGACGTAGCGCTCTGCTGTCAGAGTCTGGTCAAAAAACACAGGCCCGAGCAAACGACCGTCGGAAATTCCGCACCAAACACTGAACGACCATTGGTATACTGGTGCCGCGTCTCTGAAACCCAGTGGGGATTTGATTCGCTCCAGTAGTGGGCATTGTGCAGGTTTACCTGTCCATTTCGTGAGAAACTCGCCTCGTCACTCCATATCACTTTTCTCAAAAAATCCGTATCGTCTTGCGTTTCTAGCAGAATACAATTAGCAAAATCTGTCCTGCTTTGGAAATCCCGTGCCACCAGAGTTTAATGCAACTGTACATGGTACGGGTGCAGGCGGTTCTTCCGCGGTATCCGCCACACTGATGACTTGGAAACTCCGGTATCTTGGCTCACGCTCCGGAGGCTTGCCTGGAGATCCAAAGCGAATAGCGACACAATGTTCGTCTCAACATCCTCACCAAAAACGGGTGCTCTGCGTCGTGTGGACGCAAAGCTGCCCGTCCGTCGCAGCGTCTGGAAAGTACGCAGGATCGTTATTGGACTTCGCCGTCTGCCTGGGTGCCATTGTTGCATAGGGTCTGCAGCGCGCATTCTGTTCCCATGAAATGCTCCTATATTCAGAACCATGTCTGTTTTCTCTTCATTTGTAAACGGCATGTCTTAAACGCTTGTAATCACTACACCAAAGCTTCCATATCGCTTGTGAGAGGCATCACAAAAGCACACGACAAACTATGCCCGACCACTGTTTCCAGCATTCAAAATCCTCTTTAGGAAGCGACAACACTGCCGCCAACAACTTCCGACGAAAAAGTATGCCTTGAATTTCTCTTTTGCTTCTCAGTGACAAAGCAAACTCGCCATATCAGTATCTTGTGAGATTGGGACTATGTCGTTATCGCAAAAGCGCGGCGGGCTCGCTGCAACTTGCACCGTCACGCGTGCCAACTGGCTGACGCGGACGAGAAACCAACGCCAACATGTCGGCCTGCTGCTGCTGCGGGGCTGTCCAGTTAAGCCTGCAGCTAATTTCGTTTGCTCAAACCACGCCTGAGAGCAGCACGATCGTGGCGCACGAATGTGTTAGTCACGTGGTTTTTTTGTATTTCGCTGGCTTTCTTAGCAGCCGGGGAAAAAAGACACGTGAGTGTATCCTTATCGTAAATGATGGAATGGGGGTTTCTGAAGGTGCTCTACAACTTTTCAAATACAATTTATTGTCTAAAGTCAATAAATAATAATTTTGATAATTAAATCAATTAATCCATTAAATCTCGGTTTTAAACTAAGTATTAAATTTCGGCTATTAAAGCTCGGTTTGAAGAAAGGCACATAACAAGCTCACCTTGCCGGTGGACACCTAAGCTGCCCCGTGACAGCACGATCAACTGCTAAAAGCTTGTTTCCAGCTGTGGTTGGTGTTTTTATCTCATGGCGTGGTACAATCGTCCACCGGGAAAGTGAACCATTTATGCGCCTTTTTTGTCCTCAGATCCAGTGGAGGGTTCTGGCCACTTCTAGCAATGGCGTAAAAACAGTAAATAAGGCTGTAATGGAACTAGACTGTCTAATTCCTTTTAAACAAGCTGGCCCTGAACAGCGCCAGGAATCTTTTGAAAGCGGCAGTCCGTGATGCAGAAATACGCTATGAATGGGATGTGCTTGTCTTTTTTTTGCCACCGTGAGGTTCATATCACATGAACAGGTCACCAAAAAACCCCACCATTTTAAGCCGCGTAAAGCTGCTTTGAGCTGTGCCGCTGAGCAGCGGTCGCCTCGACGACCGGGCAGTGCTCCTCGTCATCGCCACAAGGCCCGCAAAAGCCTCCGGAGGCTTGGACTGAGGGCCCACAGACATGCGCTCCTGCAGCATCCTCGTCATTAAACTTTCACTCACTCACTCACTCACTCACTCACTCACTCACTCACTCACTCACTCACTCACTCACTCACTCACTCACTCACTCACTCACTCACTCACTCACTCACTCACTCACTCACTCACACAGGTGTCCCCCGCCAAAATGAGCCAGAGGTGCGCTCAGGGCAGGGGAGGCCCTCCAGAAGAGGGTTTTGACTGCGAATAAGGTTAGACTGTTAACTGAACAGACGTGTTTGCTTCGTTAGGGCGGGCCCTCTAGCCCATGCAGCGTGCAGGGGATGCTGCCGTACAGAGACCTCAAGGGGAAGAATGCCGAGTGCGCTCGTGACGTAGTGGAACCGGTCAGGCAGCTGTGAAACTTCAAAATGGCCTGCGGCCAAAGACCTCTCGGCCGCTAATGCGTCAGCTATCGTCGATGAATGCACAGGGCCGGCATCCTTAGGTCGAAGAACTTTGTAGCGAAAGCTACACTAGGCTAGTAAGCGGCGCATTTCGGGCGTGTGTCCCTAGTCAGTATAGTGTGCATGCGCCACTATAGATGCACCGAGCCACAGGTGTTTCACCGCTGCGCAGCGCCGCGCCTTTCCTCAAAATCCTATTTTCAATTGAATCTTTGTTCCTTAATTCTTTCCCTCCCACCTTTACCCCTTTCCCTATTATTATTATTAATTGGTTTTTGGGGAAAGGAAATGGCGCAGTATCTGTCTCATATATCGTTGGACACCTGAACCGCGCCGTAAGGGAAGGGATAAGGGAGGGAGTGAAAGAAGAAAGGAAGAATGAGGTGCCTTAGTGGAGGGATCCGGAATAATTTCGACCACCTGGGGATCTTTAACGTGCGCTGACATCGCACAGCACGGTTCGGATATCTACCGAGATATGTGAGACAGTTACTGTGCCATTTCCTTTCCTCAAAAAACAAACAAAACAAGTGAGCCGACTTGTAGAGGCCGGCCATTTTCACGAAACGAAATGTGCATAACTGGCTCCCTGGCTCAGTGGACACCTCAACTTTGCTTCCATGTGTGGCGTTGGTGTACAACTGGAAAAGCCTGCTTTTATTGCGTTGAGTGCATTGGATAGGCAGCGCGCCCACCCTGCTACCCTGACAAGTGGCGGTTGATGGTTGATCGCGAGATGTTGGCCATTCAGTGAACACTGTCGCCCCTTGCTGCAGTGCCGCGTGTCTGCCACAACGGTGTCAGTGCTAATGGATGCAGTTCACATCTCTTACCACAGCACGTACCTCAAAGCGCGATTGAGGCGTACACTGACCAGGGAGCGAGTTATGCGCCCTCCCTTTCCCCAAAATCATCGGCGTCTAGAACATGAACACCAATGAACACAATAAACGCCAACAACTTGCACTTTGTTTATCCTGGATTAGCTGAGCTAATCCACTTTCATTTTTGGATCCCGCGACCTTTGTTAAACACTAATTCAATCAGACTGCCTACCGCCACCAGCCTTCCCAGAGGACAAAATGCCGAAGGAGCCTTGCAATGAGGTCGCCTCTCTTCACAGGGGCCAATATAAATGTTTTTGCCCGCAAGCGACATTCACTCCCAGCCTAGGCCGTTCCCTCTAGACGCGACTGAGGGGTCCACAGATAAGGAGTAAGTTAGTGCGCCTTATTTTCAGCGTGACTATATTTCTATTTCTCTATTTCTTCTAGCGTGCACCCGCAAGAGGATTGGCTATTTGACCGCACACCACCTTATGTTACTTTTTAATTTTGCCTTCGAAATGCATTCATTAATAATATTGTTATGTGACGGCCAGCCAAACAATGTGGCGAGGTGAACGATGGCAGTGAGAAGGTTGTTGTTGCCTTGGTGATGGCTGTTGGCCTAGCGCGAGCGCTCCGTCCCGCGCCACTGCTAGAATCGTCGTCTTCGTCACAATATTACTAAAAGACACACGGAGGATTACTAGCACGATTCCCTCTGTGACTTCTTGATTCATTGGACATGATCGAAGAGACGGATTTAAGGAGCACGTACACACTGTCAGCCGCCTCGCAAAGCTTGTTTACGAAAAACCATGAAGCATGTATAAATGAGCAGAGCTAGCAATGGTCAAAAAACACAATTCGTCGTCACAGCAATGGACCCCAGTTATAAGTGCTGTAAGAAATTTTATGTATTTTTCCTGGTTGCCCGGCACGTGATCTCTGCGGGCCATTTTAATTGCGTTCTTGATGCGCATACTGATGTGCAACGCTCCTGGCGGGTGTCGGCCTCGGGTGCTTTCTGCTCGCGTGTCATAAATGGGTATGGTAGCTGTGCGCTCGTGCTAGTGTGCTCTACTGACCAGCGGCCAGTAACTCTCCCCTTCTCTTCCCGGTTGGCACATGCCTTCCATGTTGTCTTAATTTGCGCGTTTTGCATGACTCACAATGCCGCACGAGCCAATCACATAACTTAGGAGTGCTGGTGAGATATACCGACAAAAAATGGCAATAGACATGAGAATTAGGCAGGCGACAACACAGCGCGGTACGGTAAACTTATGCCCCAGGACCTGTTGTACATGCTTCTGCAAGTTCATTTCTTCTAAAAGAACAAGTGTCCTGTTCCTTACGTAGGAAGGATGTTGAGATACGGTGTTGAGCTTCATGATCACAGCAATATTGGGTTTTGCTCGAAATATGTTGTGTGGAGGCCGCCACGCCAACAAGCTATACCGCCGGCAGTGGGCTTCACTATGCCAACGGATGGAGGAAGATGTCAGCTCGCGGAGGCTGTTTGACACTCTGCGGCGCATCACCGAACCACAGGCAAACCGTCAACCGCTGGCCGCCCTCGCAATCTCCAGCGGGCTCAGCTTTGTAGAATTGGCAGAGCGGTTTGCCGATCGGTTCGCGCCGCCCAGCCCCGCAAACGCCGCTAACATAGTTGCTCCTGAGAGCCCCAGAAGCGACGCCAGTCCCTCGCCCGTCGCCTCGGAAGGTCCATGTGATCGCCGTTCACCGCGGCGGAATTGAACAATGCGCTGCAGCGCTGCCGCCGCCGCTCGGCGCCCGGACAGGACGGGGTGACATACCAAATGCTGCGAAACCTAGATGCGCAGCAACGACAGATCCTCCTGCAGCAGATCAACCTGGTGTGGGAACGCGGGGAGCTACCGGAGGATTGGCGAACCGCGGTCGTTTGTCCCATCCGAAAGGCAGGGCGCCCACCTACGGAGCTGAGCGGATACCGGCCAGTGGCATTAACATCGGCGGCAGGTAAGCTCATGGAGCATATGGCGTTGCAGCGTCTGAACGAGCGGGCTGCGGAGGCTGATTTGTTTGACGAGCGGCAGACGGGTTTCCGTGGGATGCGGTGCACGGCTGATTCTATATCGGACGTTGTTACAGCGCTGGAGCATGCCAGGGCAGCAGGCCAGGTCGCGCTGCTGCTGCTACTGGACGTCTCGGGCGCTTTTGACAACGTTCACCGCGCACCAATTCTCGCGGTGCTTGAGGGGGCCGGTGTGAGCGGGCGGCTTTTGCGATACGTTCATGGCTTCCTGAGCGGGCGCACCATGCGCGTACGAGTAGGGGGTAAGCTCTCCAAGCCTCGCCCGGTCGACATGGGCGTGCCGCAGGGCTCTGTCCTATCACCATTTCTGTTTAATGTGGCCATGTCGGTGGTGCCGGCCTCCCTCCCCACGAGCGGGCGACACCATGTGTACATGTCCATATATGCAGACGACATAGCTCTGTGGTGCCGGGGACCACCGGGCGAGGCGTTCCGCTTGCGGGGGTGCCTTCAGAGAGCTCTGACCGCAATCGATGCCAGATTGCGCGGCCTTGGTCTGTCGCTGAGCGCGGACAAATCGGTAGCCATGGCCTGCGTTTCGCGCTCGCGCGCGCACCTTGCGCCACTGTCACTGGACGGGACTCCGATTCCTTGGCGTAAATCGGTGCGGTACCTTGGCCTGGACATCGACTGGCGCCTTTCCTTCCGCCGCGCGGCGACCAAGGCCTGTCTGCAGATGAAGAGGATCACCGCCGCCGTGCACAAGCTCACCGCTCGAGGCCAGGGCATCTCCCAGCAAGCCGCGCTGCGTCTATACAATGCCGCAGCTTTGGGGGCGGTGCTCTATGCGCTGCCGCTCGTCACGGTGCGCAAGCCGTGCTGGAAGAAGCTCGAGCTTCAGCACCGCAAGTCCCTGCGCGTGTGCCTAGGCCTGCCCAAAAACTCGCAGTGCGCCGCAACGTTGGCCGAGGCAGGAGCGTGGCCCCTTGAGCTCCAAGCAGCGCGCAGGGCACTGAATCACATCGACCGGCTTCACCGCGCACCGAACGGCGGCTCGCTGCTGCAGCGTATGCGCTCGCACCCGCGCTCACGAATGGGCGCGGCGCTGCTCGAGTATGAGCAATTGACCCAAGGCCCACCCCCCTACGGCTCCTGCGCGCCCTGGCCTGCTGCCTCGGAGGTACAGCGAGAGATCGTCGGCATCGCGGGAAAGCGGAGCACACCCCTCTGCGCTGTGCAGCAGCTGGCCAGAGCCGTCATACACGAGGAGCTCCAGGACCATCTCCTCGTGTACACCGACGGCTCAGTGGCCCGCGACAGCTGCTCCCTTGCTGCGGCGGCCACCATCCCCGCCCTGCGACTGCACAGCCAGCAACACGCAACCTTCCTGGGCTCCTCCACCACGGCGGAGTTGATGGGGATCCGGCTCGGGCTGGACCTGCTGCTCACCCTCGGCCCTCCGCCGCCCAGGAGTGCTCTGCTGTGCGACTCCCGCGCCGCCCTCAGCCGCCTGCAATCTAACGGCCGCGGTACCCCACTAGTGCGGGAAATTCGCTCGCGCATCGAGCGCCTCGCGCAGAGAGGTTGTGCCGTGCGTGCACAGTGGGTGCCCGGTCACTGCGGCATTGCCGGCAACGAAGAAGCTGACGACCTCGCGACCGCTGCACACCAACTACCTGCCAGCAATCTGCCCCTAGCGCTGGAGGACGTGCGTGCGGCCATTCACGACCATCTCCGAAAGCAGCACCCCGACCCACGCATCGCGGGAGGTGAGCGCATCGACAGTGTCACCGGCTGTCGCGCACTTACACGGTCACAACGTGCAATGATCCTCCGCGCGCGCATTGGCTGCGTGTGGCCCGGGGAACGACGGGTGCGTCACGGAATCGCGTCGAGTGATGTGTGTGACGGATGCGGTGCAGTGGAAACACTAGAACATCTGCTCCTTCGCTGCTCCGCGTTCGCCGATGCTCGTCGCGATATGCTCGCGGCCTATAGGGCGCAGGGCATACTACCAGACTCCATCAAGACGCTATTGTGGCCGCAGGGCAGTGCGCGCACTCGTGAGCGAACTTTGGTGAGCCTCTGTGCATTCCTCGAACACACGGGCTTGACGTCCCGTCTGTTCTCCGTCAGGTAGTTACACGCAGTGACCGAACGCTCCGCGAGTTCTACCTTGAACGATTAATAACTGGACGCCCCACTCCAGTTGTAACCTACACAGTGCTGTGCGCGTGTGTGATTTAATTCCTCTAAAATGAACTAATCACGCGCACAACCTGGGCACATTTCTTATTGTGTAAATAGTTTGTACATATTACTTCTCCCCCTGTCCTCTATTCCTGTCCCCTCACCTCTTTCATTTCATTTCTCCATTCTGCCTGCTGTCCTTTATTTCCGCTGCCCCAGCTCAGGTGCTTCAGTATCGATGGCAGATGCCGGGGCTAGCAAAAATCTTTTCCTTCCTTTTTACTATTATTTTTAATAAAACCACTACCACCACCACCACCAGGTACGGTGCTATCTTCCTTGTCAGCCTGGACACAACAACAACAAAGTCGTTCTAATTGAAATGGCAGGCCGCTTCACGTAAAACTTTAGAGCTGCCGGTCTTCTTAGTGAAATTCCTCCACAGACTGTCTACACTTTCCAGGAGGCAGGATGCTGTGTCCTCAGCCGGTGCCTTGTTGGGCACCCTGTGCACAGTCGCTATAGAAGGCTGTACTTAGGGCGTGCTGTAGCACACACTCCACTTTCGCTGGAACCGACGCGTTGCCGAGGAAAGTGACTGAAACAACCTCCACTTCCTCCTTCCTTCTGCCTTTTTTTTGGGATTTGACGGCATAGGAAATTGCAGTAATATTCTGTCGAGTGATGCGTCGTGCGCTTAGTCACTCCATAGGAAGGTTCGAACCTCGCGATTCTAGGCCAATGCGTTGAAAGCACACACTTTGAGGCCAACTGCAGGAGCCGACTTCCCTCCGGCACACTGCTGCCCTGTGTTGTCGCCTGTGTCTGCCCCGTGCCTGTCGCGATTTCGCAGCGTTTGCTACACTGGCCGAGGTTGAGCAGTTTCGCGTGGCTCCTGGAGAGCCGTGCAGCGCATGCGCGAGGAGCAGTGACATCACAAAGAGCACGGCCGCGCGCGCCTCGCCGGTCTGCGCATCCTCTGGAAACCGCACCACGTGAACAACCACGTGAATGTTCACGTGACCAACCCTGTGGCGAACCACGTGAGCAGCCACGGCGCCGCGCTGCCGGCAGCTGCTCCGCACTATGTCACCGACCACGTGGCCAACAACGTGGTAAACCCTCCGCACACTCAATGAATAAAAAAACCCTGTGTAGAGGCTGGGGATCGAACCAGGGCCTTCCGCGTTTAAGGCGGATACGCAGCCACTCCGCCACGGCGGCTCTTATTTGCTTCACTGCATGGAAATAGTGCCGAAAAGAAAAGTCTAAGCACGCTTACGCCACAAAACGCCAGGCCACCTTACACCTGCATGACCCCTCCTTCCAAGACATCAAAAGTCTGGGAGGCACACACATGCATCCAGATAGGGAAGCCAGCTAGGCGGCCCTTGCAGGGCAGCATATACGCCCCGCACCAAACCACGAAACAAAGATTTCTACGATCGTGGTGATTCGGCGTGGCGGTCCATCATGAGGCTCTTCCAGAGTCTAAATAGTCCCAGCAACATAAATAGATCATATGTCACAACACTGTTTTTATCCACAGGCAAAAAACGGATACTGTAGGGTGTGATGTCAATGTCCTTTTTAATTGTTCGTTGTAACATGTCCCAGAAGAATATACCATCAATGCACAGAATAAAACAATGGTCTGTTGTCTCAGGTGCATTGCACAGGCGGCAATTCACCGTCCATGGGGCAAGCATCTCCTTAGCATGAACCCATGCCTTCACAGGCAGCGTTGACGTGTGCAGCTTAAAAGAGAATGTCTTCGCGGCAGAAGAAATGCACATTCGCCTAACACGTTTTAAAACACTGGCGTCAAGGAACTCCAGTAAAGGTTGCCGATACAACGGTACAGGGAACAAATACTCTGTAAGTGCCCGAGTGATGTGCCTTCTGGAGAGGCTATACAGGTAGTCTAACTAAAAGCGCACAGTCAGAAAATTGAAGGTGTCAGCAACTTCGTTAAGGAATCCCCATAAAGGCCCCCCACAAGTGTGTCCCGTTTGTGCGAATAGGAAAGCCAAATGAGCACTGAGACGCCTAATAAGCACAGCTACTAAAAAAGGATGGTTTGACGATTTGAAAAAAAAAAACGCGAGACAAGCTAGTTGAGTTTCCCCTTCCGGTGGCGATGAGAGGAAACTACTTGATGATGAAATCGGGGTTTCTTGATGACCCGGTGGTTCTACTCGCAAACATTCACATTACTCAAGGAAAGGAGAAGGTTAACTATTTATTCACAACATAGGTAAAAAAACGAGAAGAAACAAAGCAAGGAGAAACTATTTACATGACTAAATCGTGGATTAGACGAATTCAGCCCCCGCTCAACCCAGAGCGCTTGGTTTTAAACCCTCTGTCTCCGCCCTTAGCGGGGACAGCAACCAATAAGATAGCAAACGACCCATCTCGCCAATCAGTGGTTAGGGAAAGGAAAATAAGGTCCGCCCACTGATCAGAGATTGGGGAAAAAGTTCTGATTAAAACATTTGGGAAGGAGGTTTCAAATAACCACACAAACAACACAAATGCGACTTCCGTTCCCCACGCCACCCACGGCACCACAGATGCTAGAAACATGTGCCGACGAGGCGATGACTCAGGTTGTTGACAGCAACAAAGAGAACACAGTCGTTAAGGGAATAATCCGTTTCCTGGTCACCCAGCACTCGGTCCCCACCCAGCTGTATCTCTCCCGCATCGCCGAAGTCTCGTCACCCCTTGACGACGCACATGTCGACAACTGTATCTGGTTAGGCTTTTTCAAGGCGGATTATGCCCGAGGCGGCGCGGGTAAACAAGGACGTCCGCTGCAAGACGGAGGAAGTAGGGACCAGACGGCTCCCTTTGATGCGGCACGCGGCGCCGACGCTGGCGCGGCCTTTCTCAGTCTTCGTTCGAAGAACGGTCAGCGAACTCCACACCTCCCAACCAAAAATATCACGCGGACACTTGCTGTCAGTGTGACATAAAAGTTCAGTCACAATTTGCCGGAACACAAAAAATCACACAACCGTGCACACACACACGCATATTGTGGTTAATTCAATCCGCACACAGGGGTAGAACACCAGTCTGCACATTCCAGAACTTGCCATGTCCGTTCTCTGAAGGCTAACTGCCAAACTAGCCTTCACTTCCCCCCGTGACTACCGCAGTAAGCTAACTAGTTACCCTAAAAAAATTACACCTACTATTTAATCACTCGTTTGCGGCTATAGGAGAGGAAACTGACGCAAACACATATCAAAGAATTATCCTAATGTCATTGTTCCTGGCATTCTAGACGAGAGAGCTCATCAGCGCACTTGTTTAGTGACCCTTGAATATGCACGACCTATAGGTCATACTTTTGTAATGCAAGCGACCAACGCATCAATCGCGCACTAGTGGGCGCTGAACGGTTCAGGTACGTGAGCGGGTTGTGGTCTGTTGCGACCTTCACTTTAACCCCAAATAACCAAGTATCCAGTTTCCCCAGTGCCCACACGACTGCAAAAGCTTCTCTTTCGATTGCCGACCATTTGGTCTGAGCAGGGGTCAATTTCTTGCTCAGAAATGCAATCGGCTTCTGTTCCCCCTCAACAGACTGCGTCAGACATGCTCCTATCGCCACCTCCGAGGCATCCGTTGTGAGAAGGAACTCCTGGTTTTGATCAGGTGCGACCAGCTCTGGCAACAACGCCAGTACCCTTTTCACCTCACCAAACGCTTCCTCGGCCTTCTCATTCCAGGGAATGACATTCGGGACCCGCCTGTTGATGAGGTCCGTCAATGGGCGAACTACCTTTGAATACTCCGGTACATATTCTCGGTAGTAGTTAAAGAGGCCCAATACGCTACGCAGCTCCTTCTTTGTTTTGGGTACTTTCAGTTTTGTGATCTCGCTTACTCTCTCTGGGTCGGGAGCATGCTTGCCTGATCCTACTACATGGCCTAGGTATTTTACCGTTCTCTGCGCAAACTTGCATTTCGCAGCGTTTGCCGTTAAGCCTACTTCTCTCAGAGTCTCAAGTACTGCCTGTAGGTGTTTGATGTGCTCCTCCCAGGTTGCCGAAAAGATGGCGATGTCGTCAATGTATGCCACTGCATAGGAGGAATGTTCTTGTAGGATTTCGTTCATAATCCTCTGAAAAGTTGCTGCCGAGTTTCGCAACCCGTGCGGCATTACCTTCCATGCATAGAGTCCTTGAGGTGTTGCAAACGCGGTAAGGCGCTGCGACTGTTGGTCTAAGGCGATCTGCCAGTATCCGCGAGTCATGTCCAATACCGATATGTAGCTGGCACTTGCCACTTCGTAGAGCATCTCAGTCATATTAACCATAGGGAAGCTGTCTGATTCAGTAACTGCATTCAATATTCGGAAATCAATACACATCCTTACTGACCCATCCTTTTTGGCTACGCATACAACTGGATGTGCGTACGCGCTGTCAGCTGGATAGACGAAATCCCATTCTAGTAGTTGTGCTACCTGACGCTCTATCTCCTTTCTGAATGCGAAAGGTACCTTATACAGGTGTGACCTTTCTTGCTTGGTGTTGGGAAGCAGCGTTATTTTGTGGCAGCCCACTTTGCATCGACCTGGACGCACGGAAAAAACTTCAGATGCCCCCGTTATGACCACAAAGCTCAAGTCTTTGTTGCTGCGTCAACGCTTTATCTGAAATCTCGAACTTTAGGGATTGGTTCCGCATTCCGCGATGTGGAGTCTCATACACCTCACCAAACTCGCTGTCCGAGTCGAAGACAACTTCCACATTCTGGGTTCGTGCTACGTAGGGTCGCAGCCTATTTGCATGCACCCATCTGTTTCCCTCGTCAGTGTCAAGAATACAGCTGTTATCTCTCTTCCTTTCCTTTATAACAGCTGGTCCGCGCCACTTCGGCTGTAGTTTACCCACCTGGCCGCTTTCTAGTATGATGACTTTATCCTAAGGTTGTATTTGGCTGCATACGACCTCTGTATGGCCTCTGCCCTTTCGTCAACCCTTTTCGCGGCGTCATTCATCCGTTCCCTCAGCTCGAGCAGATATTGAGCGGCTGGTTTATTCAGTCCCGTCGGCGGAGTCCACTCACCAGTCCACGTTTTGTGGAGGATATTGAGTGGCCCATGTGGCGCCCGCCCGAAAATTAGTTCAAATGGTGATTTGCCCGTTACGTCATGCGGTACCTCCCTGTATTCCCAAAGCATGCATGGAATGTGCCGGTCCCATTCTCTCTGATGATCATGTACGACATGTCGAAGCATAGCCTTAAACGTTCCGTTCCACCTTTCCACATTCCCGTTATTCTGAGGGTGTTCCGGAGTGGAAAACCGCATCTGCACTTCCAGCCTCTGCATGAATTCTTGAGTTAATTTCGACACAAAGTTGGTTCCTTGGTCACAGCAAATAAGTTCAGGAGTCCCATACCTAGTGAAAACCTCTATTAGTGCCTGACATGTAGCCTTGGCTGTCAGATTTTTGAGTGGTATCACTTCTGCCCATCTTGTACACAAATCAACGACGCTCAGCGCATAGCGGTGTCCTCGTGCTGACCCGGGCTCAAGTGGTCCTATACAATCGAGGAACACTACCTGAAAAGGTGTGTCTGGTCTAGTTAGCGGTGTTATCGGCACTCGATCTCGAACAGTCGTACGTGAAAACACTTGGCACGTATGACAGCTGCGGCAGTGCTCCTTCACGTCAATTACCATCGTTGGCCAAAAGAATGCACTTCTAAGCCTCTGCTTGGTTTTCTTTTCTGAAAAATGCCCTCCACTTGGTCTGTCGTGCGCCAGTTCGAGCACTTCACGTCTTTGCGGTTCTGGCAGCACTAGCTGTTTGTATAACCTTCCATCAATCTTTTCTTCATGGAAAAGCATCTCCTCCTGCACTACCATCCCATGACTACCTTCTCTTGCCTGTCTCCACGCTTCTCTCAACGATAGATCGTCTCGCTGCTCCAGTTTGAAGTCTCGAACCCTCGACGTAGTTTCTGCCACTACTTCTTCCTGACCTACTGCAAAAGCTGGCACAACTATTGGCTCCGCATTCTCGTTTTCCTCGAACTCGAGTGTAATCTCTGTTTTGTCCTCTTCCAATCCATGTGCCGTGTTTACCTCTCGTTCAAGAACAGCTCTCTCTTCAGCCACTGCCACCTGCTGCTTTTCCATCCCTTCTAGCATTGCATGCGTTTCGGGTGTGAGCAACGCACCTACACCTTCGGCTAGTTCTGCGGTGACTGCACATAGTATTGGCAACTGCTGATTGACTGTTTCTCCCTTCGGTACTAAAGACATAGGCACATATATTAAGTCTGCCTCCACGATCTGTCCAAAAGCACCCCTCAGTTTTATTTTACCGGAACAGTCATTTCGACACGATAGAGGCACCGTCTCTGCCCTTAACACTGTAATCTCCGCCCCTGAATCTACACAAGCTTCTGCCTGGTTATCTCCGATTTGTAACCTTACCCTGGTAAGAGAGTGAGATTTACTCAATTGCTCAAGTTTAGCTGTCCTTTCCAGTTCGGATTCTAGCTTATCAGGAACCAACATTTGAGCTCGTGCTACTAGCTTGCTCGCGTCCTTCTTAGACTCTGTTGCGTCCTGTCTTTGCTGTGCACTTGGGCAGTGAATAGAGATGTGCCCATACTTCTTGCAGCGAAAGCACTTCGCCCCTGCGTGTCGATTTTTACCTCCGGAGTTAGGGCTTAGGATTGGCGTCTGTTTTTCCCGTTTCTCCCCGCCTTGATGTGGTGGTTTAACACCTTCGAACCGCTCCCTCGGTTTGCCTACCCGTCGACTTTCCTCGAACGTCTCCGCTAATCCGGCAATCTCATCGGCCGTAAGCCAGTTCCGGTTCTCATTTTGCATGACATATGTCCTCACTTCGTCTGGCAGCACTTGTTTGAAACGATCTGCTATCATTAAGTCTTTCAAATCCTCCAGACTTTCAACCTCTCGGCTATTCACATAGTACATGAACATTGTCTCGAGCTTGGTCGCTACCTGATGCCTCGAGTCACCTTGCTCCTTACGTACCGCCATGAACAACCGTTTGCACTCATTCGGAGTCATTTTGAGCTCTTTTAGAACCCTTTCCTTAAGCTCCTCGTATGGCATTACCGTTCCGTTCGACTCGCTAGCTACAAATGCCTCATTTTCTCAGTCAGAAATGGCAATAGGATAGCCCCGCAACTTTCTTTAGGAATCTTAAGGGTCTCTATCATTGTGTCTACACTTCTGAACCATGCGGGCCCTAATGGGTCCTTTTCTGGCATAGGAGCCAGCACCGCTCTCAGTTCTTTTGCGTACTCGCCCAACTTTGGACCTGACCGCTGTCCATGCTGCGCATCTAGTTGCGGTGGAAGTTGCCTTTGCGTCAATTTTATTTTTTCCAGTTCAATTTGGAGCTTCAATTTTTCAATTTCGAACATTTGAACCTTCTGCTCTTTTTCCATTAGCAAAGCGTGCGTCATATTTCCCAGTGCCCGCTCTGTCGTTAGCACCGACTCTGATGACACGAGTTGCTCAACAGGCTCTAGACCATTCCCCCCTGCAGCATCCATCTCTGCATCAGTCATTATAGCGCTACCCTATAGCGAACGCCTACTACACAGACATGGCAGTTTCGGAGAAAGCAAACAGGTGTCCTACCTCTTTCGATGCTCCGAAGACCGCAGCGCTGTCAATCTCAGCGTGATGACAGCGGGCTCCCGGGAAGGTATAGACGCCCACGAGTTGATCCTGGTCCCTCATCAGCTCACTGCCTCGGACCTCGCTTGACTTGGTCGCTTGGTTCTCAACCTTTTCTATGTGGACGCTGGGTTCTTTTCAGCTGCTCGCTGACTCGACCCCCGATGGCTTATCGTTACCCGGCTCCTTCAGCTCCTCGCTGACTTGAGCCTCCGACGTCCTCTCGAACTCGACCCATGACCTGAAGCTCTCGACGTCGTCTTTCGACGCAGCTTCACGTTTTCTCCTTTAGGACAAACAGCTTGTCCACCGACTTGTTCTTCTCACCTTCCGTCCAATGCATTGAGTAGAAAGAAGTTGAGATCCTGTGTCGACTGCGCACGTTGTGCTTCCCCTTCCGGTGGCGATGAGAGGAAACTACTTGATGATGAAATCGGGGTTTCTTGATGACCCGGTGGTTCTACTCGCATTCACATTACTCAAGGAAAGGAGAAGGTTAACTATTTATTTACAACATAGGTAAAAAACGAGAAGAAACAAAGCAAGGAGAAAACTATTTACATGACTAAATCGTGGATCAGACGAATTCAGCCCCCGCTCAACCCACAGCGCTTGGTTTTAAACCCTCTGTCTCCGCCCTTAGCGGGCACAGCAACCAATAAGATAACGAACGACCCATCTCGCCAATCAGTGGTTAGGGAAAGGAAAATAAGGTCCGCCCACTGATCAGAGATTGGGGAAAAAGTTCTGATTAAAACATTTGGGAAGGAGGTTTCAAATAACCACACAAAAAACACAAATGCGACTTCCGTTCCCCACGCCACCCACGGCACCACAGATGCTAGAAACATGTGTCGACGAGGCGATGACTCAGGTTGTTGACAGCAACAAAGAGAACACAGTCGTTAAGGGAATAATCCGTTTCCTGGTCACCCAGCACTCGGTCCCCACCCAGCTGTATCTCTCCCGCATCGCCGAAGTCTCGTCACCCCTTGACGACGCACACATGTCGACAGCTGTATCTGGTTAGGCTTTTTCAAGGCGGATTATGCCCGAGGCGGCGCGGGTAAACAAGGACGTCCGCTGCAAGACGGAGGAAGTAGGGACCAGACGGCTCCCTTTGATGCGGCACGCGGCGCCGACGCTGGCGCGGCCTTTCTCACCGCCGTATTCAAGAACGACACTTAAGCTGTAAGTACGACTTAAGTGACTCTCCGGTGCTTAGAGCATTTCATAAACAGCACTTTCACTTAAGTCACGATCAAAGGCGCACTTATCGACCCGACAACTTAAGCTAGGCTCTCTGCTAGCTTAAGTGACACTTTCCGCATTTCGACATGGCCGAGTCCTACCGCAGTTTTTCCGACTTCGTCAACTTCTGTGCTCGCGCCGCCGAAATCGCCGAGGACAGAGCGTACAGGTACGCGCGCGCTCCGCGGCCAGTGCTCAGGGATCGGCAAAACCCCATGGACATATACAACGATGCCGAATTCTTGAGCAGGTACCGCTTCTCGAAGCAAGCGGTGCTGGAGCTGCTTGGGAGGCTTCCGTTGCGCGCCAACACCGACGAACGCGGTCTCCCGGTGCCGCCGCTGCTTCAGCTGCTCGTGGCCTTGCGGTTCTACGGCGCGGGGACCTTCCAGATCGTCACCGGTGATCTTGTGAACGTGTCTCAACCGACAGTGTCGCGGATCATCGCGCGCATATCGCACATGATAGCCGAGACATTGTTCGCGGAGGTCGTGAAGTTCCCGAGCGCCGCCGAAGCCCCGGGAGTTATGGAGGAATTTTACGCAGTGGCGAAGTTCCCTGGCGTGACCGGCTGCATCGACTGCACCCACATCCCCATAAAGAGTCCGGGAGGAAATGATGCAGAAGTCTTCCGCAACAGGAAAGGATACTTCTCCATCAATGTTCAGGTAAGTTCTGCGACAAAAAAAAATTATGTTCGGCGAACTGAGAAAAAATAATGTTCAGTATTCGGCGGGAGGCACCATTTAATGCTTCGGAATGCCCTTCGCACTATAATCGGTTCCAAGGTATTGAAGTATTGAGCTAATGACTGCATGTCAGCCACCCTTCGATACCATACTTGGAGAAGCCAGCATTTCAGTTGCCCTGGCGCAAACAGGGGTCGAGGCTGCCTTACTACCATAATTGTATTTTTAATTTTCTCTTCTCCTCGCGTTATATTAGTATTGATAACATAAATTCGTAATTTCACCATCGTTACGTTGTTGCTGCTGATAATCACAACAATAACAGCATAACAAAAGAATATGTTGCTACTAACAAACAGTTCTGTGAAAAATGTTTAAATCGGCGATTTTTCCTGGATTTGCATCTGAGTACAGGCCGTAGGAATATTGTGTTGTATGCAAACTTAATTCTTATTTTTGAGTAGAGTAAGCTTTGACAATAATTACCTGGTCCTATTTCATCACAAATAAGCCTTCGTTTTAACTGTTTTCAATGCAGAGGTAACCTATTACAGTAGTGAGTTGTTTTGCATATGTAGCACATGCCTTCAGTAATGACAGGCATGAAAATAACATAACAGTACGAGACAAGTGTGCATTGTTGCTGCAACTTTTTTATGCAGTGTCCACGAATATAAATTGCTCAAAACAAGCAGTGTTGATGTTATCTGCAAGTGGTTTACACAAGCACACATTTTTATTCAGCTGCCCTACACTATTTCCTTCCATATTCCAGAATAACATTCTCGCCGCAGTGCAGGTCAAGTCGATCTTACTCGTGCTAATTTATTTATTTGGCAGGCAATCACAGGTCCCAAACTTCAGTTTCTGGACCTCGTTGCCAGCTGGCCCGGTTCGGCTCATGACAGCCGCATTTTTGATAACAGTCGGGCCAGGGTGCAGTACGAACAAGGGGACATTCCCGGCATCCTTCTTGGTGACATGGGCTATGCATGCAGGCCATACCTGATGACTCCTTTGAGAGATGATGTTCTACCAGGAAGTCCACAGTACAAGTAAGTTCAAGCTGTAGTTTTAACAAAGGTAAAGGCAGCTCTCAATAAAGAATACGTTTATTTTCTACAGGTATAACAAGTCACAAATAAGAACGCGATGCAGCATCGAGCGAACCTTCGGGGTGTGGAAGAGAAGGTTTCCATGCCTCGACATGACACTACAAATCAAGACGGCCACGGTGCCTATCGTGATTACGGCATGTGCGGCGCTGCACAACTTGGGCCGGCTGCTCAAGGACCCCGTCCCACCCGCTCTACTGTACGATGCCACTCGTGATTGTACTGCGCCTGTTCCTGTCTCTAAAGCAGCCCAGCCGCCAGCCACAGTGCCACTAGTGGATTCGGCAAGTGGTTTTAGAACTAGAGACAGGATCATTGCCCAGTACTTTCACTGAGGGGCATCATCATGCTGGACATACAACTTGCAGAAGTAATGGGTGAAGGACAACTATCTTTTTCCTTGCCTTGTTTCTACATAAAAATCTACATCCTAGCCTTCCCTTCAAGAGTTCACTATTACCCATGAAATATTGTTTCTTGTTGCATTGCACATGTTTCAAATATTTCTTAAAATTGGTATAAAAATTTTAAATTGTGGTGTTTAATGCCTTGATATGACATGAGTTATAAAAGAGGCTCTAATGGAAGGCTTGGGAATAATTTAGAACAACTGGAGTCGTTTAACATGCGCCGACATGGAATAGCACGACATACGCATTGTGCACTTCTCTGGTTCTTGCATTTTCGCCCTTATTACCTGCGAAAAAACTGTTTCTCTTGCACGTGTGTATTTCTGCTTTCACAATATTAGTAGTGTTGTACTGAGACTGTACTGTATCATTTTCTGTATCATAATGTATCATATTGTACTGTATCATATTTCACTGTTTTTTTCATGCGCTGTTGCACTACACCAGTTTTTATTTCCTTATTTGTTGTTGTGTCTGCCAGGTAGTTACGCGCAGTGACCGAATGCTCAGCGAGTGCTACCTTGGCCGACAAACAGCTGGGCGCCCCCTGCAGCTGTAGTGAACATTGTGCTGTGCGCGTTTTTATTGCTTCACCATGAACTAATCACGTGCGCAACCTGTACATATTTATTATTGTGTAAATAGTTTTTGTGTACATTACCTCTCCCCCCCCTATCCTCTCTTCCTGTCCCCTCACCTCTTTCATTTCATTTCTCCATTCTGCCTGCTATCGTTCATTTCTGCTGGCCCAACTCAGGTGCTTCAGTATCGATGGTAGGCTAGCAAAAATATTTTCCTTTCTTTTTTTTATTATTATTTTAATAAACCAATTAATTACTTACTTGCTTGTTGTACATTTGTAAATGATCCACCAAGCGTCCGGTTCAAGCCTTCAGACTTTTACAGCCTCGGCGGCATATGATTACGTATGCACCATAATTCTTCCTGCTTCTAATAAATGCTAATTTCATCCAAATTGCTTAGCGAAACCCTCTAAGGACATATAGATTTCAAGCAAGGCAGGAATCGCTGATTAGCATGCACCTACACCCTGCCACACAGCTACAAAAAATTATGGTCAGTGACTACATTCCTTCACTTCGATTGCAATACCTGACCACAGAAAGCTTTGTTGAACTCTTGAGTATGTAAATTGTTGAACAAAGCACGGATAAGTTATGACGAAGATATGGCGAATCATGCAACTCACTGTGCACACAGCTGCCTCCAAGAAACCTTCAAGTTTAAATGTCACTTGGAAGAACGGGCAGTTGGAGCCTAGATTTTGTTGTTTAAAAACGCCTGTGCCAGCACTTGGAAAAACCTACTCACTGTGCACATCCATGAGTGGTGCCGGAAAATTAGGAGGTTAGACACAAGCGGTTTTTGCAAGCCACTAGCTCAAGCCCCTAATTTCAAGTGACCTCCCGGACATACAGCTTCTATGTTATGGATATGAGAAAATGCCAGTGCAAAGCTTTGTATCACGCAAAATTGCATTCGTTGCGGCCAAAGGTACCAAAGTGTGAAAAGGACATTGTTCTATCTTTCTAACAGCCAACTGAAACATAAATTCATCCCGGTACAAGGACCAAGCCTATGACTACTGCCCGTTGGGGCAGTTGCTCTAGAAACCAAGCTAATCAGGATGGCTAGCAGATGCCAGTGCAAGACTGAACTGGTCAACTTGGAAATAAGAATGGGGAAATGACGCTGTTGTCCTCGGTGAAGGCTGGCAATATGGGTCCAGTAATGTTGGCAATGGTAATCAATGAACCTCTCAAGTGGCATATCAGTGAAGAAACAGCCCAGCAATGGTCTGTTTTCACTGATTCAAAAGCAGCCCTCCAAGCGCTACAATCTGCTCGTCATGGGTTCCATGAACAACTTGTTGCCGAAATCCGAGAGCTCCACCACACAGCCACCAACAAAGGGCACGATATTGTTTACCATTGGCTGCAAGGACACAGCGGCATCACAGGCAACCACCATGCGGACGAGACCGCGCGAACTGCTCACCACGAGGGTGATTGTGTGTCCATCCCCATCACGAGACCCGACGCAGCACTGTTGCGGGACATCACGCTTGCCGCGTGGAATTCAGGCTAATTCTCGCATTTGCCTTTAAAAACCTTAGACCCAGATCTAAAGCTTTGGCTTCCATCTGGCCTACCGCGATGTGAAGCAACTTTGTTGCGTCGCCTGTGGCTTGGTGTAGCTTTCACCAAGCACTACTCCTTCCTAATAGGTATGTGTGACAGCCCTGCTGTGCCATCTGCGGGTGTGATGAGACTATAGCCCACATTCTTTGTGAATGCCCTGCCTACAGCGCCGAAAGACAGTCTCGCTGCCGTGCACTGGAGAATCTAGACCTGCACCCACTGACGGGTGCAGGTCTAGATTCTCCTCACTACTTTCCCCCGTGCAGGGTAGCAAACCGATTATTCACTGGTTAACCTCCCTGCCTTTCCTCCTAATCCTCCTGAGAAAACCATCCCACCCATTTCTCTCATGTGTAGTTTGAGAGTTTATAGGTTCTCTTAAAATTTGTTCAGCATATGCCATGGTTTGGTGAACAGTGTTTTCCACAACTCAAGGAAGTTTTGTAAATTGCACTGTTACAAAATGAAGAAAAAACCCTGAGTGCACTTGGTGCTGCATTTTATTTGCTTATTTATGCAATACCCACAGTGGCCAACACTGGGGCAGGAAAATCACACACAAGCAAAAAACTTGACAGTGTTCCCCAGCAAAAGTGCCCATAAAGTGAGTTGGCCGTAATAATGAATTGTGAAGAAAAAGAAGCAAATATTCTTTAAATAAAGCTTTATGGCTGCAGCCTGCTATAGTGGCACATGGAAATTGGGAAACACGGGAGCGTTATTGTAATCGCGAGGAGCTTTAAAACAATCAATATCAATATACAAGGGGTACAACATCTGGTAGAGGCACTTGGGATTTGGTTGTCATCGCTGTCCATAATAACAAGACAAAAATACATATGTCCCAATAGGCTATATGCATTTTCACCCTGCCCATTGTCTCGACATAGACATTGGATTTGAATGAGGCATAAATACAATCCAAAAGTTTGGTCCCAGAAAAACTGCCCCTTTCAATAGGGGTAAAATTAACATGGCATGACTGTACATTAGATTCAACAGATGATCATACATGGTACAAAGCTGTAAAGAAACCTATGCGCTATGCAAAAGACATAATGAGAAAAAAAACATTGCTGGAAAACGACTGTACCAAACAAAGGAAGAAAAGTAGATTTCAAAACAGCATTCACTTACATATGCAGGAAACTTGGGAATTAGCAAAAAATAGCATTACGTACACTTCAAAACATCAAACAGGAAATGTAGCAGAGGCGCTTTTTAAACCAGCTTTTAATCTACTGCCGTGGTTCCAGGAAAGAAGTGGCTGGACCACAACAATGTCTAAAAAGTGCAGTCAACCAACCCCGTAGAAAGTGCCAAGTCGGCCTCAAAGTGGCAGTTACGTCCTCACGAAATAACTCACGGCAGGATTGCCGCGCTCTTTTCCTCTAATGATTAATAAGAACGACAAAACATTTGGTTCAAACAGAACACATTACTAAAACCATACTGCACAACCATGTGTCAATGCGTCAACGACCGTATGAGGCAGCACCGCACTTCGCTGCAGCCAGGCAACACAGCAAATCTTCCAAGACATTGCAACCACTGCAAAGACTGCACCCCTCTGTTCCATAATGTCAACATCATCGGCTGCGGCAAAACACAGATAGAACGAGAAATCTTAGAAGCTTTTAAAATCAAGCAGTTAGGAACTGAATGCGTCAGCGACAGCTCTGTCAGGTTCACGGCAAAAGAATACACTTTCATGAATGGGACATAGGTTGCCACATGTTTCTTCGCTCGCTTAATCAGTTTGTGTTTGCTGTTTTGATAGCGTTTGTGGTGCTCACGCGCATGTGCGCCCTGTTCTGATGTTGGCGAAGTAAAGAATTTTCAGTTGTGTTTCCAGCGTTGTCCTGTGTACTTCTCCTCCTTGTGATTGCGTCCTTTTCGCTGGTTTTCCTCATACCATGCACCAACTGGCCCAACAAGCTACGCTTCTTCAACGCCCGACAAGGGTGTTCGCCGGTTAAATTTCGCGGTTTTTCTCACCACGAATCGTGCGCATTTTTGTGTACATAATGCACCATCTCTTGAGGGTGAAGTAAGCTTTGTTTCTTGAAGTTTACTTTTTTTTGCACTAGGGCGCAGCACAATGTTCTCAATACTAGAGCCGCCAGAGCGTTCTCACTTGAGCACGGAACGCACGTTGGCGCGGTTCGTTGACAAGCATGGCAACGTTTGCACTGCGTGCGTTTTTCGGTGGTGCATTTAGCGAAAGCGAAGACGACTTCAGTGAGGAAGAGAATTACGTGCCTCCATCGGACAGTGATGACAGTTCTTCCACTGAAGCGAGTGACGATGACGACGGCGGCGGTGGAGACAGCACCTCTGTTGACACACAAAACAGTGCGCGACCACGTTCTGCGGACTGGAAGGTGTACGCGGATAATATGCCCGATTTCACACAATTTCCCTTCACTGTCACGAACCCAGGATCACAAGTAAGCACTTGTAATCTCAACTCTGAGCTGGAATATTTTCAGCTGTTTTTTACAGACGACCTGATGGACAATATTGTGCGCGAAACAAACCGCTATGCGCGTGAAAAGATTTCGAGTGCCGGTGAGCTTCCAAAGGACTCAATTTGGAAGGACTGGGAAGACGTGACCTTGACAGAATTCAAGGCTTTTCTTGGTGTAATCGTAAACATGGCCTTGAATCCAAAACCAGAACTGAAGGAGTATTTTAGCCAAGATATTGTCAACAAGATGCCTTTCTTCCCGCACGTTTTCTGCCGGAAAAGATTTCTGCAAATGTTTTGGATGTTGCACGTTGCCCCGTGCCATGATGCCTCTTCAGGTCGGCCGGCAACACGTGGAAGCAAGATCAGGGACGTCGTGCATTACATCGACGCGAAATGCAGAGAGCATTTCAGAGCCGGCCCCAAAATTTGCATCGATGAGAGCACTGTTGGCTTCAAGGGCCGTGTCTCGTTCAAATGCTACAATCCACAGAAGCCAACCAAATGGGGCATGCGTGTTTACGCACTTGCTGACTGCCAAACGGGGTACATTTCGGCAATCGAGCCCTACTACGGCAGCACAACTGACAGTCTCGGCCGTCCCGAGCTGCCCTTCACCTGCAGGATTGTTCTTCACTTGCTCCAGAAAGTGCAGCAAGCTACGCCGGGGAGTGGCTACCACCTCTACACAGACAGATTTTACACTTCTCCAATGCTTGCCGAGGAGTTACTTCTACAGAGAGTACAATTGACTGGTACCGTGATGCCAAATCGCAAGCAAATGCCACAGCAGGTCAAGAAAAAAATGAAAAAGGGCGAAGTGGCAGCTTTCAGAAAAGGGCGCTCCTACATGGTGCTTTAGTGGCGAGACAAGCGTCAAGTGACGATGCTCAGTTCTGCCCACAATGTATCTCTCAAAGAAATGACAAGGACACAAGCAGGTGGAAAGAAAGTGACGTTGAAGAAACCAGTGGTCATATGTGACTACGCAGAACACATGGGTGCAGTTGACCGTGCGGACCATTACTGCGCCAGCTATGCATTTTGTCGAAAGACAATGAAATGGTGGCGAAAGCTTTTTTTTTGGCTTTTGGAAGTTTCCACCGTAAATAGCTTTATTTTGAGGCGCACACAGCTGCAGAATCGTGGTGAGAAAGAATAGCGACACCTGCAGTACCGCCGCAACCTCATCCAACAGCTGGTGGGTGACGTGAGTGCTAGAGCCAAAAAGAGCGGCCCGTCTGCGCGGAAGGAGTGCGAGGAAAGGCTAGATGGGAAGAGCCATTTCATATACAAGCTGCCAGGCCGAAGCAGCAGGGGCTGTGCAGTTTGTAGCGATAGAAAAACAAGCGGAGGCCGGAGGGAAACTGTGTGTTTTTCTGTAAAACCTGCAGTAACAACCCTGGCCTGCACCCAGGAGAATGTTTCGAGCGCTATCACACGCTTCCGAAATATCGGTAGAGAAGTTGCCAGGAAAATGCAATAGAAAAAATAAATATCCTTTGAGTTTTTCTTCCACAGTTTGTGTTTTTCTTCGCGGCGCCACAAACTGGCAAAATAGTTTCGGACCAGGACAGCCGGAAAGTGGGTAAAAGATTCGGAAAGTGGGTAAAAGTTTCGGAGTGAGTTGGCCGTAATAATGAATTGTGAAGAAAAAGAAGCAAATATTCTTTAAATAAAGCTTTATGGCTGCAGCCTGCTATAGTGGCACGTGGAAATGGGGAAACACGGGAGCGTAATTGTAATCGCGAGGAGCTTTAAAACAATCAATATCAATATACAAGGGGTACAACATCTGGTAGAGGCACTTGGGATTTGGTTGTCATCGCTGTCCATAATAACAAGACAAAAATACATATGTCCCAATAGGCTATATGCATTTTCACCCTGCCCATTGTCTCGACATAGACATTGGATTTGAATGAGGCATAAATACAATCCAAAAGTTTGGTCCCAGAAAAACTGCCCCTTTCAATAGGGGTAAAATTAACATGGCATGACTGTACATTAGATTCAACAGATGATCATACATGGTGCAAAGCTGTTAAGAAACCTATGCGCTATGCAAAAGAAATAATGAGAAAAAAAAACATTGCTGGAAAACGACTGTACCAAACAAAGGAAGAAAAATAGATTTCAAAACAGCATTCACTTACATATGCAGGAAACCTGGGAATTAGCAAAAAATAGCACTACGTACACTTCAAAACATCAAACAGGAAATGTAGCAGAGGCACTTTTTGAACCAGCTTTTAGTCTACTGCCGTGGTTCCGGGAAAGAAGTGGCTGGACCCCAAGAATGTCTAAAAAGTGCAGTCAACCAACCCCGTAGAAAGTGCCAAGTCGGCCTCAAAGCGGCAGTTACGTCCTCATGAAATAACTCATGGCAGGAGGTCCGCGCTCTTTTTCTCTACTGATTAATAAGAACGACAAAACATTTGGTTCAAACAGAACACATTACTAAAACCATACTGCACAACCATGTGGCAGCTAAAAACAGAATCTGCATGCTTTTACCTTGAATAAAACCATACTACAAACTGGATATAGCAACTGGCTATCTTTAAGGGGGTTTAATGTCCCAAACTGAGTCGGGTTACGAGGAACGCAGTAGTGAATGGCTCCGTAAATATAAACTCCTTGGGGTTCGTTAACGTGCACTGACATCACACGGTACACAAACCTCTAGAATTTCGCCTCCACCAAAATTCAACCGCAGCAGCTGGGATCGAACCTACGGCTTTTGCGTCAGCAGCCGAGGGCCATAACCACTGAGGCAATGCGGCAGCTTGACTATCCTAAACACTACAGACATTCTGTAGTAAAAAGCAACTAAGAGAAGCTGGATGAGGTTGACATTCAAGCAAGACTTAAAGGCGCTGTGAAACACCTTCCGAGGAGAGCACATCAACTCTCTCAATCACTGCATTTGCTTGTCATGAACATCCGAGCCAAATAATACACCTCTACACCTGCAGAGAACCCACAATCACGCGCCAAAGTTGGCCAGCACTTCCCGGAGACTTATATGCTCGCGCCCTTCTCCATCGCTCACAAATGCGTATATAAGTTGAGAGATGGCTACTGGTTGCATTCTTTCAGACGTCGGGCAGCTACTATGGCCACGGCCAGTAAGCCGCGTAGCTCTGGTGGGTCAGGAAGCTTTGCACCCCGGAGGTGGGGCCGGCAGAGGAGCGCCGACCTTCCAGCGTGCAAAGTGTGATGAGAGGAGAGAATTCAAATTTTGACTGCAGAGAGCTCAGCCGCTACAAAGCGCATTAAAAAAATTCTTGCTACACAATATTCGTGAACTGGCATGCTTTAACGTCCCAGGCATATTGTAACTTTACTAGAGCCCCTTTCAGAGCTCCTATAAGAGGTTACAAATTTTTCACCTGCTGCGATGGCTCAGGGGTTATGGTACTAGCCTCTTGGCTGTGGCAGCTGCATTCGTTAGGGGGCAAATTGCAGACTCCTGTGTTCTATGCGATGTCAGTGCACATTAAAGAACACCGTCTGGCATTATATCGACTTCATCTGGCTCCTTATTTGTATACCCCCCCACTTCATCCCTTCTCTCAGGCGACTTGGCCATAGTTGCAGTGCTTTCATTTTTCAGATTATGTCCCCCTGCCCCACCTCCAACATCACCCTCCTCACAGTTCCCCCTTTACTGCTTTTATCTGCAGCTCCAAAAGGATCTTTTTCGACCGTTTCAAGTCATTCTTAAGCTTAAGATTTTCCATCTCGAGCTGATGGACTGCCGCTCGCTTTGCGAGCTTGTCGCGGTGGTCTGCTCGTAAGAGTCTCATCCGCAGCCGGTGCTCTTTACACTTTTGTGCCCTCTCGGTAGAAATATCGTTAAGGCGAGCTGCTAGCTCTTGCTCGACCAGCGACTGCCTATGCATGCCCGCAGTGCGGCTGGTACCTGCTGCGCTTTCTGCAGAGGCAGCAGGAAGCACTGAGGGTGAGGGCGCTGCGGCTGCCGGTGTTGCCGGAACAAAAAAACCGCTTGGCGCAGGTGGCACAGCAGGCGACTGCCTCTGTGAGCTCATGCGGCTGGTACCTGCTGCCCTTGCTGTAGAGGCAGCAGGAAGCACCGAGGGTGCTGCGGTTGCCGTTGCAGCTGATGTTAAGGAGGCTGCCATGGCCACTGGCTCCTCTTCCATTTGCTCATCTTGCTGCGGGCTACCCTCTTCATAGTGCCAGGACCACAGCGGGTCCTCTGCATCACCTAATCCGGAGGAAGTGCTTGCTATTAGACCTTGAAATGAGGGCAAATCCAATGCAATGTCGCTTTAGATCAAGAAACACTTCAATCTTTGCTAGTACTGTAGGCTACCTTAGCCTTTGAATGGTTTACAATGAAGTGGGTACTTTAAACGCATTCTGCGCTATTTTGTACGCTTGTATTCGTTGCTTTCAATGTCCTTCAGGTGACATTTTACCATTTTTGGTCGTGCAGTAACTCAATCAATGCTTCCGTTAGAGTTCGTTTATGTAACAAAACAGGAGGCATAAAACATGCACTTAGCCTGCTTCGAAGGGAAACATTTCCGGAATACATTCGTCACATACACTGCCAATCATGCTCCTTGGATGACCACCTTGGAAAATATGTTCGGCCAGTGCATTCGCACCTCTTAGCTGTAGCTTTGATAACACTGGTCACACAGGCCAATATTTTTATGACAGGTCAAGACAACACAGATGCCACAGAAAATTGGACATGGCTACCGCTGTTATGCACACTTTTAATGACAGAAGAGCTCATATGCTCAGAAAAAAAACAAAATAATAAGCACAGAAGCAGCCTACAACAGCAAAAATGGTCAGACACAAGCGCCAGGCAGGGATGCTGCAATTCATTTTGCTGGAGTGTTTCATCTAATCCTCTAGGCATAAAAACAGAAAAGCAGTACATACACAGAATATGTATTCCAAGAAAAATAATCTCATATATATTTTTTGGAGCTTGCAGTACAATATATATATATATATATATATATATATATATATATATATATATATATATATATATATATATATATATAAATAAGTCATACCACTGGCTCCTGGAATAGAACCATCTTGAGTGCGCGAAAGCAGGGCGGCCACCGATGGTGTGGGTTGGGACTCGCCGCCTGGGTCTGCTTGGTGGCGATCACTGTCGAAGGGGTTCGCAAAGCGAACCCCCATGTGGGATGCGACACTGCCAACTCTTTGCAGGTCTTCAGTGAGCTGGCTGGGGGCCGCTGAGCCGCCGCCTAGGTATTCACAGAAAGCGCTGTTACAACCACTGGAAAAATCCCTCGATGAATATTCACAAACACTAAGCACATTCGACATGAACGCCAAAGTATCTTTCAGAATTTAAGCGCTACGAAGCAAAGAAAACATGCATGTTTATTCGCGCAAGCAGGAGCCTTTTTCTCTGAGAGAAGCACGATATTTGCATTTATTTAGTAATACTCTCCGGGTGAAACAACCTTAAACATGCTGACTCCAAACTGCGGGTGCGTGAAAGCTAGATACTAACTGTGGCAGTGAAAACGCACAGCAAGAAAATTGGCAGCACAAGTTCCAGCACCTCACAGTTCACAATTGGTAGCGAGGTGCTGGAAGTGGCAGAGGAACAGGTCACTTAGGGCAACTAGTAACAGCTGATCCGAATCATCAACGGAAATAATAGAAGGATAAGAATGGAATGGAGTGCATATGGCAGGTTTTCTTAGATCATGAATGTCAGTGTACACCACTGTTCCTCAAGAGAAAAGTGGAGGCTAACGAAAAGGGTTCAGCTTAAGTTAAGGACAACACAGCGAGCGACGGAAAGCAAAATGGTAGGTGTAACGTCAAAAGACCAGAAGCAGGCAGAGTGGGCAACTTCTTTTCAATTTTAGGGCGTTATTAATGTAGAGCACTGTGGAGCTGGGCTCACTGGCTTCATAGACAGTCTTTAAAATGCTTAATTTAAGTAACCAAAATCCATCATGTCCCAACAGAAACTGTTAACTGAGCTTTGTTCATGACCATGATTACTAGCATTGAAATAGTATGGATAAACTTTTTTTTAATGCAGTCGATCACTCCTTATGTGCTGAGGTATATATATAGCTGAGGTCAAATTATGAAAAAGGAAATTCGATCAATACCAACGAACGGGAATCGAACCCGCGGCTGCGCGAACAGATCTTTAACGGCTGTTGGGCGAGACCACTACGCTACCGTCGGAGCGAACACACCTCTTGTTAAACTGCTCCACATTCTCGCGCCGTGAATTAGCGTCGTCTTCGACTTTTATTTGCTCCGTCCCGCGGCACTGCCTGCTCACCGTCGTCTTCTACGTAGCACAAATTCGTGCTTTCGCTCAGATTCGAATGTCGTAAACATTCTCTGTATTTTTTTTTTTGAGGGGCGGAGGGGGAATCTAGTCATAAAATGCAGGCAGCAAGCAATCGGAACAGTTCTGTAATCTGGGAGAGAACCTCTGAATTCGTCAGCAAAAAAGGATCAAAGATGAAAGAAAACAGGACTTACCGGTCTTAAATATCTCCCGGTTTTCGTCCGCTTTCGCCTTTCGCCACTTATTTTTCCAGTTCTCCCAGCATTTCTTCAGCTGGAGCCATGTCCGTGGGCTCACGTTGTGACTGGAGTTGAACTGGGTTTCTATAAGCTCCCACTCTTTCCTTTTCCGTGCAACTGACACTGCATCAGTTCTCTTGTTCTCTAGTACGGCCTTGTGCTTGTCGACGAGGTCGAGGAGAAGAGCTCGCTCTACTCTGGAGAAGTTAATTTTGCCCTTCTCCGTTTTCTCCATCACGCGCGCGTCGCAACACAGCACCAAAGAATAACGCAGTACAGAAAACAAAACACACTACAAATGACTACACACTATCAATAAATATAAGACCAAAATATATACGATACAAGCAGTGAATTTACAATTAAAATGCGCGATAACAATATAAAGCAGAGACAAAGAGCTGGCGATGATGCAACCGATGGACGCGCGCGAGCGGAAAGACTACGACGTCGACAGGAGCAGTACTACGCGCGCTACTATAGTGACGTCTTTGTTTGTGGCCAGACAAGTAATATTAGTTCTCCAAAGCTAGCCGAAAAAAACTTTTTGTTGTTGTTAAAACGTTAGTTGAGACTTGTACTATGTATTAGCAGCGCTGTTTTGGCGCTTCTGTTCTTTATTTGTTCATGAATTTATTAGATATACAGAAATGTTTGCTTAGCCTCGTTCCCATGGCGCCTACTTACATCTAAAAGCGCTACTTTCATAAGTGCTGCTTAAGTGCCGTTTTTGAAACTTCCTTCGCCACTCATACTTTACTCAGAACTTAAGTCACGAACTTAAGTCACACTTTGAGTGCCGTTCTTGAATACGGCGGTCAGTCTTAGTTCGAAGAACGGTCAGCGAACTCCACAACGCTGATGCACGAATAAGTGAACCAGGCCGATTCCACCAGACTCTAGAGAAAGAAATAGGTTATCGCGACGCATGGGTTCCCATTGGGAACGCCATACGAATGTAGAAAATATTCTGTGAATCACCTGCACTTTCTTCCTCGCATAGTGGAGAACCTGCAACACATAGGCAAGTTTTGCAAATAAAAAAATGTTGCAGAGTTGAGCCCGAGCAAACAGTTATAGTTTTCTACCCGTACAAGCCTGGGTTTGTCGCCTCATGGAGACTATCTGTGAATCCCAGTAGGCGTTACTGTTGCGAATTTGGTGAAGAGGAACCCCTAGGTAGTGAAGGGGCCCGCAGTCCCAGCTTATGCCGCCATAATGACTTGGCGTTGTACCCCAAAACCCCTTGGATTTATCTAGAATAAGAGCAGCATTTGATACCTCGAAAAACTGTTCAGTGAAATGCAATGCCTCAAACACACTCTTTTTGTCAGAACAAAAGAGGGCGACATCATCTGCATAGGCTAAAATCTTAATTTCACACTGCGACAGGGAGAAACCACGGATAAATGTGCAGTTAATAATACTGAGGGAAAGGGGTTCAAGATAAAGGGCAAACAACAAAGGCGATAAGGGACAGCCTTGGCGAACACATAATTTCAATGCCATAGGTTTGGTTAGCTCTTGGTAAACAATTAGCCTTGTATGGGACTCCGTATAACACAGTCTTATGCCCCTAAGCAAAAAATTTCCCAGATTTGGATCCTCTAAGACCGCAAACAAGAAATCGTGACGAACTTTATCAAAGGCATAGGCAAGGTCCATCTGAATTAGAGCTACTTGTCCGATCTCATCTGATACTTTCTCCACTACTGAACGTGCAATATGAATATGGGTTTGGATGCTGCGGCGTCTGATACCGCAGATCTGATGCGTGCCTATTAAGTGACGGACAACTAGCTGCAGACGATTGCAAAGAACCTTTGCTAAAAGTTTGTAATCCACATTACAAAGGGAAATTGGACGATATCCCTCCACTGTTTTCAAGCGATTTGAATCCGTGCTTTTTGGAATGAATATAGTATGCCCAGAATAGAAGGGGGAAGGGCAAAACAAACAATATCGTAGGAAGCCTGGAAAACCTCCATCAAGACAGGCGCTAGGCAAGTGGAAAATGTTTTATAGAACTCGCTAGTAATTCCATCTGACCCAGGAGATTTCTGAGCCGTCGGGTCAGAAATGACAAATTTCTTCTAAAGTGATAGGCCCCCCACTACAGGTCGCTGCTCATTGTCAAGTCGGGACAAGGCTTCGAATAAGTGACAGTAATCTGATGTCACATTTGTGCCCGCACAACCACCAAACAGGTTCCAATAATAGTCAAAGCCTCAATAATACCAGGACCATCGCTGTAAGTGCAACCACCATACTGAATTTCCAATATTTTTTTAGCTAGAGCAGTCTGCCTTCCATCACTCAGGGCTCGACGAGGTGGTTGCTCATCCATAAATCTAAGGGACCTAGATCTTATCAAGGCCCCTTTGTATCTTTCGGTTTCAAACTGCTGAAGCTCTGCTTTTACGGCAGAGATATCTCCTACATAGGCACCTAATTCTCTCTAACCCATGTAGCTCAACCAAAGTACGGCTTTCGCAGGTGATGTCTCTTTAAAAACGCGATCCTTGCTGAGGCTTCAATAGCAATGTTTTTTGTTTAAATAAGTTCCATTTTTGCAAAACTGAGGAATCACCGCGTGACCACGTGTCCTTCAAGCAAGTAGATACAGCACGTTTGAAGGTTTCATCTGAGAGCAGGCAGCTATTCAGCTTCCACAGCTCCCATCGAGGATGGAGTATGCGCCGACTGTATACCTCCCTATCTGACGAGACACCATGCAGTGATCACTGAATAATATGGGCAGCACCCAGTAACCAAAAACGCTGGCTGGTAGCATGTCTGCTGAAACGTAAACCCTGTCAAGCCCAGCACTGGGCGAGCACTGAAAATGAGTGAAATGGATGTTATGTCCCTTATCTTGCCCAACATCCACCAGGGTGTATTCGCATGCCAAATCAGTGAGTAAAACAGCACTATAGGGTAATATCACTTACTTAACACTGATCGGTCTTCATCCCTACAAACGCAATTGAAATCACCCAACAGCATAACCTAACGATCCGTGGAAAAATGGTCGACTAATGACAGAAAAAATAGCCTTCTATAACTCTGCTCTACAGGGGCATAAAAACAAACAATTCGCTAATGTACACCCGAAATTGCGAGGTCACAGCAGATAAGTCGAGCCACGGCGGCTCGAGGTTTACCTGTGAATAAAGGCGCGTGTAGTGAACACGCCTTTGATATATTAACTCTTCCGAACCAGATGTCGCCGCGCTTGCGCTGTCCTAGCAGGGCTAGGCCATCATCAATTATTTAGTCGTTCAACCTGTCACGTTGTCTGCGCCCTCCGGACTGCAGACCTCCTTGCAAGCTTGGCAGACTCAACTTCGTTCAAGCAGGCCTTGATGCTAGGTCTTGTAACTTGGCTGTGCAAATAACGATGAACCTGGTTGCCAATGTTGTTCAGCCTCTCATCGAAGGTTCGGGAAATGCCAAAGACCAGGCAAATGTTTACATGAGAGTTCAGGTGGTTTGCTTCTAACAAAAAATCTAGCTTGTTTTTACATCCATGAAGTCTGCTGATTTGTTAAAGGGACCATGAAATGATTTCGATGGTCCTATTCTATAGTGCAGCAGAGCTGTAGAGGTGGTGATAGTGGATATTCGAGTCAAAGTTAAACGCTCTGCGTCCAACCTATCACTTAAAATTAATTTTTAAATATCGCTGCTCACAGCAGGTGGACACCATTGAGGGCGACACATGACCGCACGTTCCCCACCCTGATGACGTAAGTGGGCAGCCTCGACAATCTCAGTGACCACTCTGGCCACGAAGGTCATTGTCATTGTGTGCGCCCATTGTGTGCGTCATTGGGAGCGTGGCAAGATGGCGCGCGGAAGGGTACAGTTCAAGCCTGTTTTCTTTAACTTTCTTTTCTGTCGCGCGTCGGCGTGTTGAGTGGAGGAGGCTGAGGAGAAGCATAATATTTAATCGCCGATATCTTCAGTGTTAACGAGCTAGCTTTAAATATTTTTGCGGTATAATGACAAGTGATGGAATACCGATCGCTCATGCGGTTTTCCTAATCTCAGTGTGTAAGTACCATTTCACAGTCGCTTTAAGCCACGTTGCGAAGGTAAATCTCTGACATTAGACGTGTCACTTGTTTCTGGTTGTGGGAAATAAAGCAAAATTCAGCGAATAAAGCTCGTTTTCTTTGTTTCTTCGTGAGCTGTCTCACTGGGAGGCAGCATAGGCTTCCATGCTACACATCCATACGAGTACTTTTGTTTTTTGTTTGTTTCAACAAGCTCTAGTGTTCATAATCAGGTGTTTACATTGAAAGATCCTTCTTTCCATGGAGACCGCTATGTGTTGTTCGCACAGGTTGCCGAAAGAGGGTGTGTACGCAAGTGGGAATAACAGAGCCATTAAGAGTTCGCTGAAAAGATTACGGACACTTACAAAGAATTTCTCCGGCTATATGCAAGCAACACCTTTCGATCTGGCTTATTTCTAACCGGCAGTACTTTGTCGTTGAAGATTGGCTGCTCGAACTTGCTTTTTTCGTATCGTTCTTTTCTTGCAGGCATTCAAAAACTAAGCCTTAAATTGATTCCAGGACACAGTTATGTCTCCGTACAGTACAGCTGTGGAGGGCTTGCTGCTCGTAGTGGAGAGGGGTTATGACGGAGGGGACGGTTATGGTCTGAAACTTTTCCAGCAGCATTCTTCTGGATAAAGGACTCAGGAATGCGAAGTTTCCCCCGGATATGCACACAACTGTTCCTGCACTTTTACTCCACACTATCGCAGCCTGTCAGCTGTCGACAAAACGGTCGCGTGGTTTACGCCTATTAGCAGGCGCATTAACGTCTCCAAGTCCATGGCACTTGCCTGGGACAGCAAAATCAATGAGTATCGAGCAAGGCGTGTTTCAACACTATCAAGGGATGATCAACGTGGGCAAGTTTGAATTGATTCAGTGGCACACGATCTAGAAGGTTGTGCTAACACCTAATACACTTCAAGGAACCATCATTATTTTTAAAGTTGTGGCATTGCAGGCTCATAAGAGGCACGGACAGTTTTCAGCAAAATGCTATTTTTGCTTTGAAGAGGAATAGCAGCATTTCTCCTACCAGAGCAGATCGTTTATTTCGAGAGAATGCCAGAACCCTGTCCTCTTAATATAGGATGCCACGAGTTGTTATATGCGCACGAAAAGAATACTGAATCATCATGAGGAAGCCTCGCAAAGTACTCGTTGTATATCTGGTCTATAATACTGATTCACTTTA
Source organism: Amblyomma americanum (assembly GCF_052857255.1). Lineage (NCBI taxonomy): Eukaryota > Metazoa > Arthropoda > Arachnida > Ixodida > Ixodidae > Amblyomma > Amblyomma americanum. The sequence goes on along the minus strand of NC_135497.1, from coordinate 317,469,990 downwards.
CGTAATGTCCACACCGTAACGTCCACACCCCGATAAGAGGTCCAGACTTCATCAGTAAGTGAAGCGCACAAAACACGACTGTTGCTTCGATCGTGCGCTAAAACGTCGGCCAAACGAGGCGTTTTTTTTCCTTTGTGCGAAATTGTGCCGCGCACGAAACGCTTCCGCTCGTTCCGCCAATCGTACAGTCTTCCCTGCCGCCTTTCTCGCACTGCGCGAGATGGCTTCTATTGGATATTTTGGTTGTGTAGTTGTGTTTTTCTTGATGTTTTCTGCGGTTTGTGGTGGTGTATTATTACGCACGCATTTCATATGAGATGCGAGGCACCCGAAGGTGATCGAAGTGAGACGAGGACAGCGTCTGGTGCGTGCTAGGCCTGAAACCAGTTTTCCCCATCGCTTGGAACCATTTGCGCAGCAAGCTGGCTTTTTCCAGCAGAAGCCTGTGATACCTGTGCATTCAAAGGCGAAAGAAGGGAACAAAGTTTTTTGTGAATTGATAACTCGACAGTCTCCTGCTGCGACCATTCCGCTCATTTTCTTTTTTAAAGCGCGAGTACTTCGACAAGCTCGGCTTATTTTAACGGATTGCGTTTGCTTCATTTCGAAGTCTGGCGTTGGCCGCGAATTGCATGCAGGAACGACTTCCACCTCATGAAATATTACCCGCAAATACCATCACGATCCTTTCTATAGGTACTGTAGACTGTGGTAACGAACTCACTGTCAAACACTCTATTCTTAAGCCAAGTTTCTGTCAAAACCGCTAGTTCAGGGTCGTAAAAAGCAGAAGAGCCTCCAACTCAGTTGTCTTGTTTATGACACCTCTGCAATTAACATTTAGAATTTGCAGTGTCTGAGATCTCTTAGTCCGGAGTCAGTTTGATTTCTTTGTAAGCCTAAAGCGAGGAGTTCTTGTTTCATCCCATTCATACAGTACGCTGTTAACGCTATTAAGCTTTAAAGCGTTGCGTCCTCTTTCCCCTCGTTTTCAGAACTTATCCACTATTTCCGTATTTCCCTAACTCGTTTAAAAAAGGTCTCAGATAATGATTTTGAGCTTTTTTGGTGTTTAGATTTTGAGCGGTTTTTGGTGTTCTTGAGCAGTACGATTGTAATATTGAAATTTTTCACAGATGTCGAGGCGTTTCAAAACGACTGGTCACGCCTTATTTATTTCATTTTTACCCACCCTGTGGCACCTTTCGACACCACTCACTTTAAAACTGTTCCAGAAAAAAAAACACCCTCAATTAGTTGCTTTACCTGTTCCTCGCTAGTCTCTTCGCTAAGTTGTTTTATTCTGTAAATGATCGGGTTATTTCTCCTGCCTCTGTTTTCTAAATCGTCTATCTGATTCCTAATTGTACTAATCTGCTCCTGAAGTTCCGATATTGCCAATTACATGTCATTTACCTTCGTGGCTAAAACATTGCCATCAGTTCGCTGAGTTAAATCGGAAAGTTTATTCTCAGTTATGTTTTGAGACGCCTGCAGGCCCTCCATTGGTGAACTAACCTTGCTCTGGCCTTCTAGATATTCCTACAGCATTTGTTTTTAAATCGGGCCAGGATTTGTACCACCCCAAGACAACATATCTTTTGATAATGCAATCAAGCACGAAAGGAAGCGCTGAACACACAGTGGGCAGGGCAGCAGCACTAGAAAGCGATGGTTACTCCTGTAGCAATGTGCAGATTTGGAATCAATAACCTGAACCTTGGCCCCCAGTCCCCAGCGGCTGCGGAGCAACTGACGAAGGCGGCGATCAGACCTGTGACGCAGCGGAGGGTGCTAAGAATTTCTGGCTCCGGACAGGCCGCCACTGGAATCTGGACCTGGCAACGTTCAACGCTAGAACACTATCTAGTGAGGCTAGCCTAGCAGAGCTGTTCGAGGAACTATCGGGCATTAAATGGGATCTCATAGGGCTCAGTGAAGTTAGAAGGACAGGTGAGGCGTATACAGTACAAAAGTACGGGCACATACTGTGCTATCGCGGATTAGCGGATAGACGAGAACTAGCTGTGGTATTCCTCATTAATCAGGACATAGGTTGCAACGAAAAGCAGTTCTATAGTATTGAGAGGGTTGTCGCGTGTGTTTTTTGTGTGCGGTCGCTTTCGTGCGTAACGAGACTTGCGTCGTCCATGGAATTGGCCATGGTCGACGACGGGGACATCACATATATCCTTGTTATGGAGTAGTTCTACTCTTACGACAGTGAATACCAGGAAACCAACCCCGTGGTGTCCTTCGCCGCAACTCACTTGTTTGGACCGATTGTAGCCGAATTCCGAAGTACTGTGAAAGCGTGGTTGCAATTGCTACTTCAATTTCCAATTCATGAGGCTCTTCAGACTATCTAGAGAGTCGTTCGAACTTTCGGCGCGCTTCAAGGCCCTGCATTTTTTCCGACGCCTATAGAGGGCGCCCACGAATTACCGTCGAGAGCCCGCCTCGCTCATTTAGCTCTTTATAAGCAGTTTAAAAGCTACCTCGCTGCTTTGCGTGAGCCCCGGCATCCCCGTAGCCGCAGCATAATTAATGTCCAGGCAGCGGCGAACCAGCAGCATATGCCTGCATACTAGCGCAGCAGGCAGAGGTACCGCCGCCGGCAAAACACGCCCGCGATTCGCCCTGCTCGTATTTTTCCAACAGCCCACGCACCATTGTTGCGCCTTCTGAAAAAAAAAAATGTTCTGTGTGAACTCGCACGCACACGGACGGCTTAGATGTATCTGTTACAAGTCGCAGGTACAACAAATAACACAGAAAGTTACCACCTGTCGCGTAATATTTCAGCGTCATTTTCTCGCAAAATGGCATAGGACCCGTCGACGACAGCGAAGACCTCCCTCAATTCACCTTCAATACTTACGAGCATGTTAGCGTCGTCTGCGCGTCGTCTGCTCAAAGCTGTCTGCACGTGCACAACTTTCCTGCACCTCCTTCGCGGACGGTGCCAAGGTTCTTTGCACCACAGCGACACCCCGGCTTCACCCAAATCAATCGCAGACAGCGTTGCAAGGGGCGCTATTAATCGAGGGCTTTGGTGCAGCGCACCGTGAACCGGTGCCGGCGGTGCAGAGAACCACGGCTGAATCGAACAAAGCTATATTGCGCGTAGGACATATCCCACAGCACCCTTTCCTCTTGAAATTCATTAATGAGCCTTTCATTAAACTCTTGCATAGCTGCCATGGTGAGGGATGCGCCGGCTGCTGCTCCGCTGAAAAAAAAAAATCGACATTCGCGCGCAAAACGGATCGGAAGTTACGCACCCGCAAGGCCTAACGTCATTGGCTAGTCTCGCACGGCACTTCCGAGCGATGGGCGAAATTTTCTGCGAACCCAGAACCTGGGCGACGCGATGAGCGATAGTGCTTCGGCGGCCCTCAGCCCACCGCGCGGCATGTCGCCGCGAATTGTCGCCTCATGCGGTTAGCCCTTAAACAAATAAAAAGAACAAAACGCAGAGAGGGCAGACTTCCCTGGGGCCTCTTCGGCAGGAATAGTCAATGCGGAATCAGCAGCGCAGTTAGCTTAACTAGAGACACGTGCATTGTGCATGAAAACACAAACACAAAAAAAGGCGGCAAAATATCCGAGTTCGGGAAAGTGTCGTGTGGGGCTAAATGTGAATGGCGGGAGCATTTAGGCAAAGGTTCTTCGCGGTTCTTCAAGTGAACCTCGCTCGGCAATGTGGTCGAACCAACACCTCGCTGCGCCCCTCGTAGGAGATGGTGTTCGAAGTCAGCGAAGAGCCAGGACTGACGGGAGAGGGGGGAGACAGGGAGAGAAAGATAAAAAATATAAAGAAAAGAGCTACAGACGCGCTTGAAGGAGCCCGTCCCGGCGTTCGGTAAGCGTGCGGAAAAAAAAAACCGAGCTAGAGACGGGCTCGACGGTGGGTCTCCTCAATGAATGCAAGGAGCAGCCACAGGGCGCGTCGCGTTGTTTCGCGGGGCTGGTGGGGGAGATCAGTTTTTCACAGCTGTTGGTTGGGGGGCCAAGGGTGTAAGTTTGGCGCGCGACGAGGCAGGGACACAGCGGAGAGAGAGAAAGCTGTGGAGTCGTTTGCCTCTACCATTGCAGTCAAGGCGTCGGGAAGCAGTGGGCCTTTGTCCACTAATTTCCGCCCATGTGTGCCCTTTAGTCAGGGATTAGAGTGCAGCGCTGACAATGCACTGTGCGACAGGCATGTTTATGGGGCAGTCAAACTCACCTGCTCTGATAGATGGAGCCAACACTGCTCTTTACTAAAGCAATATCCCAAGGGACAATTGTAATGCATTTATAATGGCCACTCCCCTTGGCATTTCTTTTCTACAGGAAAAAATCCGTAGTAACGGTTGGTGGCTACCTGAGGGGCGCGCTGCTTGAAAAGGGACCACTGACAAACCAGGCACAATGCCACTGTGAATGGCAAGCGAAACAAAATCGGAAAAGCAAGAAAGGAAGAGTATACATTCCTTTGCGTGGGCAACAGTCATGCTGAATGCCTCTCTATGAGCCCTGCAATGCCGCGCACTCATTTTTGCTTTCATTTCTCATTTTCTTTCCAGGTGACCCGCTTTCCCCCTCGCGTTGCATCGGGAGGCGTACCACCAGCGCGATGTATAGCAGGAACTGTGGAAAATAAATAATCGCTGCTTGCGGACATCTTAGCTAAGGGCTATTACGGCAGTGCGAATATCTGTCACATAACATTGTGTTGTCTGGCTAGTTCGTGAAACGGGGACCTGGTGCGAAGATTGACAGGCGATCCCCACAATGTGATGAAACCAACGTGCGACAGGACCAACTATCGACCGCCTCGCCTCCGCTAGCGCTTCGCATTTTCTATGCCTTGCTTTAACTTCTGCTGCTCGCACAGCTGTGTCTTCGAACCTTGTCTGCGTCGGTTACTCTTGGGCCGCTCGTACCGCTGAGTCTTGACAGGATCGAGGTAGCCAAAGCAGGTGCCTGTATGTATGATCGCGTCGATGCCGCCAAACAGTGCCAGGTTGGTTATTGCCCGCAAATTGACGCAGTCGAGCATGTAGGCGGACATCGTGCTGAACTTGTCAATGACTCATTTCACGTGATGGAACGCATACCTAGATGTGCCACTGGTGCTTAGGCCACGGTCCTGCGCCATGGTCAGCTTGAACACAGGGTCTACGGTCATTCCACCCAGTGGTGGCCTTCTCGGGGGTGGCACACGGATTGTCGCGTTGACATTCGGCCCACCACTGGTCGTCCACCGTTTGTAGTGCCTGTTGTAGGCACTCAGTGACCAACCGAAGGACAAACGTCGTCCCACACAGGGCGGCACCATTGAGGAACGCATTGTGGCAGGCAACTGTACTGCAATTTACAAAGTGTCGAATCGGGAGCATGACCTCTATGCCCTGGTCTCCGCTCTCGGGCGAAAGCCAACTTGGGCAACCGAATTAAAACCGAAGGCCGTAAACCAGACCGAGCACGGCGCAGAGTGTACACTTCTCCTACACTTGTGCTTGTTCAGAGGCAGTTAAGGGAAGCTGGGGAGGTCACTGACAGGGACATGTAGTGGTGCTTGTCGTCATCACTGCATCAAACGCTGCGGGAAGCGATCACTGCTCGTGGCCCGAGGTTAATCGACTAATGGTTTTGGGGGAAAGGAAATGGCGCAGTACCTGTCTCATATATCGTTGGACACCTGAACCGCGCCGTAGGGGAAAGGGATAAAGGAGGGAGTGAAAAAAGAAAGGAAGAAGAGGTGCCGTAGTGGAGGGCTCCGGAATAATTTCGACCACCTGGGGATCTTTAACGTGCACTGACATCGCACAGCACACGGGTGCCTTAGCGTTTTTCCCCCATAAAAACGCAGCCGCCGCGGTCGGGTTCGAACCCGGGAACTCCGGATCAGTAGTCGGGCGCCCTAACCACTGAGCCACCGCGGCGGGGTAAATCGACTAATGCAATTCTCGTTTTACACCCTTGCACCCCAACGATCTCCAGGGCTGCAACTAAGAAAAACTACCCATTTAACATCCTGGATATTAAAGCGGGGTGCAAAATGAGTGTTACCCTATGAAAACACCCATTTCATGAAAATCGTGGGTGCTGTAAGGGTGCATAGATGGCATTCTGCCCATAAAGGTGCAAAGTGGTGTACAGTGTACACAGCGAGCGTAGCAGCGAAAATGAAAAACTTCAACACAGAGATGCACGTATATCAAGGGAGGCAGGTGCCTATCAAGCTATCAAGAGAATTGGTTAAATTTTTACAAGTACGAAAGAATACCAAATAGCGTCAGTATGAAATAGTGATTCATTTCGCGTGTGTGAGAGGTTTCGCGTGTTATCCCCTTCTGAGATTTCGATATGAATTTTTAGACTTGTAATTTTAAATTTTTTTGGCATCGTATATTTATTAAAGCGGAAAATTTTGGGGACCAGTAGGGAAGCCCGCGAAGCTCCTGTAATTTGTTAGCCCGAAAAAATTAACCGTGGAACTCTTTTTCGTTTATCACAGATTCGGAGCACGTGAACGATGCGCGATGCAGCAGCTTGACGTAGTTCCTGCCTCGTTGGCTACAAACCGCCACTACAAGCATAAAAATGATTAGCCGTTTGGTTGATCCTATTGGTTCCAACGAGGCTTCAAAAAGAACATACACACACGCAAAAAAGTGAACACTTCGGACCTGCGAGTTTATTTAGTAGCTTCGTTTTTGAATTTACTAGTCCGAACATAACACAGTAACACATTTCAAGGTCAATTCTTAAAAAAAATACCGCGCGTAATCACAACGACTCACTCTAGCGTGCCCTGATCCAGCGTCGCTGCATCGAGGCACCCTAACTAACGCGGTTAAAATGCGAATCACTGTTTAGAAACGACAAGCAACATATTCCCAGCAGCGCTTCTCTCGAAAAAAAAACCGCAAAAAACCGCCAAAACCAAAATAAGTTAGGCAAAAATGTGAAAATTTGTCTTTGGAATGCAGGACATGTTGTGTTAAATAAGCAGAATTTTGTATTCTTTATCGATCTAGTGTGTGCGCATCGCGCTTTTGAAACTAAGCCTGCTTGTAAAAAAAAAGTCTTTCCGTTCTCGTTAACACTACAATAACGAATCTACCTCGTAGTCCTAGGTTTTTGAAAGGAATACAGGATTAGCTCGAAGCGCTGTGAAATAGCTGCCGAAGAAAAGGTCTGTTTTACGCAGAACATCGAAACGGCGCGCCTCACGCAACAAAGTTGTGCGAGCCATGGCTAAGCCTAATTACATCGGGAGACCCAAACAATCTCTGATAACGACCGCGTCTTTGGCGCTGTTCCCATCGCAGGGACGGTGGACGGCGCAGTATACGCATTCGCACCAGGACAGAGAGACACTACCGCGTGGAACGCAGTAGTTCTCGACAAAGAGCCTAAGGTCGTAGCTGTCCGTGCTTAGGTGACGCAGCGCGGGCAGGGAATTCAGCAAGTGGTGCAGGCGCTCCGGCTTCAATTGCAGCGCGACGACCGTCAACGCAGTGTCCAGGGTAAGTTCCTCCAGGCATGGAAATGAAATCTGTCGATCGTGCAGGCAGCACAAGTGCAGGAACCCGCGGCAAATGGCATCACCGGCGATGAGCAGGTTCCTCAGTGTCCCGCTGGTGGCGTAGAAGAACCCATCGAAAACGACCATGGGCAGCTTCACGCACAGCTGGACCGTTCTGAGTTGAGGAAAAGCGCCGTAGTCCAACGGAGTGTCATCGCTGGATATCTCGCATGACACCAGGCGCAGTGTCTTGAGCTTCGGACAGAGCATGGTCAGCGATGCGAGCCTTAAGCCTCCGCAGCACCAGAGGGAGAGACTCTCCATCCGCGGCCACGTCTTCAGGAGGCTCTGTAGCTCGGCGCCAACGTCGGCGAAGCGGACGGAAGCTGCCAGAGACACTGACAGACTGCGAAGGTAACGGAACGCGGAGATAGCGGCGAACGCTGGCAGTGACCCCACGATTACCTGCAAAAACCGCCACATCAATCACTCCACTCATTAAAGTCGACTACAACTTCGAAGAGATCCCGCGGAACTCGCGTCATTTTCATGTACCCAGATGCGGCGCGGCGGCCACATTCCGGCAGAGGCTCCTTTGCTATGCGATGCGCCACGTGTTTACGCTTTGTGGGACAGCAGATATTTTATTCAGAATAGATTAAAAATTTTGTATTTGCACGAGGTGCACAGAAACGGTTCTCGACAAATTTCATAATTTCAGTACAAGCGGAAAAAAGTGGGACATATTTGTCCCCTTGGCATTAAATGGGGATAAATAAAATGGGATGCATTTGTCCCACTGACCTACATGTGTTTCCTCACAGAGCTTGTTTTTTCTAACCACTTCATGAACTTGTTTGCACTACTTCCCTTGTTATACTTGTATGCACTACTTCTACCATCGTGCAACACCAACAGCGTCTACGCCTTTGTTAGACTTTCACATGGTTGTGTTCTTTGACGATGAGCCGAACTTCACCCGAGATGCCAACTATTTTTGCCATTTTTTTCACCCTGCATGTTAATTTGGAAGGGCTTCTTGCTCCTGTCGGTTCTTAATGTTTAGCGACAAAATATTTTGGCGCACAAAACAAACTCTACATAGGATGTTTGAGAATTAGCACTCAATATTCAGTCATTAAATGTCCCACTATTAAATAGTCCAACTATGTTGGACTATTAAATCGCCAGCATTAAATGTCTAAAACCTTCGAAATAAGTGCACGTTGTGATCTACAGTTGTGCCTCTCTATGCAGAAAGAAGGAATCACTCACCGGACATTTTGTGCTTTTTCCAGATCGAATATAGCCAAAAACTTGCAACGCACCCCCCCCCCCCAAAAAAAAAAAACAACGAAGTTTCAAGGTCTCGACTCGCTACCTCATCTAGTACACCTGGCTGACACCGTTTTTAAAGAACTCACTGAAACCTAAATATAGGTGGGAGCACAGCGTAAGTCCCATTGCATCTTACGAGCCCTTCGGTATCGGGAATAAAGTGGGACGTATGTGTCCCATTGTCCCACAAAGGGTTTAAAGAACCCCAGGTGGTCGAACTTCATCCAGAAACCTCCAGAGACGACATGTCCCAGAGCCTGTGCACAGCTTCGTTGCGTTCAACCCTATACACAGCACCAGACCATAACATACCAAAACATATTGTATCATGCATTGTAACCAGAAAGCAGAAGCAGAAGCACCGCTGATAAGGATTAGCAAAAAAAGATGAATGGCCACTTGTGTTCATCATAAACATAGCCAAAAGAGTGTCAGAGTCTTTTGCACACGACAATGCCTTTCAAATGGAAAGTCTGGCTCCTAGCTTATGTACAGCAGCTTTCATGCAGCAGGAAACGTTAGAGCGGTGCGGAGTATTTGTGTACACGGACCAAATTTCAGCGGCAAATTTTTTTTCGCATATTTATAACGGTGAAATTCTAAGGGCCTAGTGAAGCTCTGGGATCAAATTTCTGTCATGAAAACGCATTTTCTTGTAACCAAGACAATTAACGAAGATTACCTTCCCATCCGATACCACTGAGCGCACAAATGACATAAAATCTTGGCAAAAAATACGTTAGAACAAAGACTTTTCTTCATTGATCCACCCGTTAGAGTAGCGAGTTTTGTTTTCCTATTTGAGGATCGGAACATACTCTTATTTTCTTAGTAATACAAACAATCGGCGGAAACTTTACGCGTTGATTGATTGCCTAATCAGAATTCTGAAACCCTGCCACGAATACCATAACAAAATAGCTGCGTTTTAACTACGGAATAAATGAACAAAGAAGCGCCGTAGTGGTGGGCTCTGGAATAATTCTGAACACCTGGGGATCTTTAACGTGCAATGACATCGCACAGCATAAGGGCGCCTTTACGTTTCGCCTCCATCGAAACGCCGCCGCCGCGGTCCGGTTCGAACCCTGACACTCCTTTGTCTCTTCCCTTAAGCCGCGGTTCAGGTGTCCGCTGATATGTGAGACAGATACTGCACCATTTCCTTTCCCCAAAAACATTTTTCTTTCATTTAAGTACTGCTTAATCTGGTAAGATGGCGAAAGCTGTGGTGTATAGGCCAAGTAGACGCGGCTTGGCGTCTGTAACGTTGAGTGCGTTCCGCGCACTGGATAGGCAGCGCGCCCACCCTGCCAGGTGGCAATTAATGGTTGATCGCGAGAGGCCGGTTACCCAATGAACGCTGCGGCCTATTGCTTCAGTGCCGCATGTTTGCCACAATATTGTCAGCGCTAATTCCCTGCAGCCCACATTTCTCTCTCACCAATCGTAAACTCCGCGCTCGCATGTCTGACCTCACCCAGCAATCTGTCGAGTATGCTGCACAACTCGCTGACAATAACTGGGTAGATACATGCAACAGCGCAGCAAGACAGATGTCGAGCCGCAACACTTGGCGGCTCGTTAGGAGTCTCATAGACCCCACACAAACACGCTCGGAAACCCAGAAACACCTCACTCGCGCGATGCAGAATTTTCAAGGAAACAATTGGAGGACGCTTAAGCTTCGTCTTTAAGATTGAGACGCGACAGCGTGTCGCAGCGTTGTCGAGGAGTACACGGAACGGCATCGCCCGTTCGGCGCGACGCGTGGCCTGTTGGACAATTTAAGGAAAGGACGCCTGTCTCACATATCTCGGCGGATACCCGAACCGGGCCGTAAGGAAAGGAAAAATCGATCGTTCAGTCAATTATTCAATCAACAAAGCAATTAACTAATTAATCAATCGATCGATAGATGATCAATCAAACGACATCATTCGATCGATCGATCAATCAATCCATCAATCAATCCTTAACGCTGTCGCGTTAAAATCTCTTCCCTTACGGCGTGGTTCAGGTGTCCACCGAGATGCGCTATTTTTCGCTCACGGCCAAAGACGCCGACACCGACGACACCGGCTTTTCTGTGACAAGAGCTCCTTAACGCTGTCGCGTTAAAACAGCGCGGTCAGGACCAGCAGGGTCCTGGAATGAGGGACTCCGCCTTGTATTGCAAGGGGCGATACCCACTAGGGGCATCTCCCCGAGCACCTACCTGTATATATATATATATATATATATATATATATATATATATATATATATATATATATATATATATATATATATATATATATATATATATATATATATATATATACTGAGCCAGGAAGCCAGCTGAGCCAGGAAGCCAGCTATGCGCTCTTCCTTTCCCCAAAATCATCGCAGTCTAGAGCGTTGTCCACGCCATGCAATGAACACAATGAACGCTGACGGCCTATAGAAGCAGAGAAGAGTAGGAAGTGGTTTTATAAAAATATTAATAAAAAGGAGGGAAAAGATTTTTGCTAGCCCCGGCATCTCCATCGATGCTGAAGCACCTGAGCTGGGGCAGCGGAAATAAAGGATAGCAGGTAGAATGGAGAAATGAAATGAAAAACATGAGGGGAAACGAAGAGGGGATAGGGGAAGAGAAACAGACGAGCGCTCGGCTTCGGCGGCGGCTGAGTGACGTCATCGCTATCACGTGGTTTCTCCTCGGTTCAAGGTGAAACGCGCGCACACTGTGCACACGGTGACGCGGAGAACCGGCTCGGACGTGGCGTGGATCGGACGCTCGCGCGAACGCTCCTCGCTTCACCCATGCCCACCGCTGAATTCAGCGACGGTCAACACCGCTCTTGCCTGGATTTCGTCTTCGAAGCTCGGATAACGCCGTCGGACGCATCGGCAAGTCCCTTTTTGCCTGTTTCTGCGGACTTTTCTGCGTTTCGGCTCTCGCCGGTACGCACGGCCCGCTAGGCCCACGCCAGGCCTAGCGACCCCGCTCTGACGGGGCTGTGCCGCATTATCTGAGTGGGATCTTCCTCCAACACTGGACATGGAAGTCACCGTGGAGGGGGCTGACATTAGCCCCGAAGAATTTTCGCACCAATATGGTTGGTTCACCGTCGGTGAATCGAAACGCTCCGGTCACGAACGCCAAAGGAATAACCCCGCGGCACACAATGGAACCGATCGCGCCCAGGGACAGGGCAGCATGCGGCACTCTGCCGACTCCTCTGCGAAAAAGCTTGGCCGACGACTTGCTCGACAATCGGTGGCGTCGAACCTACCTCGCCTACCCAAGGGCCTAACCAAGGTGATATTCCGGCCATCGGGCGGCCTCCGTATACTCGAGAGCTGTGGCCAACTTGGCATCTTTCAACTCATCCGGGACGCCGCGGGCCTCACCTTGGCAGAATCATCTGAAGACTGCATGCTACTCAACTTCAAGCAACACACCATACTGGTGGCCACCCATTCCGCGGTACGAGTGGAACGCTACTTAAACATCAAGGAGCTCATCTACGGCGAGAACAAGATCGCCATCACCTCGTATGTCGCCACGCCGGATGGCAGTGGTAAAGGAGTGATCCAAGGCGTTCCGAAACATCTATCGGACGCTGACATCCTTGCGAACCGTCAGCATCCAAGGAATCCTCCAATATGTGGAGTCCGGCGCATGGGTGCGCAGTCGCAGACGGTCCTCATTCTCTTCAACGGTGAGCGAGTTCCCCGTTGGATCAGCTTCGGTGGTGGCATGATTCGCTGCTGCCTCTACAAAAAAAATACGAAGTGTGTTCTTTGTGCGGACAACTCGGACATCGCAGAGACGTTTGCCCGGACCCGAAAAACGCTCGCTGCCGCGGATGCGGCGTGGCCAATCCTCCTGAGACACATAGCTGCGAGCCTGAGTGTGCCTTGTGCGGTAAGGGCCATGAACTGGGCAGCAACAAATGCCGCGAAATCTACCGCACTCCATACATTGTCAGCAAACGCCGCTGGAAACAGGAACGCCAACATCTGACCCAGCATAGCCAAGAGTCGCCGCAGTCTAAAGAGCGACGCAGCCGCTCCAAAAGCAGGGGACGAACAAATTATAGACATCGATCCAGCTCCTTTCCACGACTGGAACCGAGAGGCCGGTCCGCCTCCAAATCCAGGACTCCTTCACACCAGCCACGGAACCCCGGTTTGAACCAGGACGCCGTCGGCACGCAAAAGGTAGGCTGGGCAGATAAAGCCTCCCAGAAATCTAACTCCAACCCCTCTGAGCTAGCAGACCTGAAAGTGCTGGTAGAGAAATTACTTCGTGAGGTCGAGGACCTAAAGAAAGAAAATGCCGCTCTAAAACAACAACAAATGCAGGCTGGGTCACCGCCTACGACCGATGGCGCCAATAAACCTACCCCCTCTACCTCCGCCGAAGCGGACATGCATGCTGAATCAACGCGGGCACCCCCGCCTAAGCGAAAAGCAGGCGATTCCCTGTCCGAAGGCCAAACACTAGCCGACACCATTCACAAAATTGAAGAAGCGCAAACGCAGACTAACAGCACCCTCATTCAAGTGCAGCTTACAATGACTTCCATCATGGAAGAATTATGCAGACACCGGCAGGAATTAATTAACTTAGGCAGCTGGCAGCAGGAAGCAGAGAGCAGGCTCCTTCCTCACAAAATTCGCAAACCCGCTTCTTCTGAAGCGGTATCCGACTAGCAACAACATGGCGCCACAACCCAATTACACCATCTGGCAGTGGAACTGCCGAGGATTTAGCCGCAAACGAGCTGTACTCCAACAATTCCTCAACAATAGGGACGGACCGGACTTAATCGCACTACAAGAGACACAAACTAATAGCAAGCTAGCTGGGTATCAATCCTTTTCATCGGGGGGTGGAACGCTTGGAGTCACGACTCTTGTCAAACGAAATATTGCGGTAGTACAGCACGATACCCCAGTCACAAATGTCACACACGTGCTAGTCGAATTAATTCCGCCTAGGAAACCCGACCACAGTCTGTTTGTGCTGAATGTCTATAGCAGCCCAAAGTTACGGAAAGCAAGCTTCGGCCCGCTTTTTCAGGCGACCCTGAAGCTCGCAGGCAATCACCCCGTCATTTTCACGGGAGACTGTAATGCCCAACACCCGGCTTGGGGTTACGCACAGGAGGACATTAAAGGTAGAAAACTGTGGCTCACCGCACAACAGTGTGGGCTGACTCTTCTTACAGATCCACTAGTCCCCACCCGCTGCGGTAACAGTGTTTCCAGGGATACATCTCCCGATCTGACTTTTGCTAAAAATTCGGGCACTCTAACATGGATAAACACTCAACAAAATTTCGGCAGCGATCACTACATATTGGAAATAGTGACCTCAACTGGCCCCAAACGTCGTAGCGCTCGAGCCCCCACCCTTGTCGATTGGGACACGTTCCGCGCTAAAAGAGCCGCCCGAGAAGCTGATACCCCCGAAATACTAGACATAGATATCTGGGCACAGGATCTTTGTCAAGATGCCAAAGCAGTCACCCATACGTTAGACCAGGCTGACCACCTGGAGATTGCGGACAGCCGGCTTCTTCACCTATGGAAGGCAAAGAGTGGACTCGAGAACCGACTCAAACGACAGCGGTGGAACCGGAATCTGCGCAGAAGAATAGCTAGGCTAAACAAGGAGATCGAGGATCATGCAGCTAAACTTACTCAACAAAACTGGGATGACATATGCAACCAAATGGATCGCAATATGGGAGTCTCTAAGACTTGGCACTTGCTCCGTCATCTACTTGACCCTACAGGTAGCAGAACCACCCAGAGGCAGAACCTGCAGAAGCTTGTGCATGAGTATGCAGGCCCACCAGAGGACCTTTTCCTTGAACTTAAAGATAGATATATTGGCAATGCTCCTATCCAAGCCTTCCCAGATTATGCTGGTCCGGAAAACACGCAGATCGACTCCCCCATTACTGTGGATGAGGTTAGGGCAGAGATTGCCAGGCTAAACTGCAAATCCGCCACTGGCCCCGATGCAGTATCCAACAAGATCCTCCGCAACCTGGATGAAGTGTCGCTACAATCACTAACTGAGTATATGCAGAAATGTTGGTCGGAGGGCTCCATCCCTCAAATATGGAAAACGGCAGAGATCATTCTCATCCCAAAGCCAGGGAAGGCACTCAGCCTTGAGAACCTCAGGCCGATTTCGCTCACGTCTTGTGTAGGTAAGCTCATGGAGCACGTAGTTCATACCCGCATCAACCGGTTTATGGAGGAGAACGAGCTGTACCCTCCAACCATGATTGGATTTCGACCAAAACTTTCTACGCAGGATGTAATGCTTCAGCTCAAGCATCAGATTATTGAGGCAAAAACGCGGGACACAAGAATAATTCTTGGACTTGACCTGGAAAAGGCCTTTGACAATGTCAGACATGATGCGATCTTGGAGAACCTTCATGAACTCGGGGTGGGAGCCCGCACCTTCAACTATATCCGCGACTTTCTTTCAGGTAGAAAGGCGCATTTTCAAGTAGGAGGTCTCCACTCGCATGACTTTCCCCTCGGCAACAAGGGCACCCCGCAGGGATCGGTCCTATCACCATTTCTCTTCAACGTTGCAATGTTGAAACTTCCACACCTATTAGCGCAGGTTCCGCAACTCCACCACAGCCTCTATGCTGACGATATCACCTTGTGGACCGCCGAGGGCAATGATGCCGAAATCGAGGAGAGACTACAGCATGCAATAGATATCGTGGGGAACTATGTAGACCCTAGGGGGCTGCAGTGCTCTCCAGCCAAATCTGAATTTCTCATATTCCGCAACATCAGATCCCTTGCGCAAACCCCACCGGCCATCGAACTCAGTATTCGCGGAGTCCCCATTCCTCGAGTGCCCAAAATTAAAATCTTGGGCCTAATTCTACAAGAACACGGCTTCAATGGTGACGTAATTCGGAAGCTTCAGGGAACCTCGCAGCAAATTATGCGACTCATTCGCCGCATTAGTAACCGCCACTCGGGCTTGAAGGAAAGCAATACTCTCCGTTTAGTACAAGCCTTTGTGATAAGCAGCATAGCTTACGTATGCCCTTACCTACATCTCAAGTGAGCTGACAAAGAAAAAGTGGAGGCCATAATCAAAAAATGCGTCAAACAGGCAGTTGGGCTACCCATGCACACAGCGACTGAGAAAGTGTTAGGTCTCGGTCTTCATAACACCCTAAGCGAGATTATTGAAGCGGTAACCGTCTCGCAGTACGAACGACTATCGGCCACACCAACTGGCAGACACATTCTGTCCACACTAGGCATAACATACCAACGACAAGGCGGACCCACAACTGACCTTCCCAAACATATACGCCAGCTTCTGGTCATTCCTCCACTACCTCGGAACATGCACCCAGATTTCCACGCTGAACGTCGTACAGAGAGAGCCAAATCATTAGGCAAACGCTTTCTTAATGATACCTCTGTGGTATATGTAGATGCGGCAGATTCTTGGGCTGACAAGATGGTAGCTGTGGTCCCCACGGAACGTGGTACACTCATAACTGCGGGCACTGTACGCACTCAGCACACACATGTTGGAGAAGAAACAGCCATTGCTCTAGCCATTGTGGGATCCTCGGCAGAAACCATTGTCAGCGACTCAAAATTGGCTATACGTAACTACACGTTTGGAAGAATCTCCCCACAAGCAGCACGGATTCTGCGAAATTATCAGCCCACGCGGCGCATTCGCCTAATCTGGACGCCTGCTCATGCTTCCCTTGCTGGTAATGAGGCGGCTCATAACCTAGCTCGAGAACTGTCCCGCCGAGCTGGGTCGTGCAGCCCACCCGCCCTATACTCTGGCAAGGACAGGTTGTTTTCTTACAGAGAAATCCTGCAGCACTACAGGCTTGCAAGACTCAGATTCCCCCCAGCAGATAAAACGCTCTCCAAGCAACAGGCCAAAGCCTGGCGTAAACTTCAAACTAACACCTATCCAAATCCCCAATTGTGTAGCTTCTATTCGGAAGGACTCTACTCAAACAAATGCAAAAATTGTGATGCGAAAGCCGATCTAAATCATATGATCTGGAACTGCCCGCAGTCCCTACCCGCGAGTCACTTCATTACCGACTCTGCTCATTGGGAGGCTCTATTGCTCAGCCCCGACCCGGGGATACAGATCAAGCTCCTCCAGCTGGCTGAAGACGCCGCCGCTGCCCAAGGGATAGCGGCCGCCGTTTAAGCGGGGGGCGACTTCGTGTCGCTCCTCTATATCCGCTGGAAATAAAGTTTCACAACCAACCAACCAACACGGTGACGCTACGGAGGGTAGTAAAGCTTTCACTTTAAAACCGTGCTCTTTGAGCAATCCTACCTTTATCTCGGATATCTTTCTACGTGCACAGGCTGTCGCGACATCAGCAAACATATACCGGTCGGGATATCCATGACCTGAGTCCTACAGCCTACAAGCGTTCGCGCATAATGCGTTAGCTTACATGAGCGCGTTTACAGGATTGTTGTAAGTCATAAGATGCCAGCCAGAATTTTTCCAAAGCATCACTCGATAGAGACGCTTCATAAGCTTTACAGACGCTTCATAGCGATCTATGCATAACCTAAAACTAATCGTCACTGTCGTTAAGTGCTGAAACCGCAAAAATGAACCCCCGAAATTTCCCGTGTTCCCAGCGACAAGGAAGTGACAGACAGGTCTAGAACGCCACCCACAGTTGTCCCCATGATCGCCACAACGCCCAGGCCTACATCAGAACCCCGTGATTACGGCAGCAGCCAAGGCCTGCATGTCGATTGGGGGTTAAGATTTCCTAATCAGTGCTGTTTGAACAGCTGGCCAACGTCAATTTTCCGCTAAACGATACCACGAAGCTGACTGCGATGCTACCTATTCCGGCGAATATCCAGCATGGTGCTATCAGTTAAAAAAAAATAGCTGCCTTTCAACTACTGCTTAACCTGATTAGAGAGCGAAAGCTGTGGTATATCGGGTAAGTGTATACGCGGCTTGGCGCGTGACGTTGAGTGCGTTCCGCACACCGGATAGGCAACGCGGCCACCTTGCCAGGTGGCGTTTAAATTAATGGTTCACCGCGAGAGGTTGAGGTTGGTCATCCAATTAACGCTGAGGCTTACTGCTGCAGTGGCGGGTATCTGCCACAACGTTGTCAGCGCTAATGCATGCAGACCACGTACATCTCTCTAACCACCACCACGTACCTCAAAGCGCGACTGATGCGTCCAGTGCCCCGGGGAGCCAGTTATTCGCCTTCCTCTTCAAAGTCATTGGAGTCTAGAGCGTTGTCAACGTTAACGCCAATTAACACAAAGAACACCGACAGTCTATAGCTTCAGTGTCGCGTTTCTGATACAACGTTGTGAACGCCAACGCATGGAGCGCACATCTGTTGTTGTTGCGACTGCAGGAAGAATCGAAAGGAAAGTCCACGGGCCTGCCCACTGGCTCAAGCTGAGCCACAATCCCAGCCTCGTGCAGACAGTAGGAGTGTTGGAAGATAGGACAGGGAAGATTCAAAGAAAAGATGCGCGTTGCAACAACCACGTAATCAGAAGCGACGACGACGGTTTAGCAACAGATACCCCCGGTGGCAAGGAGCCCTCGCCACATGTGCGAGAGACCCTAGATCCCAGCCCCCTAACGTCAGGAAGCCCCCACAGCTCCTCCTTAGCGGGCATCTGTCACAACGGCCACGTAGCTTAAAGCGCGACTGAGGTGTCGACTGTCCCAGGGGCCCAGTTATGCGCCTTTCCTTTAGTTTCGAAGAAAATTGAAGGTTGGTTTTGTTGCGAAAGCAACACTATACGCCAGCCAGGCAGCTAGCTCGGCTCGTCGCATGGTCGCACTTCAGCCGTACGCCGCGGCCGACGAACGACATTGAGCCGCCGTTGCCTAGCAACACAACAGCCGCGCTCCAAAAGATGGCGCTGCCGTCGACGCCGCTCGCTCCACCAGATGTGCTCCGCTGGGGTAAATGGAGAGGAGGTGTCGCCTCGCGGGGGGTATTTACATATGCGCTTCGCCTTAGTCGATTCTAGTCGTTATGGAGAGCGCGAAAGAGAGGCAACAACGAAATAACGAAGCGAGGAAGAGAGAACGCGCTCAAGAGACGGCAGAAGAACGTGCCGCACGACTCGAGAAGCGTCGTAACGAAGATACGGCTAGAAGCCGTGCCACGTCCTGGGGTGACTCTTCAACTGCGAAATAATAATAATAATAATAATAATAATAATAATAATAATAATAATAATAATAATAATAATAATAATAATAATAATAATAATAATAATAATAATAATAATAATAATAATAATAATAATAATATTAATTGGTTTTTGGGGAAAGGAAATGGCGCAGTATCTGTCTCATATATCATTGGACACCTGAACCACGCCGTAAGGGAAGGAATAAAGGAGGGAGTGAAAGAAGAAAGGACGAAGAGGTGCCGTAGTGGAGGGCTCCGGAATAATTTCGACCACCTGGGGATCTTTAACGTGCACTAACATCGCACAGCACACGGGCGCCTTAGCGTTTTTCCTCCATAAAAACGCAGCCGCCGCGGTCGGGTTCGAACCCGGGACTGCGAAAGAGACCGGTTTGAGTTCTCGAGAGCGTCGGAATGAGACGCTGCGTAGACGACGTGCCGAGGAAATGAAGCCTTCGCAATTCAGCTAGGGTTAACCAGAGCTAAACCACAGCCAATTTTTTAAAATTGGTTTTTATGAAAGGGAATGGCGCAGTAACTCTCACATGTATCGGTGGACACCCGAACCGTTTTTGAGGAAAGGAAATGGCGTAGTAACTGTCTCACATATATTGGTGGACACTCGAGCCGCGTCGTAAGAGGTTTGACCTCTGGCTCACTTGGCCAAAACCGCTAGCACCGCTAAATCGTTACGAGGTAGCGTAGTGAAGCGTTCGCTTCAAAACGCTCGCGTACTCTTAAATGACAGTGCACGTCAAACGACGCTAAGCGGTAGAAAACTTTTTACGATTGTACGACTTCGGTCACGTGCTTAAGACTGACCGGCGCTAACTCACGGTCATTCACCTTTTTATTCGGTAGGAATGGTTGAAGAGTTGTGGGCAACGTGAGCTTTACGCCTTATAAGATGACTCATTTCTCTCTCCCTCTTGTCAGACCTCGTCTATACTCACCTCACGGTGCGATTCAGGGGTCCACTATAAGTGATACGATTACTTGTAATCTCTGCTATATGGAAGGTTGCTTCGTATTATAATGTGCACAATACCTGGAGCACTTCAAGAAGTGGAAATTTCCCTGCTGCGAGCTGAACATCGTCGGCTCCTGCGGTGAACACATGGCCGCAGTTGGAGATCTTCGCCTCAAAGCCCAACATGAGGTGAGTGAAATTGGAGGCATTGTGACGCCCACCCGGAGGGCTCGACTTCGCCAACTGCAGGAAAGCTCGCTGGACAGATGCAACGTCGAAGCGGCGCACCTGTGCAAGAGGAAGCAGATGCTAAGCTTGAAAACGTTCGTGGGCCCTTGAAGTGCATTCTCATTACGCGCCTGCCGATATTTTGTGTCACAGGTCTACAGGACAGGAAAGCTCGTGTGGCAATATATGAAAGATAACGAGTGCTCACGGTCACAAATCCCTGTTTCAAAGCTAGCGTGTAACGCTTGAGTCAGACGGCATGCACTCAAAGTTCTAATCACACCGTCGAATAAGCTCTATGCTCACTGTGATACAGCTTCGGTTCAGAAAAAGACGCATCAATAAAGCTGCGATGGATGACGCCTTTATACGTCCTATATGGGGCTCCTTTTGGCGCCGTCACTCCCGGCGTCCATTTGACGGACTCAGTTTACCACAACACCATTGCTTCCGCTAGAAACGGCTCGTGGAGAATTCGACGGCAACACTTACGTTCGGGCACGTGTGCAGGATTTGCAACACTGTCTCCTCGGTGAAGAGTAAGCTGCTGGCGCATCCTATCCGCGTGCTGCCTTCCAACTCCCTCAGTTCAGAAGTCGGCACAAGCGGCGCCCCGCGGATTCTGTACGGTTCATCCAGTTCCACGGCATGGACGCACAGGTCATGCGGTAGGGAAAGAACCTTGGCGTTGGGGAACATGCGAATGAGCCTGAAGATCGTGTCCCTGTTGTGCACGATGCATACCTTGCCGGCGAATCTTAGCACCTCCCTCGCGGAGGCCTCATACACGTTCGAGGACTCGAAGGCCGCGCATCCGGCAAACAGGGCTTCCGAGATTCTCGTCTCGCGCAGGGAGTTCGTTGCCGAGACAAGAGAGGCCTGGTTTGTCACCAGCAGGCGGCCATCGTTGTCGCGCATTGAGTAACCGCCAGGAAGCGGGACGTCTGCCGGCCACGGTGTCTCGAGCTTCAGGACGATGTAGTCTTCGGCGAGGAGCAGGAACCATGGATCTCCGAACTGTTCCACTCGTTCCATCGCGTAATAGGGGTCGTCACCTTGAAAGTGGGAAGTACTCCGGCTCTTCACGCTTTGAATGCACAAAGAGAAAAGAAGAAAAAAACGGGTTAACTACCGCTCAGCCTGGTTACAGAGCGAACGCTGTGGCGTATCGCGCAACTAGACGCGGCTTGGCGTCTCTAACGTTGAGTGTGTTATGGACACGTCAGGCAGCGCGCCCACCCTGCCACCATGGCAGTTAAATGAATGGTTGATCGGAGGTTGCGCACCCAATGAACGCTGTGGCCTAGTGTTGCAGTGCTACGTGTCTGCCACAACGTTGTCAGCGCTAATGCATGCAGCCGACATCTCTCTCACCACCTCCGCGTACCTCAATACGCGATTGAGGCGTCCACTGACCCAGGGTGCCAGTTATTCGCCCTTGCTTTCCTCAAAAATTCTGAAGGCTACTTTGCTGACCTTAAGTGCGGTGAGGCGAAATCCGTTAGCGCGGTGTTGCTGCTTGTGTCGCTGATGTGCCGTGAAGATGTTGATTAAAGACTGACTGCAAAGAGCGTTTAGACGGCACCCTTCCAGATCGGCGTTCAGGAAGCGTCTGGGTTGGGCCGCGACAGCGTGTTACAGCGTTGCCAAGGGGTCCACGGAATGCCATCGCCCGTTCGGCGCGACGCCTTGCCCGTTGGACAATTTAAGGAAAGGAAATGACGCCTGTCTCACATATCTCGGTGGATACCTGAACTCCGCCGTAAGGGAAGGAAAATGAAAATTACTTTTAAGGAAGGGAATGCTCCTGTCTCATATCTCGATGGACACCCGAACCGCGTTTGATTGACAGCTATAGTGTGACAGATTTCGCGGACGGACGGATAAACAACGATAATCCATTAAAGGCTTTCGCCTTAAAATCATCGGAGTGTAGAACGTTGTGAACGCCAAAGCCAATGAACACAATGAACGCAGACGGTCTATAGCTTCAGTGCCGCGTTTTTGTCATAACGTTAATGCCAACGCATGCAGCGCACACTTGTCACTACCGCCAGCTAGCTTAAAGCGCTACTGAGGTGTTCACTGTCGCAGTTATGCGCCTTTCCTTTGCTTTCGAAGCTCCCGCTCTTCATCGGTTTAGGCGCTGCTCCGGAGCGGCTGAAGCTCACTAATAATAATTGGTTTTTTGGGGAAAGGAAACGGCGCAGTATGTCTCTCATATATCGTTGGACACCTGAACCGCGCCGTAAGGGAAGGCATAATGGAGGGACTGAAAGAAGAAAGGAAGCTTAATGCAACGCACTCGGCGCAATCCTCGGAACATAGCGTAAAAGGTATGGCTTTAAAATATTCGTTATGATGTGAATGTTAATTCACGGTAACGCCAAATGACTGTGCCTCCTACGCGAGGCTTTTAACAGTGCTGTGAAGGCACAGGGCTCCGGGGTACTGGAAAAGCTCTCAGAATACATCGGCGTTTTTAACGCCAAAGCTTTACTACGCCAGCCAGCGAGCCATTTCGGCTCGTCGCGCACTTCAGCCGTATACCGTATTCCGTGTGCCGTGGCCAATGAACGACCTTGAGCCGCCGTTGCCTAGCAACGCCGCAGCCGCGCTCTAACAGATGGCGCCGCCGTCGACGCCGCTGCCGTCGCCACTCGCTCGACCAGATGTGCTCCGCTGGGGTAGAGGAAGAGGTGTCACCTCGCGGGTGTTATATACATATATAGGGTCGGGCGGGGTAAAATAAGACATGAGGCAAAATGAGACATGTATCGTCTAGCGACATCTAGCGCAAACTTCTTTAGATTAAGTAGGTTTCTTGAACCGCCATTAGATGCCGCTAAGTGTCCACTAATTGTATGTTAAGAACGGCGGGATTCTTGCTTTGTCCACTTCCGGAAAAAATTCTGGAGCGACTCTCGTGAAGTGACTGTCCCGCCAAAATGGTGCGAAATTCTGACGTCCCGTTTCTTTGGACCTGTGCAGCAGCGTAGCCGTGAACTACTGCGACAGGGTACGTATTTCTGCTGTTACTGCATCTCATTGGCTAGCTGTGGAAACAATTACAGTTCCCTATGTGGCAATCTTCATAACTATGGAATTCACTGAGTAGGAGCCTATGCAAGGGGCAAAACACGACAGTTCGTCGCTCGGACCAAACAACTGCAGTCTCTGCTCGCGCAAAGTGCATTCTTTAGCTCTGATTTTTTTGTCTGATTTTCTAGAATGGCCCGCGCGAACAAACGAAAGACGACGAGGGCTGAATGGAGCGAGGCCAATATGAATCGCCGAACTGAAAGCAGCAGCTTGGTCGAGGGCCCTTTTCCCCAGAATTAATCCTAGAATAGCCGAGCACCAGGCCGGATGAAGAAGGGTCTAGAAAGCGTGCGCCAGCGAAAACTTTCTATTCGCGCTGCACCGAAAGCCTTCCCTGTGACTAAGGATACTCTTCGATGGCGAGCAAAACGACTGGAGACGCATGGTCCATACGTGCTTTGCAAGAAGCAGCTTGGATCAAACACACAAGCTACAGCCACTTCACGCAAGCTTTTTCAAAGCCTTCAAAGCTGCCTAAAACAACGCATGCTGGGAGCGGCTGCTGAGCAACATTGGGAGTCGCATCACGATGAAGAATGTAGGTGAGCTGGTAAGCAAAGCCTTTGAACGATCAGGAAACATCAGTAACATAACCAATGGATTCCGGAAGTGTTGTGTTTGGCCATTTGCTCGTGCGTAAGGGAAGGGATAAAGGAGGGATTGAAAGAAGAAAGGAAGAGGAGGTGCCGTAGTGGAGGGCTCCGGAATAATTTCGACCACCTGGGGATCTTTAACGTGCACTGACATCGCACAGCACACGGGCGCCTTAGCGTTTTTCCTCCATAAAAACGCAGCCGCCGCGGTCTAGTTCGAACCCGGGAACTCCGGATCAGTAGTCGAGCGCCCTAACCACTGAGCCACCGCGGCGGGTGCCAAATTGAATGCTGTGCGACTTTTGATAAATGGTTGGTGAATGATGAAAATATTGGTTAATGTTTTCGGGACCACTGCCACTACATTGAGGTAGCCAGTGATCACATCGCTGGGATGTGGTCGGCACCAGCGATATCTATTGCTCAAAGCAGCATCGTCACTTCGGCGGGCGCGGTTTTGCACCACCGCGCGTCTCTTTCCGTCAGTTCTTCTGTCCGCACGTTGCAGCGATTGTGAGTCAGCTCGGGTGCGACGTCATGAGTTTCGAAATTTTGTGTCACCTTGTCACGTCATCTCACACGCCGGAGGCCCGGACTCATGACGTCATATGACCGATAACGTCACATACCATGTGACGTCATAGGGAACCGGCTTCCGGTGACACATTCTGCGGTCACTTCCGGCGTCAACGTAGCCATCTAATGCATTCGCATTAATAAAAATGAGAGCCATGCAAGGGCTTAGAGCAGCGAAAATTATTGGCCAAGGCGTTAGAACTCACGAGCGTTGCAGCTCGGCCGACGCCTACTAGGGCCTTGCATCAGTTGGCGTATCTAAAACAGTTATAAGCGCCCACAATGAGATTACGTGGCGCGCAACCAGTAAAAATGAATCTTAACTCTTACAAAAATTATAGCATGCGGACCATTCTTTTAACGGCGAGTTATATTATTTGAGCGTTGCTAAAATCTGCCCGTTTGATCTGAGCAGATAGCGTGGTTTGCTTATTAACATACTTTGAAAGGCGACGGATAGTGCCTAAGTTCTCATTAAATTTGTCTCGGTCCGTGTGTAATGAATCAAGAAGTCGCACATGGAATCGAGGAAATAAGCTGTGTATATCTTTAAATTGGCCTTCTTGATTAATGCACTTCGAAAGTAACAGCAAACGCTAAGGGGCCCATGTGCTGTGCGATGTCAGTGCACGTTAAAAATCTCCAGGTGGTCAAAATTATTCCGGAGCGCTCCACTACGGGCACCTCTTTCTTCCTTTGATCTTTCACTCCCTCCTTTATCCCCTCCCTTACGGCGCGGTTCAGGTGTCCAACGATATATGAGAGAGATACTGTGCCATTTCCTCTCTACAAATACTAATTATTAATTATTATTAAAGTAACGGCGAAAAGAAACATATAGCGGTGTGCTGTCAGATAGCCTCCGCTTTTGCGGATCCGATGTATGGCACAGAAAAAAGAAAATTAGCTGCTTCTAAAGGAAAGGCGCAGTAACTGACTCCTCTCGGTGGACACTTCAATCATGCCTCGAGGGATTGGTTTGAGGAGGAAGTGGATGGTGGTGATTTGATTGAAAACATTGGGGCTGAAAAATTTTAGGCATACCCGAGCGAGTGAGGAGAGGCCCTCGTTATAAGGCTGCTATGGTCTTTTCTATCAGCTGGGGAGGCTGAGATCGTGGTAGGCGCTGGTTTGGAGGTTTCTACGCTACCGATTCCGAAATTCCGCTTCACGTGTTTGGCGGTAGGTAGGTCTGTCGATTTAGCCGGTGGTATTGAAGGCTGGTGGTGGTAGAATCATTTATCGGTAAAGAGATCCCTAAGTGCACATCCTATAGTGCTGAGTTGGCTCGTAGTTGCGAGCAGCGGCCGGTATCCTGTGGCATTTGACGACACCCATGGCCCAGTTCACTAGCTGCTTCTGTGAGACCGGGTCGGAGCTGGACACCGCGACCACCGAACATTTCAGGTCAATGAGTTGCCAAAGGGATGGTGGTTTGAATTCAGCACAAATGTGTAGCACAAATGTGAAGAAATCGGCTATTGGGGTGCCGCATAGGGTGCTTTCCCGGATGGATGGATAGCGTGGCCCGGGTGGATGAGGGCAAAGAAGGCTGGGGAGCTGAACATGCGGACCTGGAGCGGCCTCCACGTAGCCTGTTCTAGTTTGGTAAGCTGGAGCTGTACTATTTAAACACCGGCTCTGTTTATCCGTAGCCGCCGTGCGTGACTCGTTTTGCATAAGCCGCGGAGCTGACAGCGCTGCTCGCTGCAGCCTCCATGTTGCAGGCGATTTCCTACTCAAGCCGAGACGGGGGCAGAGAAGGTCACATGGCAATGCGCCCTCATGTGACGTTCAGTGGTTAGCGTCGCTGCGATTTCCTGACTGTGCGAAAAATGACCGAAACTTTTTAAGCCAAGCCGCGCAGAGAGCAACCGCTTTTCGAAATTCTGATAACTGATATGTCTGTTTATCTTGGCCTGCTACGAATCTTTAATTGCAACATTGCAACCAAGCGCCCAACTGTAGTATTAAATAAAGCTTGGGAGACTTCGTCACCATCTTCTTAAGGAAAAAAATGCGATAGCCTTGACGTTGCCTGCTGTTGTGCGTAGATTGAGTGTCTGATATTCTTGTTGCGATTTTTCCGCCAGGATTCTGGTTGGAGCTGGTTCCGTTGCCCCTGTATGTATTGCATGCGTGAGTAATTACCTTCTAGAAAGTTCGAGCACCTTTCCATCGGATTATTATATGGAACTATTCTAATGGAACCCAAAATACACCCTAATGCACCCACTTATCATCACTAATCTGACTTCATCATTTTCAATTGGTTTATTGGGGTTTAACGTCCCAAAGCAACTCAGGCTACGAGAGACGCCGTAGTGAAGTTTTCCGGAAATTTCGGCCACCTGGTGTTCTCTAACGTGCACTGACATCGCACAGTACACGGACCTCTAGAATTTCGCCTCCGTCGAAATTCGACCGCCTCAGCCGGGATCGAACCCGCGTCCTGCGGGCCAGCAGCGGAGCGCCATAACCACTGAGCCACCGCGGCTGTGGTGAGCCTGCTTCCAAAACTTTCGAGAATCATTTTCAATTTTGGGGGCTGGCCCAGCTTCCAAATTTATTGGCTCCACCTGACACCTGCCACGTTTGGCAGGTTACCGACAGTCCGGTGGCCAGGTCGCCACCTACCGCGTTGAGCAGCTTTTTATGACGTCATAAGGTCACGTGACCTTATGAGTACTATTCTATGGTGGGCAAGCTTCGTTAATTCGGACGAGGTTTTCCGCTGCTCGGTTAATTAGGATAGACGGTGGAGCTAGCGGGTGCACAGTACCATATACAGCGCGCCAGAGGTGGCGCGATGATAATGTTAGGTGAGCGAATCATAAGTGTGGCCACTCAAGCGAGATTGGTGCTTAGACCTATCCTAAATGTAGAAGCACCGTAATGATCGTTATGGTCACGTGCAGAGGAGATGCGGCGGGATGTTTTTAACCCGATAGCGTTCAAGGCCCCATTCAACAGAAAATCTGGTGCCGGCGTCTTTGTTCTGAGCTGCAAATCAAGGGCTTGGCTCTGGCATGTGGTCCCCAGAGAGCAACCTAAGGGGCAGGTGGGCTACCTAGGTCACGTAACCTTGCAGCGTCATCGCTATCTGGCCACCGGATAGCGAGAAAACTGCCCACCGTGGCAGGGGATAGTTCAATTAATGATTGGTCGCTCGGGAAGAGCCACCTGGACCGCGCAAAGCTCACCGCTGGGAGAACCTGCCATTCCAGAGCGCAGTGCAGTGGCCCGTCGCTTTACCGCTGCACCAATGTGACAGGAGGGGTGTTATGACTCCCAGGAATCTATGAATGTAACGTAGAGAATGGCCTTCTGCACAGACAGATAAATTTAATGAAACGAAGGCAGAGAGGTCGCCAGAAAGATTGAGATCTGGCCTGCTACTCTGCACTGGGGAAGGGGAGTAGGAGGAAAGAGGGTCGTGATGGATGACGGTGTGGAGACAAGGGACATGCGAGTATGTGCACGCACATTTTATGGCATCACAACCACAAGTCGAGGCCCGTGTCACTGAAAAAACGCGAAAACGCCCACATTGCCTGGGCTGCTTGCAACGCTGCGGCCAAGCGCCTAGCAGTAAGTCCTCAGAGAGTGGCCTGCTGTCCAAACGCTTCAAGGAAGCAGCCAACTTTAGTCTTTGGCGCGCATATACCGGACAAACCGCTAGCACATGTCCCACAGTCACGGCTATGCCACAAGTCCGCTCGTTAAATTAAATGTTATTACGTACTTTCACGTGAAAGCAACATCTAAACGACGTTTCTGTATCAAAAAATCATCAGGCCGCGGAATGCCACGCGGCACCCAAAATTTCATACCCGGATCTAGCCTTTTGAGGCGGATGTTTCGAGTGTCTGGCTGGGCCCAATAACTCGCCGTCGCACTATTCATACAGTTCGAGAGACTGCAAGCGGTGTCCGGTCTAGAGAAAGGAGCAAATATACGGAGGCCGTAGCTGAGAGCACTCTTTGCTTCAACATCGGCCCTCTCATTTCCATCGAGCCCGCAGTGTCCAGGCATCCATTGAAAAACTATTATTTGACCTTCTTGAGCAGATGAAAGGAGCTCAGCGATCTCTATTGCCAGAGGCTGGTAGGCGGTGTGGTGTGGAAACCGACCTAAGACTTGTAGTCCCGGCTTAGAGTCCATGAATGTGCACCACCTTTGAGGTTGTTCCCCGCAGATGCACCGAATCGCTTCCCTAAGAGCCACAAGTTCTGCTGTGGTTGACGTTTAAATATGACCTGGAATGAATCTGAGAGTTATCTGCCGATCGGGTATCAACACAGTGTTGTCGATGTCATTGGTGGCACAGATCCATCAGTGTATACATGAACGTAATTTTGATATTCTGACCTGATGTTCGCCAGAGCAAGTTGCTTCAGTGCACAGAGTGGTATCATGTATTTATTTAGTATTCTGGTAACATGCAGGCATACTGAAGGTTGAGCCATCACCCACGGTGATTTGGCGAGATCATATGGTGTCTGTTTTTCGCGCGTGTAACCAAAGATGTACAGTTACCAACTTCCCCGCAAGACGTTCCTTTAACATATACAAGTGCATAGCCGGATGGTATTTGAGGTTGATGACAACGGAGTGCACTTGAAAAACTGCTATCCGGCAGCTCATGCAGAATATTGGTCAGTGGGTAACAACGGTGTCGAGTAAGTAAGCGTAAATACCCACGAAGTGGTTAATGTGGTAAGTATATTGATATGTGAAAGCATGTGCTTCCTCAAGCGTGCCTTTGTTAGAGGAGCACCGCGGCTATCCAAAGGCATGCCTTGAGCGCGTGCGCTTGAACGCTCTCTAGCGCGAACTTTTGGAGTTGTGTTCTGGTCTGCATGGGCGAAAAGAATTAGGAGCACCTGCTTCTCTTGTGTGCATGAAGCACGTGCGTAGCTGCTCTTAAAATATAACTGAGCACCACAAGGAGTCGCACCGACGCCTCAGCGTATAGGAGAGGCAGCAGACGGGAGTGGTGTGCTCACGAGGCGCACGACGTCTGCCCATTAATTTCTCGGAGGACAACAATCTCGCCGCTAGGGCCTGGATTACGTCTCTTTGAGGGGAATTTATCCTTTCATCTCCCTCCAACTCTTGCTGGGACAAACCAGCGTTCATCATCATCATCATCATCATCATCAGCCTGACTACACCCACTGCAGGGCAAAGGCCTCTCCCATGTCTCTCGAGTTAACCCTATCCTTTGCCAGCTGCATCCACCCTTTGCCTGCAAACTTCTTAATCTCATCCGCCCACCTAACCTTCTGCCGCCCCCTGCGGCGCTTACTTTCTCTTGGAATCCACTCCGTTACCCTTAAGGACCAGCGGTTATCTTGCCTTCGCATCACATGCCCTGCCCAAGCCCATTTCTTTTTCTTGATTTCGACTAGGATGTCATTACCCCGTGTTTGTTCTCTCACCCACTCTGCCCGCTTCCGGCCTCTTAACGTTACACCTATCATTTTTCTTTCCATGGCTCGCTGCGTTGTCCTTAACTTAAGCTGAACTCTTTTCGTTAGAATCCACGTTTCTGCCCCGTAGGGGAGTACCGGTAAGATTAAGCTGTTGTACACTTTCCTCTTGAGGGAAATTGGTATACTGCCACTCATGATATGCGAGAGTTTGCCATATGCGCTCCACCCCATTCTTATCCTTCTAGTTATCTCCCTCTCATAGTCCGGATCAGCTGTCACTACCTGCCCTAAGTAGACGTATTCCGTCACAACTTCTAGGCTCTCGCTGCCAATTGTGAACTGTTGTTCCCTTGCTAGGCTGTTGAACATTACCTTGGTTTTCTGCAAATCAATGATCAATGAGTTAGACAGGCAGAGCAGATCGATGGGTCTAATCAGCGTTGTGCAGGGGCAACCACAGAAAGAAACGCCAGGAATATAAGCGACGGCCTCATGCTCGGAACAGAAGGAGGTCACACCTGCTGGTCCACCGCAGCGGGTGCTGTGTTAGACATCAGTCCTATTGAATAAATAAATAAGACAAGAACGCTGAACCTGCACAATGCCGTCTATTTTCTCGTTTCTAATTGTCCCAAATGTTTTCTTTTTTGCATGTACGGTATGCGATGCGTCTATAGGCGCTAAAGAGTATAAGTGAGGAGCATATTTCGCCGGGCTTGCAGGTTCAAACTTGACGACAAAAGATTGAAGCGTGAACCGATGACACGCATGTAATGCGATCACACTGCCGACCGCACGGAAGCGCTGCCGTAAATACGCTAGCTGTCGTAGGATACAACTGAAGAACGATGCGGCGAGTGATCCTCGAAGGGGGCCCTCCAGCCAATTGCTCCAACCGATTGTCATGACGTATACACGTGTTCGATACCCTTGCACCTGCTTACGACAACCGCTCGACACCATTTCCTGGCTCAATTCAGGTCCTCCTTC
Organism: Amblyomma americanum; assembly: GCF_052857255.1. Classification (NCBI taxonomy): domain Eukaryota; kingdom Metazoa; phylum Arthropoda; class Arachnida; order Ixodida; family Ixodidae; genus Amblyomma; species Amblyomma americanum. The sequence goes on along the minus strand of NC_135497.1, from coordinate 317,439,001 downwards.
GAGGTACAGTCACCACTTCGTTCTTGGTTTACTGTATCCGACTTTATAGCAAAAAGCAAGAGAAAATACATGGCCAGGTAAGCTACTGATGTATAGGCATCTGACGTACTGCGCGCACCTCTCTGCGATCGAAGAAGAAAGCTGAGTACTGCGTGCAAAGGATTCTCACCGGCCGGACGGGTTAGAGACTAGCACGGCAGACAAAACATGGCTATTTATTCTAACTATCCTGTTAATGAGTCGTTTCAAAAACTCGATGCTCCTGCGTTTTCCAGGGACAACACCGGGCAAGAGCCGGAGTATAGCGAATTTTCACCAGAAAGTGCTATTAAGGAGCGCGTTGAATGTATTTCGAGAAAGGGACGTTTTATTTGACAAGTACATATTTTTCCCTACTTGTGTGAAAGCGCCGATGGGCTGCTGAGGTTCAGGGAAGGAACGGAAAAGAAGGAGGAGGAAGAAGAAGAGGATGGGAACGGCACCTTCCGGCCCGTGACACGCGGAAGCTGCCGTTCGCCCGTCGCAGTCACCATGACTTACGAACGGTTCCTGGGCCTTGTGAGGAGCCTTCCATGATGTTGGTGATTGGAAGCCGCATATGGGAACCAGAGAACATGGCTCGGAGCACGGCTAGGCATCAGCGAGAGGCGCGTAGGGCTTTCACGCGAGCAGAGTGGTCGTGCGCAGTAGGGAGAGCCAAGTGTGGCAGCTGCATTCATCGGCCGGTCGTGTGTCACTCCGTGTAATAGCGGCCTTCCCGGAGCATTCAGAGGGCTATTCTGGGCAGCCAGCTCCAAACCCCTTAAATTTTTGTGAGAGTTTTTGTGTCGGCCCAGTTCCGGCGGTGCCGTCGCGCGTGTACCACGCTCGCGCCTCGTCGTAAGTTCGAGGCCTGCTCTTTTTACTCGGTCTGAATCAGTGGTGGAGTAATTTCCTGCAGTTCTGTGATTGGATACACATTTATCACCGCAAGCGTCAGCCGAGTTCTGACTGCTTAACTCATGCCGGAGACTGCTCGTCCTCAGCGCAGCCAGTATCAACGTGGTGGGCACTGCTTAAACGCAGGGTCGAGCCCTGCCATAAGCGCGTGATATTCGGCGCAATGGCTAGCTAGTGCGAATGCATCCTGCCTCTAACCTAACAAACGCTGTTACGGTTTCTTTTTGATTTCTCTTTCTTTGTCCTTGCTACCGTATCAATCGTGCTCTCTTTTGAAACCAAAGCCTAACACTCTAGCAATACTTAAGGTGTTGCCAGCGTGCATAGACCCTAGCAGTAAAGAATCACCGTGACTCGGACCTACCAGCGCTGTTCTTGGAGAAGGGCTCCTTTTTCGGCTGGATCTCAGCCCCAGGTTATGGCACGAGCAGCGAGGGCAGCGCTGGGGGCCCCACTTTGGGGTACGATACTGTGGACGAATTTCCACACGTGAACGTCAGCAGGGAGATGGAAAAACAACGGGCCACGTTGGCGAACATTGAGCAAATGCTGAAGTTCGTGGCTAAGAATTTGACTGAGAAGTTCGTGGTGATGCCCAAAGTGATGCTGAGCAAGTTTCTGGAGGTCGACCAGATTAAAAGCGAAATGCGCAAAATGCAGGAGGAAAACTGCCGTCTCAAGGAGGAAGTTCACAGGCGAGACGAATTCATCAGGAAAAATAGCCTCGAGCTGAGGGGGCTGCTGCCAGCTGGTCATTCAGCAGGCATCCGAGCCATTTGAAGATACTTCGGTGTTGCAAGAACAGCAGCAGAACACATGCCTTCCGAACAGCTCGCAAAGGCAGGCGCAGGATGCTATGCTGAGAAAAATGCTTAGGGATGCACGGAAGGAAGTGAAAGGGCGCAAGCACAGAGGCCAGCGGAGGAGGATCACGCTTAGCTGAGGGAAAAGGCGCTTAGTGTCGACAAGCTCCGTGCACGCTTCATGACACAGACGACAGAGACTGAGGACTGGCAACATGACCTGAAGGCTGATGACGTAGAGAGCCTAGAACCCGACAGCACTGAACACCACGAGAAAGCCATCAATAGCCTCAAGAGGGGCATTCGTGAAGGCCACTTGGAAGACCCTGACTGATGCGTGTTGCACCGTTCAGTGCAACCTGCAGTGGTGCAAAATTGCATTCCAGCTAATAACCGGACTGGTCCTTGTTTCCACTCTTCCCTTCCTTCCACTGCTACGTTTTGACGCTGTGAACCATATCAAACAAGCCGTGGCGTTCATTTACTTCAATCAAACTTTTCCTGCGCATTTTGGCGTTAATAAAGAGCGTCAAATCTCACTGTGGGTTTTTCGATGGCCAGTGTGGAGACAGCCTGGAAAAATTTCCCCCTTTATCTTCAAATGTTGAAAGAACGCTGACCACAAACCTAAACCGGCGCATTTATAGATTGGTTACTGCGTATACAATACAGCTAAATCATTCCCCCGGTCATCGCCGTCACGAGTTTAAATGAAGCCGCAGGAAAAATTATTCAGACACAAATATGCATTTCGTCAATAGACATAAGAAGCGGCAAAGAAAAGGAGGGCATTAACGTAGTGAAACAGAGTAGAGGTGAGAAAGCATGTATTTAGCCCGTTTGGCTCATGGTTTTGCTTTTCTCGGTCGTCGGCACGTCTGGCGACGATATTAGACTCGGGTTGAGCTCTGATCGAGGTTAAGGTGACCTGATCTGTTCGCGCCGCAGATGGAAGTTGATAAATACGACGATGCCCACTGTGCAGCGAGAGAGCGGGTTTTAGTTTAACACGAGGCATGATTTGCTACTGCTGAGGAATGAACAACCGAGCGCCCGAGAGACGTACGGGCGACTGCATTGCGTCGATCCTTTTTGTCGCGTATCGGTGATGTGGCTGTACAGCGTATTTTAGGTCGCTTGACAACCGACATGCGTGAGTTCCACTGCCGGCTTCCTGATTCCGTTTTCGTGCTATGGAAATTGCCGGACACCCTGCCATTTACAAGGCGCACCAACGCGACCCAGGACTTTTAGAAAACTGCTGCCATACCTTATGGTGGAGAGAATTAAGCGACGGAAGATGGGTCCTGACAACAAAACACAAAGTGAACAATGGGAGGAAAGGAAGCCTCAGCTCACTAGTCAAAATTTCGAGAACAGGAGTTGTCTTCGCCTGTGGGATTATATAGGCTCTTTACTCCGAGGAGGAGGAACCGGGGTCCTTCTGTGAAGAGGAGGAGGAGGTAAACTTTATTGAAGAAGAAGCGTTAGGCGCGGCTTGGGGTGGTGAGGCCTCTGCCCGTAAGCTTCCAGTGACTCTTCTCCCCGCGGCGGGCTCCTCTTCTAGGCCGAAGCAGATGGCCGACTGGCGATGTCGTTCGGCGACCTGTTCGGCCCGTCCCGTGACTGCAGAGTCGAACCTACGGGCCCGAGGCGAGCTGAGCAGCGCAGCCACCCACTGCGATTGGGTCGAGAGCTGCACTCTCTCCGATGGCTTGTCTTGACTACATGGATATGGGACCTGAGCTGTGACTCGATCTAGTCGAATTTATCGGAATTAATCAGAAGCCCTCCACTTCGGCGCTTCTCTTTGCCTTCTCTTCTTTCACTCTCTCTTTCATCCCTTCCCGCATGGCAAGGCTGAAGTGTCCATCGAGAGTGAGACATATACTGCCCCCTTCTTCCTCATAGCGATTTTTACTGCCGCGAAAACATTATTTTTTAAGCTGCACACATCAACGCTGCCTGTGAAGGCATGGCTTCATGCAAAGGAGATGCTTGCGCGATGGATGGTGAATTGTCACTTGTGCAATACACCAGACACAATTGACCATTGTTTTGTTCTGTGCATTGATGCTATCTTCTTGTGGGACATTTTGCAACGAACAATTGAGAAGGGCATTGACATCACACCCTACAGTGTTCGTTTTTTGCCCGCAGAGAAAAGCAGTGCTCTGCCATATGATCTATTTATGTTTCTGGGACTGTTAAGTCTCTGGAAAATCCGCATGATGAAGCGCCACGCCGATTCACCGTCGAAATCTTTGTTTAATAATAATAATAATAATAATAATAATAATAATAATAATAATAATAATTGGTTTTTCGGGAAAGGAAAATGGCGCAGTATCTGTCTCATATATCGTTGGACACCTGAACCGCGCCGTAAGGGAAGGGATAAAGGAGGGAGTTAAAGAAGAAAGGAAGAAGGAGGTGCCGTAGTGGAGGGCTCCGGAATAATTTCGACCACCTGGGGATCTTTAACGTGCACTGACATCGCACAGCACACGGGCGCCTTAGCGTTTTTCCTCCATAAAAACGCAGCCGCCGCGGTCCGGTTCGAACCCGGGAACTCCGGATCAGTAGTCGAGCGCCCTAACCACTGAGCGACCGCAGCGGGTGTCTTTGTTTCGTGAACAATGCGCTTTCGTGCGGGGAGTATGAGCTGCCCAGCAAGAGCCGCCTACCTGGCTCCCCTATCTGGATGCATGTGTGAGCCTCCCAGACTTTTGATGTTTTGGAAGGAGCGTTCACGCCAAGGTAAGGCGGGCTGGCGTTTTGTGGCGTAACGGTGCTTAGAATTTTCTTTTCGGCACTCGATGGAGACGAAATACTAGAGGCCCGTGTACTGTGCGATGTCAGTGCACGTTAAAGAACCCCAGGTGGTTAGTCTAAATTTCCGGAGCCCTTCACTACGCCGTCCCTCAAGGCCTGAGCCGCTTCGGGACCTTAACCCCCATAAACCAAACCAAATATTTTCGGCACTATATCCATGCAATAAGCAAAAAAAAAGGAAGTAGCGTAGGCGTTAAAACGCTCGACTGCGGAACGGAAGGATGGTGGCTCGTGTCCCATCGTGCACAAAGTTTTTTTTTCATACTGAGTGGCTGAAGAGCGTAACGGAAGGACGCACGGACAGACACGGTCGCGAGCATGAGCCATTAAAGGCTTTCGCATTAATACAACGCACCCTCTGTCCGCAAACCTCTTGGAGACCAACCATCAAGACCACTTCGTCAAGCCGGGGTTCACAGCGTCTCCTATCAGTCACTAAGCTAGTTTTAACAGCTAACACAGCGAAAAAAAGCCAGATGTTTTCATTCGCAATGATTTGTCGTTTTACTACACCCGTTGAGTCATCATCGCCTGTAACTGGCTTTTGCCCCGCACTAATACTTTATTTTAATTTTCATTGCATTGTTACGCAAAATTCTTTTTTTTTGGAGCTGTCCCTTTCTTTTATACTTAATGGGTTTTAGCAATTTGTAATTAAGCAGCGCAGGAAGTGAGGCTTTTATTATTTTTATGAGGTTCTGCAGACTAAAATAAACCAAAATGAAGCATGGAGATCATTGTGGGGGGCATTTCTGTTGCTGCGTATGTAACCCGTTTTTTGGTCTTTATGATGACCACAGTTTGGCCAGGAGCGGGCTAGCACCATAAAAACATTAGACTGAAATTCGTAGTGAGAGATGGCAAAAATGAAGAATTAAAGAAAATACAAGCTGACCCCGGTTGTACTAGAAACTATGCTAAGCGATAAGCACAGGTTGTACCTGCAGAAAAATACGACGCAGTGAGAAGCCGCATTTTCGGATATTTATTCTTGAGAATGCTTGGTCCAATTGTCAAATTTTCCGGTATATTCTATGCATTCGGCAAATCTAGCGTATATGTAGAAATGATGACGGAGATAGCTGTCCCAGTGTGTCAAAAAGCCTTCATGGAACAAGAACGTGCTCAACAAGGGTTTAATAAATGAGGACAACCTTATTAATGCTGTTATAGAGCGTTTCTATCTCCTTTCGTTGTCGTGTATAAATAAGGCTGCTTGTCATACACTGGAGATCCCGGAGCAGAGCAACTATATATATATAAATTTTTACCTCCACTGCAAGAGTCTGCTCTAAATGCTCCAGTTCTTGCGTGAAATCCCACCACCAGCTTTACTCCCGAAGAAGAGTACAGCATACGACCCTAGTTTGCAGAAGGGCTTTCTTGCGGTAAAGAAATCGCTAAAGAAAGATGACAAAACTTTGTTTTATTTTTATTGACACAACACGAGCAAATCCAAGAGAAATCCAAGAGAATCCAAGAGAATGTGCACCGCTAGTCGTGGCCTATTGATGCGCCCTGCTGTCCGGATAAACAAGGAGCAAAAAAAAAAAAAAAAGGTGGGAAGAGCTTGTACGGCTGCGCCTGATGCTTCCTTCTAGTTCTACGATGTTAATGATAAACACTATTTTGTCGACTCCAGTGCTCTATCGTAATGAAAATTGTGCTTTCTAGTGTATAATGCCCCTCCATCTTGCTGTTTTTTAAACAATTTTACTTGTTACTTCCCCGTTATTCATCGCCGGTTAATATTATTGCTATTACATCCCGATTCGGACAGACAGTATTTATAAACTTATTCCACAAGTCACACGAAGATATGATATCTTTTCTGCTATTTTATTGACACAAATCGAGAAAATACATAGTAGAAAACACTGCAAAATCGTTAAACCACTGGCTGCAATGCCCTGCAGGCCCGATAAGCAGGTAGAAAATGAAATGAGAAGAGCTTGTATAGCTACGCCTGATGCCATAGGCGTGACTAGAGAAGTGCAGTATAAAAAAAATGTCCATAAAGGCTCAGAGCAATGATTCAAGTGAAAGTACATGACGATCACTAGGAAAAGCGCGATGAAAAGGCCACGTGACGCAGCGTGGAAGTGGCGCAGCAGTCGCCGAAAACGTGAACGAAAGCACAAGTACACCCAGAAGGAAATGTCAAACTGGCAAAGAGCGAACGAAAGTGCGGCCAGACACCCTGTACCCTTCGCCTCACTCACGCTTTCAGGCGTTGTCTCTGCAGATACCAACGACCGGCTGCCTTGAGCACGAGAGTCGCGTTTATCACAACAGTGCATATGGCTATGCTTGATCATTGTTCTACAAAATCCTGCATCGGCATGCTTGCGAGCAATGTCCGGGCAGGGAGGAAAACACGCCACACAAAACATTTTGGGAAGCGCACAAGGCTCAGTTCCACACCAAGAGACGCTCTAAACGGTGAGGTTCAACTGGAGCGCGGACTAGTACACTAGGCGCTGTTTTCCACCGCGGTTGCGACATCCCGCCCTCGTGCAGGCAGCCTCGCCGGAGCCGTGCTGTGAGCCGTTCCCAACCTCACCTCTCTGCTGGAGCATCTCTGTATAATTGGCAGCGGGTGTCGCCGCAGCGCTGGTCCATTTCAGACGCTTCCATGACTCTGACGCTTCGATCTGTCGCTGTCCACTCCGCGTCTGAAATTTCTTGCCCGCCCAAAGCAGAAAACGCGTCGGTATAGTCGATGTCGATGGGAACAGCTCCTCTGTATTGGCTCCGGCATCCAATCCCGGCTCACCAGGTAGTCCACTCCGCTACCGGGGTCGGTGACAGCACGGCTTCCATGGCGGGCGACCGTGCGTCGGTCTGCGCTGAGGGGGAAGGCGCCGCCGTCGTGTTGGCCACTCAACGCGCCTTTCGTACGCGGTACAAGACGCGGCCATCTTTTTCTCGCCATTCCGCATCAGACTGCAGCTGTTTGTGCGCGAGTGGTCGTTGACTGGAACTTGCATGACCGGGAGAGCAGTCGAGCTCCGCGATGTTCCGCTGCCGGCTCGGGTTCGACCTGCGCCCACGTCTCGCTCTCCACGCTGACCTCCGTGGTGAGGGCGGCCAGCCAAGGTCCAGCGGGGCGTCGCGGCGCCGCACCGAAGGCCAGCGGCGGAGGTGGTGTCGCCCCCACCTCCGCCGCCGAGGCTTCGGCGCAGCGTCAGCGCTCTGGGTGTTCTGCGATTCGCGTGCCCTCGATCGACGTCAACTTCTTTGTCAACGACGCCAGAGTCGCCGGTGTCGCATACCTTCGAGAGGCTGTGATATCAGTGGGTCCAGATCTGTCTCTATTGTGTTAATATTTGCCGAGTTGTTGCGCATATTATTGCCACAACTAGCTTAGTGGTATGGTGCTGATTTTCCAAAGGGGCCGGGCTACATGGCCTTTCTTTTTTGGCATTCGGTTCCGTATTGTTCGTCTACATAAGCGATTCATGGGATGTGGAGTGAGAAAAGTGCCATTTTTGCTTCCACTATTTGCAGACAAAAACTCTTGTGTATCTTACCGCTGAAAACTAGTGGCGTTGCATGAGTGGCTTTGCGCTTTTCCTGAAAACGTCTGCTTTTTCCTTGTATTTGGATCCAGGTTTAACGCCATTCCGTCCTAAGCGCTAAAATGAGAATGATTAAAAGCGAAGCTGTAATATTGCAGTTTTTGTTTTAGCTCACGTGACCTGAAGTAGACATAAATATCACAGCAACCGTTTGACTATACAAACCAAAACCGAAACTGTGAATAAGAATTGATTGGTGGCTTTTTTTTACAGATCATAGGCAGTGCCTCATGGGCATTTATATTTACTAATCCTTGCGAAACACTACAAAAAACGGACAAAAGAGTCTGTCTCGTATATATGTAATCAAATTGGGAAGTTTATCGGTTGTTGTGTGAAACTATAAGATTTATGGCATAATAATTTTATAAACTGAGTTCTTCTCCTGTACGTACCCGTCTGGCTCATTAGCTCTAGCGTGACATCAGTGGCAAATTGTTTTGGATTTTATTGGCGCCTCAGCTTTGCGACCCATATCAAATGACCTAATTAGCACTGCCGTCGAGGATGTTGACACGCAGCATGACTGTACCAGACATTAAGGATGACCAATTAGGATGATGCTGAGCTATTACCTTCCGCTTTATTCCAAAGTGGTACGTTCCGCCACCTGACCTGTCCCGCACTCCCGCCAGCAGAGCGTCGACCAATACACTGTAGCGAGTGGCGAAGTGTCTGTAGCGTTATCTGTTGTCAGTTAGGCCACCTAATCTCTAGGACATAGAATTCATGTTTAAATACCAAGAAATGCTTAAGGAAGTTCGAGAGAATACATTACAGGCAATCAGTAAGGACATGTAATGCGATGATGGACGATGGTGTTGACGTCGACGTGTGTGCCACCTTTCCTACGATAGCGAAACTGCCGACGATGTTGCTTGGCCACTCTAATGTGCATGGACAGCAGTCTAAGAATGTCAAGCAGGAAACAACAGTGCAGTCTAGGAGGTGCAGGTCAAATAGGTGCTCTAGATATGCGAATTTGTTATAGTCAGACATAACACGCCCTTTGCGTTCTTACGGTGACTGTCGGCAGCGTGCGCTCACTGCGATGGTGCCGACAGTCTCGCACTGCATGGAGCTGACTCTTTGAACTCAGTTAACTACTTGAGCTTCTCGCATTGCGCCTCTCTCCGCACAGCCTTTAAAGGGGCACTGAGGGTCCTCCGTCTGAAGTTTGTTCTCAGCAAAAAATGACTCGCTTGTTCTTTTTGCCTGCGTTGACTTGCGTCCGGCAGCAAAACACGCAGTTGTCGGCGAGGAAATTCAAACTCGGTCAGTGGATTCCAACTCGGGGCAAGCTTACCAAAAAAGACGGGTTGCCATCTTTCAAAGTCAACGGTGGCGCAGCGTATTCTTTGCTCTGAGATCCGGTGTCAGCGCACGCATTTCACATGCGAACTCGACCGGTGATGGTGACGCCTGTATTTCGGTTAGTATTCTTTTCTAGCTGATAAAAGCTGCTCTGTTTTCGATGGGAATGGTGCTTTTGGAATTAAAACGCGGTAACCATCAATGCAGGCGAATTTCTATCTCTCCTCGGTGTCACTTCAAAGCAGCGAAATTCAGCCTGCGGAATTCAGTGTCACTTCGAAGCAGCGGAAAGCAGCCTGGCCCACGAGCAGTCATATGTGTCGCATGAGATGAGTATTGTCCTCGGACTGCAACGACACAACGATGTGCGATGCAGCTGCGTTTAAAACAAATCGACAACTATCCGACAAAGCTAAGGCCCAATATAGTAGTAGAAAATATTTATTGACAATTTAAAATTAAGACGAAGGCTTCTGCTGCGTGTGGTATCCTCATTTCAGGACTCCAATGACCTTTGCTGTCTCTCTTCTGGAACAGCAGGTTAGGCTGGATCGTCTGGTTAAGCGTGTGAAATTGCGAGCAAAAAAGAAGCCTGCGCCCGGCCCGCGGTGGAGGCTATGGTGCTCTGCAATAGCTGCTTGACAGACGGGATGATATTGTTTCTTTGTCTTTTTGCAGATGTGTGCAACAGCAATGAAGGCATGACCACAATATTGCTGTTATAATCATCCGGCGCTCGATAGATCGCAAAACAAAATATCAAAATGTAAACTTGTCGTGCCAAGATGGAAAGGGAAGAGGAGGAAAAAGAGTGAGCTATTTTTTTTCAGTTTTTCAGGCGCAACAGAATAAAACGTTGCCCGTGCCTTCGATACTTGAACAATGATGAGACAGCTCTTACTGCGGCAGCGGTTCAGTGGACACGCATATAACGTTAGATTCTCGCCTGCGTTACACTCGGGATCGATTCGAAGCGGTTCGTAGTGCGAGGCAGAATTTATATACTCGAACTAAAACATCACATTTCACTATGCACCGACCAACAAAAGCTAAACTGACCTCATTTTACTAGACCTTTCTAAAGGATTCGATTGTGTATCACATAAAAAATTGGCCTGGCTTAGCTAAGGTTAAGCCTAGGATGCGAAGCATTACCATTTTTGCTTACGCTTTTCATTCCGCCGAGCTTCCCTGTCTGTAGGCGGCATCTCGCTGTATGACTGCCTCGGCGGAAGGAGCGGGGCTCTTTTATACAATGCCGCGACGACAATCGCCCCCTAGCGGGAGGAGCGGGAGTTAGCCTTGGTGGTCGCGGCCGCGCGGCGACCGCGCGAGTTGAGCCCGGTCTCTCCTCAGCTGGCGTGACGTCAGACCACGTGCTCGGCTGCAGCGCCCCTAGCGGGAGGAGCGGGAGTTAGCCTTGGTGGTCGCGGCCGCGCGGCGACCGCGCGAGTTGAGCCCCGTCTCTCCTCAGCTGTCGTGACGTCAGACCACGTGCTCGGCTGAAGCGCCTCTAGCGGGAGGAGCAGGAGTTAGGCTATGACGTCACACCAAGCGTGTCATTAAAGGTCAATGGTGGTCGCGGCCGCGCCAGGCTGGACTATGGTTGAGCTAAGTAGTGTCCCTATTATGCTTCGCATAAAAATTAGGCCAAGGATCTCGCATTTTTGTTCGTATCTTCATGACTTATTTACCTGCTAGCATTCTTACTAATATGAGGCTTTTTGCTGATGACTGCATACTATACCTAGAAATAATTCGCCAGATGAACATGTAACAACTAGCAATGCATTCCAATCGGTATCTGCATGGCACGTTAAATGGCAAATGAGTCTTAATATAAAATCAGCCCACTTACCAATTTACAGGAAACATAATGTCCGACCTATCACGCACTCCAAACAATCTCCCGCTTCCAGCAATTACACAGCATAAACACCTTCGTTAAATTTATCATTGAATAATAAATTGCACTCTCACGTGAACTACATTACGTCATCAGCTCTAAAACGGCGTTTTTTTCTCAAGAGGCGCCTCGAGACGCGTTGTTAGAGATTAAATTATTCTCCTACACTTTTGTCAGACCCCTATTTAAATATGCGAAAGTAGCCATGTTTCCGTTTATAGATAAACTAATAAAGAAACTAGAGAGAGTTCAAAGTAAAGCTGTAAGATGAACATGTAACAGATGTAAACCGACTCATCCAAATTACTGATCAACAACACTATAATACTCACGCTAGAGAACCGCGCCAGACTTGCACGACGGAAACACCTTTATCAACTAATGTAAAACATGGTGCGCATAGATCAGTACAAGGTATATCTCAAAGTCATAAACCAGAATAACGCGTCATATGCACTGATAATCACTAGTAGAATATCGATTCAACACAGACTGTTTTAGACGTTCATTATTTCGCTAGCCACTAGAGAATGCATGAACTACCAGCATGTGTATCTTGCTCATCTTAAGAAAAAAAATTTGACACATATGAAGCTCACCTGCCAGTTCTACAATGTGAATGATAAACATTATTTCGTTTGATTCAGTGCTTTATTTGCTTTTTACTGTATAATACCATCATGCTGTTTTTTACATTGTTTACTTGTTACTCTCACGTTATTCGTCAAAGATTGTTATTAGTGCTATTAGCTGAACAGCCTCTGTTCACATACTGTTCCACTGCTGGATATTATGTACTTTCTTTGTTCTCTCTATATTGCCCTTCCTGCGATGATCCGATTCAGACTGACTGGCACTATTTCTAAATAAATATAGCACAGAAGTCTCGCCAAGACGATAGCTTTTTCCTGCTCTTTTATTGTCACACACGAGAAAATACACAAAAAAGCACTGAAAAATTGCAAAACAGCAAAATACACCACTCGGTGCAATCCCCTCCAGCCCCACAAAGCCGGTTGAAAACAATGGGAAGAGCTTGTATATCCACGCCTGATGTCCCAGGCGTGATTAGAGAAGTGCAGTATAAAAAAAAAAAGATATGTCCATAAAGTATTCGAGCAAGAGTGCAAGAGTGCAAGTTAAAGCACAAAAACGTCACTAGGAAAAGCGCGATGAAAAGGTCACGTGACGCAGCGTGGAAGAGGTTGAGCAGTCGCCGAAAACGTGAATTAAAGCGTAAGTGCACCCAGAGGGAAATGCGAACTTAGCAAACGGTGAACGAAAGTGCGGTGTGACACCCTGTGTCCTTCGCCTCGCGCACACATTACACTTTCACGGCATTGTCTCTGCAGATACCAACAACCGGCTGTCTTGATCACGAGAGTCGCGCTTATCACAACAGTGCACACATTGCTATGCCTGATTGTTGTTGCACAAGATCCCACATCGGCATGCTTATCAGCAATGTCCAAGGTGGTAGGAAACACGTCACACAAAACATTTTGGGACGCGCACAAGGCGCACTTCCACACTAAGAGAAGCGCTAAACGGTGAGGTTCAACTGGATACAGGTCAGTGAACTCTGGGTCCTGCTTTCCACCGCAGTTGCGACGTCCCGGCCTCGTGCAGGCAGCGTCGGAGGAGCCGTGCTGAGAGCCGTTTCCAATCTTGCCTCTGTGCCACAGCATCGCAGTCCAACTGGCAGCAGCTGCGGCAGAAGTGGCTGGCCCATCGCTTCCCCGATCAGTGCTATGGTCGGTCAGAGTACGCTCCATGTCTGACAATTCTTGACTGACCAACGCAGAGAAAAAGTCGGTAGAGGCGAAGTTGGCAAAACAGCGCGTCTGTTACGTGCTCCGGCATCCGTTCCCGGCTCACCAGTAAGTCCACTGCGCTACCGTGTCGGTGACAGCAGGGCCTCCTTGGTGTACACGTCCGCGTGGCCCGGCGATGTAGGAAGGCGCCGCCGCGGCCTTGGTTGTTCACCACTCCTTTTTTTCCCAGGGAGGCGACGTGGCCACCTTTTTCTCGGCATTCCGTGTCAGGATGATGTTGCTTGTGCACGAGTGGCCGTGGACGGGCACGCTCATGCCTGGGTGGACCGCCGAGCTCCGTGATGATCCACTGCCGGCTCAGTTAGATGTCGAAGTTCGCCTGCGTCCACGCCACATCTCCGCGGCGCCCACACTAGCGATGGCGGTCAACGGAAGGGCACCGCGTCGCCGCGGCGCCGCACTGGAAGCTGGAGCGGCAAAGGTGGTGTCGTCGTCCCCACCTCCGCCGCCTCGGCTTCTAGTGCAGCGTCAGCGCCCTGGGCGCTTGGCGATGCGTGTGCCCTCGATCTAGGGCAACTTCTTTTTCGGCGCAGCCAGTGTCTCTGGCGAGGCACACGCAGTGATGTTCCGCTCGGAGAGTTTTTCTTTTTCAGGGAATTTTAGCAGTAAATTTGGGTAAAAAGGTGGTTTTTCGGAGTTTCATAGAATTTTAGGAGCCAAAATTTTATTGCTTTCTAAATTGTCGGAGTTTCGATTATGGTGCAGGGGAAAAAAGCACCAAAAAAGCGATGTTTGGAAATAATTTAGCCAGTTTAGGATTACGGCATGGAATATCGCTGCGTACACCTCCGAAGGGTTCTTAGGCTTGAGCGAAAATATCGCTTGGATTTATTAATTCTAACTAAATATTGCGGACTCCATTGCCTAAATGGTGTTCACTCTTGAAAGGAAGCCTTGCTGCATTATCCCGGTATATCAATATTCAGGACGTATTTTTCTGCCACTAAATGAACGCTAATTTTACGAACAAAAAAACGCATTTACAGTCCTGAATTTTACTTTTTGCTGCAAGCACGTTCGAGACAATAATGAAAAATGAAAGGAGACACGTGGTGCGGTGGGAGAGCCCTAACGAAAATGCGCCATCAGTGCTATTGTAGTTCAAGTGTCATAAAAGGGCGCGGCCTCATAGAATGTACGATAACACGGCTGTTTTTATTCGCTTGCTTTCTCGGGGCGCGAAAATAATGATTTTATTTAATACAGCTTTTATCATAGCTTTGTTGTTTACATAAAAGTTCTAAAATCTGTCATACCCATATTGTACTCATACTGCCAACTCTGCCAATTCCCACACTGCCCCACTTCGTCCTGGACAGCCAGCTCTCTTTGTTTACTCTGGAACCAATGGATCCCCTCCGAAGCAAGCGGTTCATCTCCGGAGTCCTTGCAGTTTAAGCTCCCACGATGAAGGTGTTCTCCACTGCCTACTCATCAGCACTGCTAGAATTTGAAGGTTTCTAATATCGCTTGTCATGTTAACCGCCTCCGCGATAAGTTCTAGGAGCGAAACTTTTTCCTCAACATGCATCTCGCCTTTCGTAGCGACGCAATGCAAGCTGTAAATTTTAAAGATGCTGACAAGTGCCAAATGATTATGCATATCCGACGGACGGACCTGTTGCATATTTGAAATGTCCTGAGTCGCATTCAGGCACAAACACTTCGATAGCATGATTTGTGTGCGCTCTGCTTTGTGGTTGCATTAGAAACACCATAAAGAAAAATTGCCTTTGACCAGCAGATGAAGTCCGACAAGTAGCTCCCATTATCCTTTGCTGCCAGAGTACACATCACATTTGGAACGACGAACCATGACGTGCATTTTACCTTCATTGTAGATTCGGGCACCACTGGGTAGAGGCAGCGCAGGTTGCGGACAGGGCAGCGAGATATAGAAAGGAAAATTATAAGGCTGAGTTTAGGCGGAAAACAGAATGCAGCGCTGATTGAAGAAGTTGAGTGATTGGCCCCTTTGCTGAAATTAGAAGCATGTGTTGAATATGGGCTGCCTATTTAAATTGAATAACAGGCATCCGATGGTCCGTTACGGTACGCAAGCGAATTAAGAGAGAAAGAAAACTTAGCAGGAAAGAAGGGCACAGAGTTAGTTGAGCAGATCAGAGTAAGAAAATACTGTTTTACAGTGGAGGTGACTCGAGCTCCAGATCTTGGACGTTGGCAGCGGTAAGAATGGCCCTTTCGTATTTCCTCAGTCTTCACCACTTCCAATTCGCTCAGGCCATTGTGTTGCGCGGGCCAACTCAACTCTACAAGAACAACAAAGAAAATGGGGCCATTGAAACCCACCTCCACCTGAAACCTACACACTGTTCTTACTGTCTTCTATTATCAGTACTCACTTCAGGAAAAGAATAAGGAAAGGGGGAAGGGGAGGGATGTAGTCGGAGTGGAGAAGGAGAAACAAAAATTGGAGGGGAGACATTAGTTGTGCCGTAAAGATATGAGGCTACAGCGTTGATGAGTTAATGCCCATGTATAATTGGTCATTCTCAGCTTTACGCTTATAGATCCCTGAGAGTCGGTTCTCACAAGACTTCTTCCGCAATGGTGCAGCCGTTAAGGGATTCAACACTGCCATGGGATGGCAGGCGCTGACACCGGTGGGGCTTATGCGACCCAAGTGGTTCTTTCCGAGCAAGCTCTCGTAATAAATCAGTGATTTTTCACCCCCCTGCCACGGCGATCAGTTTTCTCACAATCCGGTGGCAGGTTGTGATTACGCCACAAGGTCAAGTGGCCTAGGTGGCCCTTCTCGGTTGCGTCTACGGCTCACAACGCCGACGCCGGGTTTTGTGGGTAGCGGAGCCCTTGACGCTCTTGCACTAAGAGGAAATAAAAAGGGGAAAAAGAAAAAGCCAAAGAGGAAAAAGTTTATGGAAGAGAAGAAGAAAGGGAACAGCAATGACAGGCAGTAAGCTGGAATAAAACAAATCATGCTATTAAGATCGTCAAAGGAACACTCCTCAGCTCAAACCTCATATAGTAAGCAAGGTAGACACTAGAGGCGCTCACATATAAAAGGAATTTCAATACTTAAATAACAAAATCTGAAACCCATAAAAGGGCCCTGCCAGTGAAGAACACTAGTTTATGAATAATGGCGCCTCCACTAAACTGCGACAATCAAACTCATAACGACACAAATCTATCAAACCCCAGCAAATTGGAGCAAATCGCAGCCCAACAGTAATAAACTAGTACAGCAAAACACGTACCACAAGTGAAGACTGCAAAGCGTCGTCAAGCCTAGTTCATAAGGAGATCATCCTGCTCACAGGAAAGCTCTCCAGCAGAGCAGTAATTCTTCACGGCCCAATAACCACCACTTCCGCTCGAACAGGCATTTCCCCCCACCCCAAGCCATCATCCTCTTTTTATGACCAAAAAAAAAAATACACACACTGATGAAAATGGCGCCACTATTCACTTCGACAACAGCACTTGCACTAGTCAAAACCCCAGACAGCAAAAATACGAAACGCCTATATAATAAATCCAATAACTCACGCTCAAACAAGCCATATAATTGGTTCACTCCGGAAAACATCAGAACTATCATATCCATTACTCTTACTCTCCAGAATAGAAGTGACGATCAACAAAACGAACATAAGGGGGTTTGGGAGTAATCAACTTTTAGGTTGTTTTGCAGAGCTGTGATCCCAGTTCACCTCAAGAGTGGGAAGAACGAAGAACTGTGAAGTATACGACGCACCCTCTGCCCGCAAACTTCTCGGTGACAAACTATCACGAGCACTTCCTCAAGCCAGGGTTCCACAGCGTCTTCTATCTGTGACTAGTGTAATTTTAGCAGTCAGCACAGCAGAAAAAAAACGTTACCATTCGCTATGATTTGCCGTTTTACTATTCCCGTTGAGTCATCCTCTGTAACTGGCTTTGGCTTCACCACTAATACTTTATTTCAATTTTAATTTCTTTGTTACACAAAATTCTTTTTTTGGAGCTGTCCCTTTCTTTTATACTTAATTGGTTTAAGCAATTTGTAATTAAGCAGCGCAGGAAGTGAGGCTTTTATTCTTTTTATCGGATTCTGCATACTAAAATAAACCAAAATTAAGCATGGAGATCATTGTGGGTGGGGGGGCATTTTTATTGCAGCGTATGTAACCCGTATTTTGGTCTTTATGATGACCACAGTTTGGCCAGGAGCGGGCTAGCAACATAAAATCATTAGACTGAAATTCGTAGTGAGAGATGACAAAAATGAAGAATTAAAGAAAATACAAGCTGACCCCGGTTGTACCAGAAACTATGCTAAGCGATAAGCACAGGTTGTACCTGCAGAAAAATACGACGCAGTGAGAAGCCGCATTTTCGGATATTTATTCTTGAGAATGCTTGGTCCAATTGTCAAATTTTCCGGTATATTATATGCATTCGGCAAATCTAGCTTATATGTAGAAATGATGACGGAGATAGCGGTCCCAGTGTGTCAAAAAGCCTTCATGGAACAAGAACGTGCTCAACAAGGGTTTAATAAATGAGGACAACCTTATTAATGCTGTTATAGAGTGTTTCTATCTCCTTTAGTTGTCGTGTATAAATAAGGCTGCTTGTCATACACTGGAGATCTCGGAGCAGAGCAACTATATATATAAATTTTTACCTCCACTGCAAGAGTCTGCTCTAAATGTTCCAGTTCTTGCGTGAAATCCCACCACCAGCTTTACTCCCGAAGAAGAGTACAGCATACGACCCTTGTTTGCAGAAGGGCTTTCTTGCGGTAAAGAAATCGCTAAAAAAAGATGACAAAACTTTGTTTTATTTTTATTGACACAACACGAGCAAATCCAAGAGAAATCCAAGAGAATCCAAGAGAATGTGCACCGCTAGTCGTGGCCAATTGATGCGCCCTGCTGTCCGGATAAACAAGGAGCAAAAAAAAAAAAAGGTGGGAAGAGCTTGTACGGCTGCGCCTGATGCTTCCTTCCAGTTCTACGATGTTAATAATAAACACTATTTTGTCGACTCCAGTGCTCTATCTTAATGAAAATTGTGGTTTCTAGCGTATAATGCCCCTCCATCTTGCTGTTTTTTAAACAATTTTACTTGTTACTTCCCCGTTATTCATCGCCGGTTAATATTGTTGCTATTACCTGAACGGCCTCGATTCACATGCTGTTGTACCGCTGTATAATATGTACTTTTTGTTTTCTCTATTTTGCCCTTCCTGCGATGATCCCGATTCGGACAGACAGTATTTATAAACTTATTTCACAAGTCACACGAAGACATGATATCTTTTCTGCTATTTTATTCACACAAATTGAGAAAATACATAGTAGAAAACACTGCAAAATCGTTAAACCACTGGCTGCAATGCCCTGCAGGCCCAAAAAGCAGGTAGAAAATGAAATGGGAAGAGCTTGTATAGCTACGCCTGATGCCATAGGCGTGACTAGAGAAGTGCAGTATAAAAAAAAAATGTCCATAAAGGCTTAGAGCAATGATGCAAGTGAAAGTACAAGACGATCACTAGGAAAAGCGCGATGAAAAGGCCACGTGACGCAGCGTGGAAGTGGCGCAGCAGTCGCCGAAAACGCGAACGAAAGCACAAGTACACCCAGAAGGAAATGTCAAACTGGCAAAGGGCGAACGAAAGTGCGGCGAGACACCCTGTACCCTTCGCCTCACTCACGCTTTAAGGCATTGTCTCTGCAGATACCAACGACCGGCTGCCTTGAGCACGAGAGTCGCGCTTATCACAACAGTGCATATGGCTATGCCTGATCATTGTTCTACAAAATCCTGCATCGGCATGCTTGCGAGCAATGTCCGGGCAGGGAGGAAAACACGCCACACAAAACATTTTGGGAAGCGCACAAGGCTCAGTTCCACACCAAGAGACGCTCTAAACGGTGAGGTTCAACTGGAGCGCGGACTAGTACACTAGGCGCTGTTTTCCACCGCGGTTGCGACATCCCGCCCTCGTGCAGGCAGCCTCGCCGGAGCCGTGCTGTGAGCCGTTCCCAACCTCACCTCTCTGCTGGAGCATCTCTGTATAATTGGCAGCGGGTGTCGCCGGAGCGCTGGTCCATTGCAGACGCTTCCATGACTCTGACGCTTCGATCTGTCGCTGTCCACTCCGCGTCTGAAATTTCTTGCCCGTCGAAAGCAGAAAACGTGTCGGTATAGTCGATGTCGATGGGAACAGCTCCTCTGTATTGGCTCCGGCATCCAATCCCGGCTCACCAGGTAGTCCACTCCGCTACCGGGGTCGGAGACAGCACGGCTTCCATGGCGGGCGACCATGCGTCGGTCTGCGCTGAGGGGGAAGGCGCCGCCGTCGTGTTGGCCACTCAACGCGCCTTTCGTACGCGGTGCAAGACCCGGCCATCTTCTCCTCGCCATTCCGCATCAGACTGCAGCTGTTTGTGCACGAGTGGTCGTTGACTGGAACTTGCATGACCGGGAGAGCAGTCGAGCTCCGCGATGCTCCGCTGCCGGCTCGGCTTCGACCTGCGCCCACGTCTCGCTCTCCACGCTGACCTCCGTGGTGAGGGCGGCCAGCCAAGGTCCAGCGGGGCGTCGCGGCGCCGCACCGAAAGCCAGCGGCGGAGGTGGTGTCGGCCCCACCTCCGCCGCCGAGGCTTCGGGCGCAGCGTCAGCACTCTGGGTGCTCTGCGATGCGCGTGCCCTCGATCGACTTCAACTTCTTTGTCAACGACGCCAGTGTCGCCGGTGTCGCATACCTCTATCTTCGCTCAGTAGTTGCGCATATTATTGCCAGAGCTAGCTTATGGGCACAGTGCTGATTTTGCAAACTGCTGATTTTGGAAAACAGCGTCATAGTCTTTGTTTTTCGGCATTCGGTTCTTTATTGTTCTTACACACGAGCGATGCATGGGCTGTGGAGCGAAAAAAGCGCAGTGTCTTTCTTTCTTTTATTATTTCAACCGAAAAGTTCTTGCATGTCTTATGAGCATGAATGTTTTTCATGAGGGGTCTTGAGCTTCTTCAGAAAACCTTTCCTTCTTCATTTCATTTCACTCCAGCTTTAACGCCAGCCCGTCCGAAGTGCTAGAATGAGATCGAATAAAGGCGCAGCTGTAATATTGCAATTTTTGTTATAGCTCACATGACCTTAAGTAGACCTTAATATCACAGTCACCGTTTGGCTACAGAAGCCAAAACCGAAACTGGGAATAAGATTTGAATTATGACATTTTTTAAAGAGTGCAGGCAGTGTCACATGGACATTTATACTTACTGATCCTTGCGAAATACTGCAAAGAACGGATTAACGACTCTCTCTTCCAATTACTTAACCCAATTCGGATCTTCATCTATTTTCTGTTGAAATACGTTCAAGTAAAAGATTTCTAGTTTAATAATTTTATGAACTGAGTCTTTCTCCATTACTCACCGGACTGGCTCATTCCCTCTAGCGTGACGTCACTGGCAAATTGTTTTTGATTGTATTGGCGCCTGAGCTTTGCAACCCGCTCCAGTTGACCTAATTAGTATTGCCGTCGAGCATGTTGACACGCAGTGTGACCGTACGTGACTTTAAGGATGACCAATTATGATGCTTATTATGATCTACACCCTTCTGCTTTGTTCCAGTGTGGTACGTTCTGCCACCTGTTCTTTCCCGCACTCCTCCCATCAGTGCGTCGACCAATACACCGTAGCGTAGCGAATGGCGAGGTCTCTGTTGCGTTATCTGTTATCAGTGAGGGCACCTAATCTCTAGGTGATACAATTTGTGGATAAATACCAAAAACAGTTTAAGAAAGCTTGATACAAAAGATTACCGGCAATCAGTAAGAGAACGTAATGTGAGGGTGAGCCATGGTGTGGACGAAGTAGACGTGTGTGCCACTTTTCCTACAATACCGAAACTGCCGACGACGATGTTGCTTGCCAATCTTATGTGCATGGACAGCAGTCTGAGGACGTCAAGCAGGGACCAAGAATGCGGTCTAGTTGGGGGAGGTCTCCTAGGCACTCAGGTTTTGTGAAATGTTTATAGGCAAACATAGCAGGCCCTTTGCCTTCGTGCGGTGACTGTCGGCATGTCGGCAGGGTGCGCACACTGCGAAGGTGCCGACCGTCTCGCTCTGGACGGAGGCGACTCTTGGCACTCAGTTAACTACTTGAGCTTCTCGAAATGCGCCTCGCTCTCTGCGCAGCCGTTAAAGGGACACGTTAAAGGGACTCCGTCTAAATATTGCTCTCAGCAGAAATTGACTCCCTTTTTCTTTTTGCCTATGTTGACTTGCGTCTAGTAACAAAATACGCATTTGTCGGCGAAGATATTAAACTCGGTCAGTAGATTCAAACCTGGCGCAACTTACCGAAAAAGACGGGTTGCCATCGTTTCTAAGTGGACGGTGGTGCATCGTTTTATCTAGGATCCGATGCCGGCGAATATATTTTACATGCGAAATCGACCGGTGATTGTAACGCCTGTATTTCTTTTTACTGGTATTTTATAGCTGATAAAAGCTGCTGTGTTTGCTAGGATTGATTGATTGAAAACATCATTATTTACTGAATATTCGTAGAAGATGTGGGTGGGCCGTATAGTCCGGTAGTCCGCTGGCTATAGCGGCTGCGCTGGCCCTCCCCACCAGCCAGTGCTGACGGTCAGAATCATCGCCGAGCAGAAGAGCCTCCGACTGCTCCTCTGAGGTGTTTGGAATGGGGTCAAATATGGGAATAACTTGGCATTCTCACACTATGTCGTAAAGGTTAGCTACTTCCCCACAGTGTGGGCACTGCGGAGAGTATAGAGCAGGGCACCACTGGTGTAAGTTAGCTGGTGTTGGGCTTCTGCTAGTTTTGTAGTCTCCTAAGGGTGTTGTCTTCAAACTTATTGAGGGATTTATTTGGTGTTGGGTACTACTTCCTGGCTGTTCTGTAAGGCGCGAGATTGTCAGCATGCACTGCGAAAGCTATTAGGTCGTAGCAACCTTGATGATCATCAGGGGGAGACGCCTGGTAAAGAAGAGCTCGGGCATGCCTGTGAGCGGCTTCGTTTCCTCCTGGTGGTTCCAGGTGACCGGGAAACCGAATGACTGAGGCTTGGCTGAGTGGATGCTTAATCAGCAATGACGGCCCTGACCTGTGAATTAATCCAGTATTGAAGTTGCGACAGGCGTTCTGGGAATCACTGAGCACAGCGGCGTTGGGATTCGATGCTATAGCTAATGCACTAGCTGCTTCCTCTGCGTGAGTCGGGTTTGATATTTTCATCGAGGCGCAGTTCACCACCGATTCTGAAGGCGTTGAGACCACAATAGTCATCACTCCATTCTTTGGTCCTGCGGCGTCCACGCAAAGGGTGTTGGGTTGCTCGCCTCATTTCTTCTGCAGGGCTTCTCTTCTTGCTTTTCTCCTTTCGATGTTATATGCGGAATGCATATTCCGCAGAACGGGGGACACGTTGATGCGTCTCCTCACATCGCGTGGTACCTCTTCCCTTTGGTCTATCGTATAGGGCAGATTAGTGTGGATCTTTTCGAGCAGATCTCTGTATGGTTTTGTGAGTGCGAGCCCATTCGTTGTGAGAACCACTGTGCTTCCCACATCTC
The DNA here is from genome assembly GCF_052857255.1 of Amblyomma americanum. NCBI lineage: Eukaryota > Metazoa > Arthropoda > Arachnida > Ixodida > Ixodidae > Amblyomma > Amblyomma americanum. The sequence goes on along the minus strand of NC_135497.1, from coordinate 317,416,204 downwards.
TTTAAGAGTATTATATACTCCTAGAGCCATGAGCTTTGCCATTGGCATGGAGTTTGGTAGCCCCAGTGCCGTCTTGTGGCTTTCCTGATAAGTGTCTCCAAATTTTCAATTTCGGACCTGGAGAGGTTAAGGAATGCCGTCCCTTACATTATCTGAGAGATCACGAAAGCTCGCACTTAGCGGATGGCGTCCCTTTCCTTCATGCCATGGTGCTTATTTCTGACACGATGAATCATCCGGAGGATTTGCTCGGTGGATGTTGTAAGCTTCTTCATAGTGGTGGTGTTCTGTCGCCCCTGCGGGATATACTGCCCTGGGATCTTGATCTCCGTGGGTTTCTGTACTGGGTGCTTGTCTATATACACCGCGATGTTCTGCGCTAGGGGTGTCGTCGAGTTCTTCAGGATGAGCAACTCGGACTTTTCCGGAGCACACTGGGCGCCTAGGTCTCTCTCTGGCGTACCGGTCCACCGTGTCCGCTGCTGCTGCTGCTTGCTGCTTGTGCAACTCCCCGAGTTTCAACAGACAGTGATAAGAATGGGACCTCTGGGATTAGAACGCGGTACCCAATCAATGCAGGCTGACTTCTATCCCTCCTGAGTGTTCCTCTAAAGCAGCGGAATTTTTAGCGTGGACCACAAGCAGTGATAGGTGGCGCATAAGACGAGTATTGTCCTCGGACTGTAACGACACAACTTTGTGCGATGCAGCTGCCTTAAAAACAAATCAACACATCTCTGACAAAGTGAAGCCCCGGTAGTTGTAGTAGAAAATATCTATTGACAATTCAAAATAATGACGAAGACGTCTGCTGCGTGTGGTGTCCTCATTTCAGGACTCCAATGATCTTTGCGGTCTCTCTTGCCTAGAACAGCAGGTTAGGCTGGCTCGTCTGGCAAAGCGTATGAAATCGCGAGTGCAAAAGAAGCCCGCGCTCGGCGCGCGGTGCAGGCTATAGTGCTCCGCTATTGCTGCTTGACAGACTGCGTGATATTGTTTGTTTGTTTTTTTGCAGATGTGTGCATCAGCCGTGAAGCAATGGCAACAATATTGCTCATATAATCCTCCGGCACTCGATAGATGGCAAAATAAAAATCAAAACATAAATTTGTCGCGCCAAGAAACCAATGTAAACAAGAGCGGAAAAGTGTGAACTTTTTTTTTAGAGTTCCTCAGAAATAACAGAATAAAACGTTACCCCGTAACTTCGATACTTGAACAACGGTGAGAGACTGCGATTAATGCAACGCATACAACGTTGGATTCTAAGCAGCGTTACACGCGGGAGCGATTCGAAGCGGTTCTTATTGCTGGGCAGACTTTATATAGTGGAACTAATACATGAGGTTTCACTAAGAACCACCAACAAAAGCAAACTGACTTCATTGTGCTACACTTTTCTAAAACATTCTATCGTGTATCACATAAAAAACTAATTATAAAGTGAAAATCAACAATAGTCGAAGGACTAATCATTAACTGGATCAAAGACACTGGACTAATCGATCACAGTTTGTAGAATTTAACCGCGAAAAGTCGAGCATAACTGAAGTTACCGCTGGTGTACCTCAGGCCAAGGATCTCGGTATTTTATTTATGTCTTCATCAATGATTCACCTGCTAGCATTCTTATTAATATGAGGCTTTTTGCAGATGACTGCATATTGTACTATGAAATTAATTCGCCTGAAGACCATGTAAAAATAAAAAAAATGCACTACATTCGCTTATAAGAATGGCGCGCTAAATGGCAAATGAGTCAATATCGGAAAATCAGCCCACTTACCATTTACCAGGAAACAATGTGTCCGACTTTTCATACACACTAAACAAAATTACGCTTCTCGCAGTTACACAGAATAAACACCTTCATTTAATTTTATCATCGGATCTTAAATTGGACTCTCACGTGTACTTCGTTGCGTCATCAGCACTAAAACGACTTTTCTTTCTCAAGAGGCGCCTCCCAGACACGCCGTCAGACATTCAATGAATTTAGTGCAATACCTTTGCAGACGCGTACCTAAATATGCAAATGTAGCCTAGTTTGCGTTTATAGATAAACTAATAAAGAACCTAGAGAGAGTTCAATGGAAGGCTGTAACGTTTATCAATAACAAATAAAGACAAACTGAGTCACCCAAATTAATGATGAACAACGCTGGAATACGCACGTTACAAAAGCGCGCCAGGCTTGCACAACATAAACACTTTATCAGCTAATGTATAACATGATGCCACATAGATGGTACACAGTATATCTAAAAATCAGAAACAAGTATAACGAGACATAAACACTCACAATCACTGGAAGAATATCGATTAAACGCAGACTGTTTTAGGCGTTCATTTTCTCCGTTAGGCATTTGAGAACGACATAACCTACCGGCATGTGCGACTAGCTCGTCTTAGGAAAAAATTGATATATATGAAGCTCGCCAACTAGTTCTACATTGAGAATGATAAACATCATTTCGTCTGCTCCAGTGCTCTACCTTAACTAAATTTGAAAATTGCTCTTTCTTGTGTACAATGGATCGTGTTGGTTTTTTAACATCTTTTACTGGGTACTCCCACGTTAGTCACCACCGGTTATTATTATTGCTAATAAATGAACAGCCTGTGTTCCCCGTACTTTTGCAGTGCTGTATATTATGTACTTTGTTTGTTGTTCTTTGTATTTTGCACTTCCTGCGATGATCCTGATAGTGACTGGCAGTATTTCTAAATAAATAAATATAGTCCAGAAGTCGCCAGAAGACATGATAGCCTTTTCTGCTCTTTTATTGACATAAAACGAGTAAATACATAATGAAAACACTTCACAATTGCAAAACCACAAAATCTGCCGCTCGTTGCAATGCCCTCCAGCCCCAAAAAGCAGGAAGGAAACAAATTTGGAAGAGCTTGTAAAGCTACGCCTGATGCCCCAGGCGCGATTAGAGAAGTGGAGGATAGAAAAAAATGTCCATAAAGGCTTAGAGCAATGATGCAAGTGAAAGTATAAAAATATCACTAGGAAAAGCGCGATGAAAAGGTCACGTGACGCAACATGGAAGCGGTGTAGCAGTCGCCGAAAACGCGAACGAAATCACTAATTCACCCAGAAGGCAAAGTCAAACTAGCAAAGGGCGAAAGAAAGTGCGGCCAGACGCCTTGAACCCTTCGTCTCGCTCACGCTTTCACGGCATTGTCGCTGCAGATACCAACAACCGGCTGCCCTGAGGACGAAAACCGCCCCTATCACAACAGAGCGCATGGCTATGCCTGATCATTGTTCCGCAATATTCCGCATCGGCATGCTTGCGAGCAATGCCCGAGGAGGGAGGAAAAGACGTCACAGAAAACTCTGGGAAACGCACAAGGCGCAGTTCAACACTAGCGGACGCTCTAAACGGTGAGGTTCGACTGTAACGCGGTCTGGTTACTCTGGGCGCTGTTTTCCACAACGGTTGCGACGTTCCGCCCTCGAGCAGGCAGCTTCGCCAGAGCCGTGCTGAGAGCTGTTTCCCATCTCACCTCTGTGCTGGATCACCGCAGTGCAACTCGCCGCAGGAGCGGCCGGAGCGCTGGTCCATTCCGACGCTTCGATGACTCTGGCGCTCTGCTCTGTCGCTGTCCGCTCCGCGTTTGAAATTTCTTGCCCGCCCAAAGCAGAAAACGCGTCGGTATAGTCAATGTCGATGGGAACAGCTCCTCTGTACCGGCTCCGACATCCAATCCCGGCTCACCAGGTAGTCCACTCCGCTACCGGGGTCGGAGACAGCACAGCTTCCATGGCGGGCGACCGTGCGTCGGTCTGCGCTCAGGGAGAAGGCGCCGCCGTCGTGTTGTCCACTCACCGCGCCTTTCGCACCCGGTACGATACGTGGCCAAGTTTTTCTCGCCATACCGCATCAGGCTGCAGCTGTTTGTGCACAAGTGGGCGTGGACGGGCACTCGCATGAGCGGATGGGCAGTGGGCAGTCAAGCTCCGCGATGTTCCGCTGCCGGCTCGGCTTCAGCCTCCGCCCACGTCTTGATCTCAACGCTGACCTCCGTGGTGAGGGCGGCCTACCAAGGTCCAGCGGGGCGTCGCGGCGCCGCACCGAAAGCCAGCGGCGGAGGTGGTGTCGCCCCCAGTTCCGCCGCCCAGGTTTCGCGTGCAGCGTCAGCGCTCTGGCAGGCAGGCGAGGCAGGCAGGCGGACGGTTGGGTGGGTGGGTAGGTAGGTAGGTTGGCCTCAAACAATGCTGGCACTTAACCACTGCGGGGAAGTGGCCAAGACACAGGCGGTGAATTGCTGGATACAGGAAAGTTTTGACGGGAAAAGGAGTGGTAATAGCATGTATCCTGATGGATTGGAAGACGCAAGGACTGGGGTACTGCGAACTTGGTTGCTCTGCGATGCGCGTGCCCTCGATCTGCGTCATCTTACTTGTCAAAGATGCCAGTGTCGCCGGCGTCACTACCTTTGAGAGGCCATTGGACCAGTGGGGCCAGATCTGTCTTTGTTTTGTTAATCTTCGCTAAGTAGTTGCGCATATATATTGACACAGATTAGTGGCATAGTGCTGATTTTGCAAAGGAGCCGGGCTACATTGTCTTTTGTTCTCGGCATTCGGTGCGTATTTTTCTTCCACACAAGCGATGCACGGGCTGTCCAGTCAGAAAAGCCCAGTGCCGTTTTGCTTCGAATATTTCCGGCCAAAAGTTCTTGTTTGGCTGCTAAAAATGAGTGCCAGGATGAATTGTTTGCATGAGGGGCATTCCACTTTTTCAGAAAACTTTTGTTTTTTTTTGTTTTATTTCAGTCCTGCTTTAACCCCATGCTGTTCGAAGAGCTATACTGAGATGAATAAAGGCGCCGCTGTAATATCGTAGTTTTTGTTACAGCTCACGTGACCTGAAGTAGACCTAAACGTCACAGCCACCGTTTTGCTATTGAAACCAAAACTGAGACTAGGAATAAGATTTGAATTATGACGTTTTTTTTACAGAGTGCAGGCAGTGCCACGTGGTCATTTTTATTTACTAATCCTTGCGAAACACTACAAAAAACGGGCAAACGGCTCTGCTTGTATATATTTAACAAAATTCTGATCTTTGTTGTTCTGTTGAAGTACTTTAAAGTAAAATTATTCTCGTATTATAATTTTATGAACTGAGTCTTTCTCCATTACGTACCGGACGGGCCCATTCGCTCTAGCGTGACGTCACTGACAAATTGTTTTTGATTGTATTGGCACCACAGCTTTGCGACCCGTTCCAGTTGACCTAATTGGCAGTGCCGTCGAGCATGTTGACACGCAGTATGACCGTACCAGCCATAATGGTGATCAATTAAGATGATGATGACGGATGCCCTTCTGCTTTGTTCCAATGTGGTGCGCTCCGCTACCTGTGCTTTCCCGCAATCCTGTCATCATTGCGTCGACCAATACACTGCAGGGAATTGCTGAATCTCTGTAGCGTTATCTGTTATCAGTGAGGCCACTTAATCTCTAGTATATACGGTTCGTGTTCGAATGCGAAGAAGTGCTTAAGCAAGCTTAAAACAAAACATTACAGGCAATCAGAAAGAACCCATAATGTGAAGGTGGACGATGATGTGGACGAAGTCGACGTGTGTGCCACCTTTCCTACGGGTATGTGTCATCGTATTTGAGGCAACAACAAGAAAAACAACGATACCGAAGCTGCCGACGGTGTCGCTTGGCCAATCTTATTGCATGGAACAGCAGGGAGCAACAATGTGGACTAGATGTGGGAGGTCTCCTAGGCATTCAGGTTATGTGAAATTGTTGTAGTCAGACACAGCACGCCCTTTACGTTCTTGCGGGGACTGTCGGCAGGGTGTGCACAGTGCGATGGTGCCGAAAGTCTCGCTCTGGACGGAGGCGACTCTTGGCACTCAGTTAACTACTTGAGCTTCTCGAATTGCACCTCTCTCTCTGCGCAGCTGTTTATGGAGTATGGTAGGGTAAACACCCCAAAAAATCGAATTTGTCATTTTGTCACAGAAAAATTGACTGCACTATGGGAAACAAAACTGCGGAAGCGCGGTCTCGAGCGGCAGCTCAAATCGGTTTAAACGTCGCGCCGAAGTGTGTCGTGCGCCCTGGCGTTTAAAAATGGCGGGTGGAGTTCGCAGGCCGGTTTTTTTATCGCTGTCTTTCGCGGTCTTCTTCATTATAGAGTGTTTTTTTTTGGCTTGGGTGTGTTTATGGCAAGTAATTGGTGCGTACTAAAAGATATCTTGTTGGAAATATTTACTTTTATAGAAGATATGCCGCTAGTGGTGCTCTTGTAGCGTGTTTCGTCTTTGTTATTGTTTCCAAATTTACGGTCGTAATGACTTCAGTTTCGAGTTTCAAGCGTAGTACTTGCTCAGAAGATGGCACGATCAAAAATGGCAGATGGAAAATGGAGCATAAAGAGAACATTAGAAAATAATGGCTTCACTACCAAGAAGGGCAGTGATAAACCGGCACGATGGTGTTGGGAAGTTCGCGACTGCGGCGAGCTTTTCGGGATCAGGTCGGACACCTTCTTGGCTAACGACGTGTCCTAAGAATTGCAGCTCCTCGTAACCCAAGTGGCTCTTTTCGGGTTTAATGTGGGGCCCACAGATCGTATGGGCTGAAAGACGGCTAGGAAACGGCGTAGATGCTCCTCGAAGGTGACCGAAAACACGAACGTGTCGTCAAGATACACCAGGCGTGTTTCCCACTTTAGTCCCGAAAGCACAGTGTCCACCAACCTCTGAAATGTTGCTGGTGCCGAGCATAAACCGAATGGAAGAACCTTAAACTTATACAATCCGCCGGGAGTGACGGATGCTGTCTTCTCCCGAACCCTCTCATCTACTTTGATTTGCCAGTATCTACTTTTGAAATCCATTGAAGAGAAGTAGCGTGCATTTCGTAGCCGATAAAGGAAATCATCGATGCTAGGTAGAGGGTACACGTGTTTTTTGGCCACTTAATTGATCTTGCGGTAGTCAATGCAAAATCGTAAGCCGCCCTCCTTTTTTTTAACAAGCACCACGGGGGAAGCCCAGGGACTCTGTGACGGCTGGATAGCGTCGTCTGTAAGCATTTCGGCCACCTGGCGCTGAATGTCTTCACGTTCTGTCGGAGCCACACGGTAAGGATTTTGTTGAAACCGGTGAATGGCGTCATCCGTGATAATTTTATGTTTGGCCAAAGGCGTTTCTCCGATCCGCGATTCTGAAGCAAAACAGTCTCGAAAGCGATCTATGAGATCCAAAAGGCGTTCCCGTTCTGAAGATGACAAATTTGGGCTCACATCGACGACGGTTGCAGGCGCCTTGCTCACTGATCCTTCCTTTTGCAGCACAACACAGTCTTGCGCACTTGGGAGTCTGTCGAAAAATGCCACAGTTGTGCCTATCGAAATATCCTGACGCTCGTCGCTGAAGTTTGGCAACAGCACTTCGGTGTGCCCATTGGCCAAGTTGACTATCCCTCGAGCTATAGAAACACCTCGGCCGAGCATCAGGGTGACTGCCCGTTCGGCGACGCCCTCGCCGGTATACGCCACGTAGCCTTTCAATTCAACAAAAGAGCATGATCGCAGAGGTAATGTCATCGTCTCATTGCCGACCCGTAAGGAGGACAGTGGTACTTCCGCATAACCCAGGTCTTCATGATTTTTAGTGAAGGCAACGACATTGTCCCGAAAGCTGATTCCAGCCCCATGAAAGCGTAGAAAGTGCATGCCCAAGATGAGGTCTTTGCAACAGTCAGAGAGAATAAGGAGGCTGCCAACGAACATTGCGTTTCCTATTCCTATCCGGGCAGTGCACTTCCCAGTCGGTGCCAGTAGCTGACCCCCAGCACTTCTTATTAATGGCCCAGTCCATTCAGTTTTTACTTTGCTCAGCCTGTCAGCCAGTTTTTGGCTAATAATTGAAAAATCCGCCCCGGTATCCACCAGAGCGTGTACCTCCAGCCCATCAATGCAAACGACGAGATCGGTGCTAGCAGCGTCGTCTGGGTTGCTCGTCTTTTTCGGCATTTGCGGCGGAAGTGCGGTAAGGTCGGCGCTGTCAGTTTCGTCGTTGGGGCTGCTCATCTGGTGCGGTATCTTCGGCGGTAATGTAGGCGGTATTTTCGGTGCTAGTACGGCAGTGTCAATATGAACAGCGGCGGCAGAATCACGGGTTGCGGTCGGTGGTTGCGGCGGTAGTGAGGGCTTTGAAACTTTTCGACTGGTTGCAACCTCCCCTCGCGAGATTGCGGCTGTTAATTTCCCCGGCGAGGGCTCGGGGTCTGCCGTCCGCTAACGTCAGCATCGCTACGACGCATCGGCGAAGAATAACGCTGTGGAGATGGGGAGCGGCGGCGCAAGCCCGGTGAGTCGGCTTCTCGGCTGAGCGGCGGGTCCTCGATTTGGGCACGGCCAGCGTCGAAATGGCGGCGAGCAGAACCAGGCGGAAAGACCTGTCGCTCTTGACAGTAGCGGCTTTACCGATGGCCAGGTTGTCCGCAGAAGAAGCAGAGTGGTCGGCTGTCATAAGAGCGCCACAGATCATTTCGGCGCGGTTGAGAGCAGCCGGGAGGTGCCCACTGAGGCCCCTGAAAGAATCGCGTCTGCTGACGGCTCGGTGAGCTCGGTGGGGCGTGGACTGGCGGCGGGCGACGAAGGACTTCCGCATAGCTCACGGGTTGCAGCTTGCAGTAAGGTGCAGTAATGACGGCTGTGCTGCTGTCGGGTTGTGGCACGTAGTATGATTCGCAAATGGCTGCCGCGTCGTCAACTGAGTGAGACTCGTGGTATGGTGCAGACGGTGACAGGGCGTACCGGAGCTCTTTTCTAACAACCGCTACGACGGCCTTGGGTGACTGAACGCTCGTAGATGTACTTCGCTGCAGCTCCTCAAGGACAATTTCTCGAATGAGTTCTCAAAGAGTGGTCCTATCGGTTGCAGTGTGCGCCGCCGCAGTCATCGGAATACCGTTGAAGGGTCGGTCGTACTGGCGGCACCGTTCTTGGAAGGCTCGCTCTATAGATTTAGCGTCCTTGATAAACTCACTGACGCTTTTAGGTGGGTTGCGCACCAAGCCGGCAAACACCTGCTCCTTGACAACACGCATGAGATGCCGTATCTTCCTTTGCTCACTCATGTCGGGGTCGGCACAGCGAAAAAGGCGAGCCATGTCTTACGCAAACATAGATACACTTTCATTCGGCTTCTGGACGAGCACTTCAAGCAGGCGCAGAGCATGCTCTCTTCGACCAGTACTGACAAACGTGTCCACCAGCTGGCGCAGAAGTCATTCCATGTGGACAAGCTGGCCTCGTGGCTTCCAAACCAAGTTCTAGCATTATCCTGAAGGGCGAAATAAACGTTGCAAAGGTTCTGGTCTGCGCTCCACTGGTTGAACTTGGCCATTCGTTCAAACTGATCGAGCCAGTCTTCCACACGTTCAAACGCGTTCCCGCGGAAGCACTCTGGCACCTTGGGGTTGTGAAGAGTCACCGGCGTAGGGGTGGAAGGTGCCATGGCTTGGGAGACCTGGCGAACTTTGATATTTGAAGAGTCGCCCGATATATGGTTGCACTCCGGGGCAAGGCATAGACGGCGGCGGCTAGCGCGATGGACAGGCGTGTCGATGTCCGGGACCCGCTGTAGACTTCCGGAAGAAGCCCTGTACATACCGAGCACCTCCACCAGTGTCACGACTCGGTAGAACCCCCGAGGAGAGCTGAAGACAAAAAACAGTTTACTGGTCAACCAAAAAGCGTCCCCGCGCGTTTCAGCTTCTTCCTCTTCCAGCCTTGCGCTCGTAGACCCATTCGTCATCTTTGGCGTCTTGCATTCTGCAATATTACGTTAAAACTAATATGTACCGTTTACCCTACCATACCACGTTAAAGGGAAACTGAGGTTAACTCCGTCCAAACGTTGTTTTCAGTAAAATTGACTCCCTTGCTCCATTTGACTATGCCGACTTCTGTCCGGTAGCAAAATACGCATTTATCAGCGAGAAAATTCAAACTCGGTCGGTCGATTCAAACTCCGGGCAACCTTACCGTAAAATACAGGTTGCCATTGTTTCAAAGGGAACGGTGGTGCAGCGTAGCCTCTGGGATCCGGTGGCGGGGCAAGCATTTCACATGCGAAATGGACCTGTGATGGTGACACCTGTATATCGTTTTACTGGTCTTTTCTAGCTGATATAAGCTGCTCTGTTTTCGATGGGAATGATACCTTTGGGATTAAAGGGCGGTAGCCATCAATGCAGGCCAACTGCTATCTCTTCTCAGTGTCACTTCAAAGCAGCGGAATTTTTAGCGTGGGCCACAAGAAGTCATATGCGTCTAATGAGACGAGTATTGTCCTCGGACTGCAAGGAGGCGACGTTGTGCGATGCAGCTGCCTTAAAAACAAATCACCAACTCTCCGACAAAGTTTAGCCCCGGTAGTAGTAGTAGAAAATATGTACTGACAATTTAAAATAAATATGAAACCTTCTGCAGCGTGTGGTGTCCTCATTTCAGGATACGAATGCTCTTGGCTGTCTCTCTTGCCTGGGACACCAGGTTATGCTAAATTGTCTGGTCAAGCGTGTGAAATGGCGAGCAAAAAAGAAGCCTGCGCTCTGCGCGCTGTGGAGGCTACAGTGGTCTGCTATAGCCGCTTGATAGATGCCATGATATTGTTTGTTTGATTTTTGCAGATGAGTGCAGCAGCCGTGACGGAATGACAACAATACTGCTGATATAATCCTCCGGCGCCCGATAGATGGCATGTTTTTTTTTTTGAAGCGGTGTGCAACAATGTGTCGGCTCGCTGAATGTTCACTGCTCGTGGCTTGAACATGGAATGGCAAGACTTTCGTGCCGCATGGGCAAAAAATATCCTTTTAATGCCCAGCGTTGAACAGAAGAAACAGCTAAAATATTTTTTTTGTGCCACTCTAAGTCGGTCTTGATCTTTATGTTTTCACCTGTTGTAAGACAAGGTCCTTTGAACATGGCAGTATAAAAAAAAGCTGCTGCGCTCACTTCTATTTGTGTGTTAAAAAGACTCCTTGAATGAGGCCGGTAGGCCAGCCGTCACATGGTGACAATAAAGGTGAGCGGCACGTGATTGCCAGCATGAGAGGAGGGCATTTTAGAGCCAGACATATTTTATTTCAAATCACTCCAGAGGCAAACAAAAAAAGCTGAATCCTGCATCTTCAAAGCCCAGCAATACCTTGGGGACGTACGATTCAGAACAATAAGAAACACCTCTAGAAAAACTCCTCAGTGTGCAGTTGCAAAGAAAGCTTTTTGTTTCTGAAGCCATATTTATGTTTCTTTATGCACAGTATATGGTCGCTAGGGGTTCAGCTGCTTGAACAGCAAGGCAAATAAACAGCCATCGAAGGGGAATTAGGCACGGCTGCCACGTGCAACAAGATCCTGGCGACGAATTTTATTATGCTTTGAAGATTATCTGTTACGATAAACTTCATATTCAACGCCTTCACAGAGTACTCGTGACTTTTGTGTTGGATTTGTCTTTTGAACCAATCACACGTGGTTATGCTTGCCGCAAGTTATGCTAGTTGAGAGACAATATGAAGAATGCTGTACCAACTAGCCTAATCAAAGTACGCCTACATTGCGTGGGACCGGCACACGAAATGTAACATCAATATCTCCACGAAATTCAGAGACACTCAGTGCATTTTATTTAATACTGGTATGGTCATTGTGAAAAGTAATCGAGCAACGTGGTTTCCTCTTAGCCATGTAGACGGGTACTTACGGGAGCCCTTAAGCTGTAAATCTCTGTAAGCTAAGGAAGACCCTTGTCTTCACCTTTCGGGGCCTTTTGAACCGTATGAGTGCCGTAAGAACTCCACTGTAAAGCTGGGAAGCAAACCCCTTGCTCGGTTACCTTTGGCAACGGGGGTACGTTAGCACTGATTCTCCATTCAAACTAAAGGCAGCCAAACAGAACTGGCGCTCCCAATCAAGACAGAAGCCCTTACGCCGAAAATTACAATTATTTGCTACTCAATTACAAACTCGTGCTTGGGCCTGTAGCACGTATAAACACCGCCTTGCCCCCGGTATCATCCACAATTTTTAACCCTTTGCTTTGCAAACACTGACGTACAAGTTTTTCCTTTGTCCATAGCACAATCTCCAATTGGAATAACTAACCTGCTCGCTCTGTTCAATCCGCAGACAGGCTGGAATGATGTATTTATCGTCAGTAGAATATTCTGCTGTATCGACTTTTCTTCTGTATTTGATATGATGGCTTCAACTTAACTCACAGCATTCAAATCTTATGCACAGTCTTTGCGAAAAATATACAGCCCAATGGGTGCTCTTAAGCACCTTTGACAGTCCTAAGCTTGAGAGGGCTGATGACTTAAGTCCCTCTCTCCTTCGTGAGATTAGGGTTCCTGAGTATGCAATAGGAGCCGCGCTGCAGGGATCAGAAGCAGACCCCTTGGGCTGTATACTTTTGACAAAGGCCATACCTATTCTTTCCTTGCGGTGTTAGCAAATACATTAATTTGTTCTATGCAGCCGTGTTCTCTGTTTTCGTTTTATGTTATTTTATCTTTGCTCTATACCACTCCTGCTTGAACACTCGTATGAAGTATCTTACGAGTAAACAAAATATTTTCTGACCAGCCAACGCTGGCGGGCTTCAGTTTCTATGTTGTTATATGCTACGGACTTTTTCGTGCTTTATGCTTTTCCGAGACGCTCCACATCCGACAGTTCGTGCGTTCTTGCAGACCTATTTAGTTAATGCTCGCCCCTGTTTAGTTGTTTGTGCTCATTTTTGACCATTCTTATTTAAAAGGGGTTATTCATAACCTGCATTTTGCCGTACGCTTTCTAGCGGTCCGTTTTTTGCCTGAAATATTTTTCTAGTGCCGTAAAAATGGCTGCATTGAGATTTCATTTCAGTGATATTTCCTCAGTTCTTTTCCTATTGAATGGTAAAAGGGCTGCTTGGACAGAAGCGCTTGCACGGGTGCGTAAAATGTCACTTTCTCAGTGCACCAAGACTCTTCTGAGTGTTTGAGACCTTGTCCTTCAAGACGTGGTTTCAGAAAACGGGGATTTTTTTGCCGTCGGTAAGTTTCCGTCTTTGTGACGCACCAGAAACAATTAACCATTGCTTCATATGTCGTAAAGACGGAATCTTTTCGAGGAATATTTTATAGAGGACATTCAAGATGCAAATTAATTCGAGTTTATGATGCTGTTTGAAAACTTACTGCTGTGCAATTCGTCGATGAACCTCCGGGCATGTCCATGCTTATTGGAGTGCGCAGCCTGTGGACAGCTCGGATGATGGATCCGCGCTGGGAATTGGTTGTTTCCACAAGGTCCCGCTCTAGAAAATCGATCGTTCCTCTAAGGGGAGTGCATGATCAGCCAGATTTAATTTGATGTGGTAGCATAGAACGTTATTGCACTCTAATAAATACCATGTTAAAAGAGAAGGCGCTCGAGGTTTAGTCGGTAGCATGCCTCTTTTGCGTCGGTTTCTTTGCTGCCGCGTTTCTTTATATCTTTTCCATTTGTACACAACTTCGGTGACGTACAGAAAAATCTTGGGGAACCAGACAGGAAACCTACACTGTGTTAAAAAAATGTTAATAGCTGAGAGGTCGAAGGCGTCAACCAAGTAGTCTCCCGGCTTCGCATCGGCGTAGGTAAAAATAAAGCTTCAATCGTTCTCGTGATGAGTATGCCGTTCGGACAGAAATTAGCGTTTTATTCTCCTTCAGTTTCGGCGTTAATTTCGGCGCGGTTATGGAAGAACGTTCGACTGCGATTGCCGAGAATGGAGCTAAAAGCATTTGATGATTAAAATAATCTGAGTTTATTACTGCCGCTGTCAGCCTTACGTGAGACAACGGCGTTTGATACCAACTGATGCGTAAGCGCGTTTCCACACATAAAACAAACGATGGCAGCATGTCGCAATGAATCTATGTTGACTGGCGGATGTTCTCTACCTGCGACCACAAGCAGCTGTGCTCTCAGCCATTCCTGTCGCAAACACGCCGTCTTTGGATTCAGAGATTAGTTACCATCTGTCTGCATAAGTCAGCTCTACGTAGCGCGCGTGCACTCGCCGAAAATAATAAATAAAAACTGAATACAAAAAAGTGAACGCCCTCGTTCCGCAAGGTAGAAAGAAGTTATTTGCCAGACATAAAAGGCGCCGTTTAATCGCGATTGATTGCGCTTAATTTAATCGTTGAATCGGTTTACTGCAGATGTGCGGCTAAGCATCGAAAGTTGCTGCCGTCACGCGTCCGCAAAAATTATTATCTATACTATTTAACGAAACTCCCCACAGTTGACGGGAGCGCAAAATAGTTGCATTGGCAGCAAGTAAGCACCGACACGCTGAGCCAGGTGAGCACATGGAGCTCTGAGACCTCGCGACCGACAACTTGCATTAACGTCAGCCAACTTCTGCGATGACTTCGTCGGTCCGTTCACTTCCAACTTCACTTACCCATAAACTTCAGCCAACTATAACGAAGCTTTTTTTTGTCATCGTTTCAAGTTTGCTGGGTGCGAAGCTCTCGGCGGTTACGAAGACTCGGGTTGAGAATCCGGCACGCCCGTCAATATTCCGGCTCATATTCGTCCGAAGCTCTGAGCTTACGGCCGCGGCGACTGTCAGATCTCGCTCTGTTATTGAAGAGACCACTAAATTAAAGCGTTGCCGCCTGATGCACAAAATTAATCTCGCGCTGTGACCGTCGCTACGCTGCTTCAAGGGCGTGGCTGCAGTCTTCGCTGTAGCGTGGTTACGAGAAATGAACCATACGTGCGAGTAATTACAGTACTGTCATAGAACTTCATTAATTGCCCTTGCAGAAGTAACTAATTCTGTCAACTAATTAACTTAGGCTGCATAGCTCTCATCACTGACACTACGTCGACCCGAAAGAACACAATAAGGACAGAAATTTTCTTTCAATATTTTTTTCAGTTTTCTCTGAAATAACATTAAAATGTGCCTCTCAGCATCAAATACATATAGACGCAATATGAGCGAGAAATTTACGTCGACATTCACTCAACGTGAGAGGAGTTTTAAGGTCAGACGATACT
Source organism: Amblyomma americanum (assembly GCF_052857255.1). Lineage (NCBI taxonomy): Eukaryota > Metazoa > Arthropoda > Arachnida > Ixodida > Ixodidae > Amblyomma > Amblyomma americanum. The sequence continues at coordinate 317,401,097 of NC_135497.1, read as the reverse complement.
ATTGCATGTGATAATTCGGCATGGGTATGCACGTAGCATCACTGACGCTGGTGTAAATTTAAGATAAAGCACGTTCCTGAGTGTTTTATTTTGTTAAGTCGGATGCAAACGTAAGCGTACCGTCAGATCAATTACGCTGACGAACTGTAGCTCACGACAGGCGCAGATGATTTTAACGGCCCAACGCTGCCCCATTTCATTAGACAGTTTAAGAATAGGTGGACCTTATCGGTTAGGGGAATCGCAGAAGAGTGCTCAAGCGCAGAACAATAACCCGAGGGGCGTTATTGTTTTGCGCATGCGCGCCCGCGGGACACTGTTTCCTTATCCTCCTATCCGATAGGACCCTATATTCTTAAACTTCTTATTACCGGATTACAGCTTGGCGGGTTCACTCGCAGGGGCCTCCTGGTCGCACATTCGGAAAATTCACGTGGCTAGGCCTCCTGCTACCACATTTTGCTCACATATTCGCCTAATAAGCGCGTGTTCAGCGCAAGAATTTCAAAAAGAAATTTCTACCAGACCGGTAAACGAGTTGTACGGCAGAAAACAATTGCGCAATATTTAGGCTATCGCTGCGCAAATCGTTAAACTGAGAAAAAGCTTTGCACACCGAGCGATTGCGCTCAACCCTTACTGGCACCTCACACTGCTCCTTAAATCAGTGTTGTGACGTCACTACCCTGCCATACTGCCATATCCCCACCGATGCGTTAATGCAGCATACACCAGCGCCTTCACACGTGGCTACGGAAAGGTGTCAGCGCCTTCCAATTAAAGGTGCGAGTTTCAGTATTTATTTAGTTATGTGCCCACAAACGGCATTCTGTACATTCAATCATGTTACAACATTTCAAGCATGCACGATGTGTAGGCGAAATTAGTATAACCGCAAGCATGCATACTAAAACTGTTTAAGGTAAAAATGTCCAGAACTGCATTTTGAACAATGTGGATATATTAAACATGTATTCAATGCGCAATGAAGGAGAGAGACGTCTGCGGTTGTCAGCATGAAACACCCGACGGCTTCTTGCATTCTGCCTGGGCACTGTCAGTTTAAGTGCAGAGGTTAGTTCAGGGCAATTTATTGATCCTTACAAGCATTTCTGTAACAATGAATCATCACGGAGTTCACGCCTTGTCGACAGTGGAAAATAATTGAGTTTAGAAAGTAATCGAACATAATCGAAGTAGTATCGCCTACTCATATGTCGGTCGTATAGGATTGGACGCGTCCGATCATTTCGCACTGCGCAGATGTCAAAGAGTTCCATACAACGCTTGTGAATTACAATTTTGGCAGAAAGTGTGACTTGAAGAGATTTAAATTGCTTAGTTAAGTGCGCGACTGTGCTCAAAGTCGGAAAACTAGAGCGCTTTAAATAATTAACATGGGCCTCAAAGTTGGCTTCACTGTCAATATGTTCTCTAGCTAGGTCGCGAACGATATCAACACGCTGTATTATATAACTGTGAACAGAGTAATCAGGTAGAATTGGTTCTTCTTTTACGTGTGAAAGAGATTGGCACCGTTTTGACAGAATTCAGTGTGACAGCATTTAGCGCGTGCCGGTATTTTGCGCAGGTGATATCTTTTTGCAGATGTTCAGAGTCAAGCATTGAATCGACAGTTCCAAAGAGCTTAAAATCATCAGCGCATTGTAAAATTTTAGAGTACTTGATACAACTTTTAACATCGCTCATAAACACATTGAATAATAGCGGTGACAAATTTGACCCTTGCGGTACACCACAGTTCACAGGGTAACATGAAGATGTGCATCCACCATAAGTGATGACATTTAATTGGTCTCTAAGATAATTTTAGAACCATTCGAAAAGGTGCTCTCATAGTCTGTAGAATCGTAGTTTTTCTAGCAGCAACGAGTGGCTAACTATTATGACGTGCAGGCTTTCGTGCACGCTCATTGGTACACAGAGCGATGACGCATACGCTGTTCACACCACCTCTCGCCCGCCACAAGTCATCCCAATGCAAGCGCGGCCCAAAACAAGCGGATTACCCCCATCGCATGTGTGCTCCTCTTCCTCCTCACCCTTTCCCTTCACTGCATCCGCCTTCGGGCTACCTACACTGGCACAACCCCCCAAAATCTGGCTAAAGTATAACAAATCCTTTACCCTCAGTACGACTGGAGCTAAGTGCCTTCTTAAACAACGACGAACATAGCCCGATAAGAGACGCACAAGGAATAGCAGAGCAGTCAGCGCTGTACAAAGACTTTGGTTGTTTCCTAAAGCCAGATTCATGTATCAGTGCGATCTTGCACAATACGCAATTCGCGCGATGTATTTGTGCAACCTCCACGAAAACTTAGTAGAACTGTCGATAAGTTGAGCAGATTCTGTTTGTAAGTGGCAAGTGTGACGGAGACACACTGAGGCCCGCGAAATGCCTTCCATAAAGACCTTTCGGTCTAAAGGTGCTTCTCCAAAGCAGCCAGTGTTTACTTTTTGCCAGATAATGCAATGTCATGCTACAGGACAGCAGGAGCGCAGTAGATTTAAACATGCACAGCCAACCAGTTCACTGCCACCGCCATTGCGAACCTTTCATTCGGACGACGCGGTCCGCTGATAACTTGCCTATAACAGCTGACGGCGTAAAAAGTTCTGCTCTATTTTGTACCTATGAGTGTTAACTTTCACTGCCACTGTAAAGACACACTGTGATGGCAGGGAATTGCCTGTCAGATGCCCGCACCTGTGCCAACATCGTCGCGTCTGCTAATGCGAGACGCTATACCTGCGACGGCGCGTTAGCTTTTGATTGTATACTGAATTGAACCGCTGAGATATAGGCAGAGTTGCGAGTCATCGTCAGATGCGGCAACATTATGTTGGGTCACTGTAGCTGCTGTTTCACAACCCACTCTATGCGGCTTACGAGTGGACTTAAGCCATGTAATAGATAAAGTTCATTAAACTGCCTTGCAGGTGCGCCCGATGATGGGCCAAAAACTCACTCCGCTAGAAAGAGAGAAAATTTTTGTAATTCAACGCGGAGTACAGCCTGCAAATTCTACGACAGCTCTGACGCGCTCTGTCAAAGTTGAAAGCAGGGGAGATGGAGTAAACAAATTCCCCCACAAGCCAAGATGGTTTCAAGCCGGAATACGAAGCACGGTCTGGGTAAGTTTGCTTTTAACGTGCAAGTAGTCCCAGAATGTATACGAAGGCTATCAGGTAGCCCCGAAACTGTCGGCAGTACGTTGAGGCCGGTTAAATGCTTTCTAACACAGCGAAGTGGGCGAGTTGGTACTTAATGTTGACATAAAAATAACCCAAAAAGACGAGAGACTGGACGCAACTATCGGTTTTTTTTTTCACAGTTTTACAGTGTTAACACTCCTGGCAACCGTGGTTGCAATTCCAGGGAGGCGAAGTGGGAATATTCCCGCACCTTCTACTGTTTTTTTTTTCTGCGCGTTAAACGACCCGGAGAAACTTATCATGTTGTTTCACGTCACACATTCCAGGCACGCAGTGACGGAAAGGCTGGGCATGCTCAATTAGATAACCGCGTATGCTTATAAATGAGCAAAAATTCCACGCAGGTTGAAAGGGAGGCCCGAGGTATGGTTTTGCATTCTTGAGTAAAAGAATAGCCCTGTCTTTAATCAGTGACGCTTGGCATACGTGCGAGAAACCTGTATCGACGCTGCCCTGGTTAGCTAGAAAGAGAAAGGAATGAATTCATTTATTGATAACGAAGGCGCTGATTTTCAGTAAACAGCGATGAAACTCGTGGATGTTTGCTAGCAATTGAGAAGAGAAAGAAAATTAAAACAGAAGTCGGGTGCGGTACTAGTAGCTGATGAGCCCGTTGAGGGCGGCATGGCGCGCATGCGACAGGAACACAGGCCTGAACGTTGTTGGTATAACAGTCCACCACATGAAGAATTGAGAAATATATTGCAGAATTTTCCCCCTGCGTTTCCAGCCTGCCTTCTATTCTTGGGCATGGAACGAAGTCGAAATACACTGAGCCATTTCTCGGCATCGTTTTTTTTTGTACATATATAGAGCGAGTTTAGAGAGGACTGCAGGAGGGGGGTGGTTCGCGGAGCTCTACTCCAAACTGGCTCCTAAGTTTAAGCAGCACAGACAGCAGAGCCGGGCCGAAGGGTGAAAACTCCAGAGTCAGTTATACTGATTCTAACTAAGGTATTATAATACTTACCCCTGATTAGCTCTCAAGAAGCAAGGAAACAAAATGCTCGTTAAGGAGCTGATGGGAACATGCAACCACTCGCTATCCTGAGAAAGGTCAAAGAGAAAGAAGAGCGCAATATTCTTGCTGCATTCTCAAAAAAAGAAAAGAAAAGGTTCTCTTTTGTTGTGAAATCTTAAATTTAAAAGTAAAAGGAAAAACGATGGCGCTGCTTGGGATGGGGGCAAAATTGGTACAGAGGTCAGTGACCGTTGGGCCCCTTTCGTTAATTAAAGACTGCACCTTCAACAGGTGCACTAATCAGGGGAGATATTCACAGGACTTCTCTAACGAAAGTACGCATCGGGATGTAATCGGCTCTCATCATTGGACAGCGCTAGTTAACGCGGACGAGTTGCGCACCACTTTTCCTTTAGAAGCCTTTAGAGAAATTGGAATTACTGCTATAATAGCGGTGAAACCAAAAGCACAGTAACTCCTTCACAAGCAATGAAAGGAATCACACAGGTTTAGCTTAAATGGCATTCACGCTGATTGGTAATAAGTTGTAAAAATGAATTTGAGAAAACTGAGAGGCAAGTCATATTGGACTTAGTTTCAGGTCTACTCCATAAGTTTGGGCATCGAAACATGCGGAATCACAGTGAAGTAGCTAACTGCTGGTAATTGATTGCTAAAGGAGATTTCTGTGAGCACTGTGAATATCCATTTGTTTTGTACAGCAGAGACACATGTCCCCGAAGTAGTGAACAGGAGCTTGATGTGAAACTGCTGAATGCCAGGGTTGTGATGACTTGGTTTGGGAGGTACTGGAATACTGAAAAATATATTAGGAATGCACTACCCTGGAAGCGAATGCAATGGATAAGGTTCCCATGGTAGAGGGAGGGCAAGAAGATGAGTTTCATGACATCACAAACAAAGTGAACGTAGCAGTGGGAGTCTCAGGGAGCCGCAGGGGCATTTATGAATGCGTTTTAAACAACAATGAGTATTCTGGACTGACATGAGAATAAATAATAACCCTGTTCGTACCATTTCTCCATACTTGGCTTTTACACTCATGAAATCATGATATGGCCTATCCGATTTTATGCCGGCCATTTATGTACTGCGATCAACACTATCTCTGAGTTAATGAAGGGCAGGGACAAATATTTATTGTGGCGATGAAAAAAATGGAATTTTGATTTCGTGACAAAAAAAATTATTTTCATGCTCCGCCACCAGTTTGCAGTATTCGCACCATTCTGGCTAGCTAAAATGTCAACGCCATCGTCAGAAAATCGTATTGTGGCATCGTGAGCATAGAGTGAATTGAATAATAAATTTTATCTTTCGCACAATTAGCTCTTTCGCCTGAAAGGAAGAGTGTTGTGCTGGACAGGAGTAGATGAGCGCGTGAAAAGTGCCAGCTTCCTCAACAGCTGTGATATCAAACACGCTCATTGCAACCAGATGCAACTGCTAAGGCCCACAGAGGCCGCGAGGCGTCCTCGACGTTTGCAGCGGCGGGCGTATCAAGTGTTGCAGTTGTAATGGGACCGACAGGCGCAGCGCAGCGAAGAAGCGGACGAGTTCAAGCGAGACAACGAAGAAGCAGACGAAGTGCAGCTGGGTTTTTCGAACGACGCCTGTGAGTGTGCCCTTCGTGTCGCCGGACAACCAAGACCAACCGACCTGTGCTTCATATAAACGCCTTGACACTTGGTGGAGGTGCCTCGGTTCCCGTCCCGGTCCTCATCCTGGAACTTCGAAGTGGAACGCTCCTCGTCTCCGCCACCATGCCGGAAGGTCCGAGTGAACCATCGCAGCCCCTCCCTGCCACCGTCCTCTGTCACGGGGTGCAGCGCCAGCGTGACCCTTCTCCTTTTAGTGGCACCGATGACCAAGACGTCGACGATAGGCTGGCCTCCTATGAGCGCATCAGCACTTACAATCGGTGGGACGATTCCGTCAAACTTAGCAACGTCCTATTCTATCTAACGGACGTTGCCAACCTATGGTTTCGCAACCATGAGGCCGACCTTCCCACCTGGTCGTCCTTTAAAACAAGCTTCGCCGACGTTTTCGGCCGCCCCGCCGTCCGGAAGCTTCGCGCCGAGCAACGCCTTCGTGCTCGATCTCAGCTCCCTTCCGAGACGTTCACCAGCTACATCGAGGACATCGTTGACCTGTGCAAGCGTGTCAACCCCTCCATGTCCGAAGGGGATAAAGTCAACCACATACTTAAAGGCATAGCCGATGACGCTTTCCAGATGCTGCTGGCGAAGAACCCCACCTCCGTCGCCACCGTCATCCAGCTGTGCCAAAGCTTCGACGAACTCCGCAAGCAACGCGCATCTACGCGGCAGTCCGGCGCGCCTGCGGGGGGTCTTGCTGGCTTGGCCCTTGGTGGCTCGTCTGCTGAGCAGTCCCTGTTCATGCAGCAGGTTAAAGACTTCATCCGCGAAGAGGTCGCTCGCCAGCTTTCTCTGCTGCATCACCTTCCCGACCCCGTTTGTCCTCCGCACGACCTGGCGCCATCTCTCACGCCCACAATCCGTCGTGTTATTCAGGAGCAGGTCGCTGCAGTTCTGCCATCCAGTCCCCCACCTCCTCCTGTGGCAGCGCCGCTCACCTATGCTGAAGCAGTCACCGGTACACGGCGCTCGCCCACCTTTGCCGCCTACCCTAGCAGCCCGGCCTTTTATGCTCCACCGCCGTCTATACCCCCGCCGCAGGTCCCGGTTCGTCGACCCCGCCGAAACCCTACGAACCCTTGGCGTACCGAGGACAATCGACCGATATGCTATTCCTGCGGTCTTCCGGGCCATGTCGCATGCTTTTGCCGTCAGCGATCTCCTCGTTCTGCAGACGAAGTGCAGCTGAGTTTTTCAACCGACGCCTGTGAGTGTGCCCGTCGTGTCGCCGGACAACCAAGACCAACCGACCTGTGCTTCAAATAAACGCCTTGACACAGTATTTTAGCCGGACCATTGTGCAGTATTTTAGCCGGACCATAGTCACAGGCCCGTGCACTTTCCTTTCCTCTTCCCCTTTCAACCACTTACTACTACTACTACTTCCTACTGATGCCTAGCTCTTAGACCTCGGCAGCGTCATATGAGTTGTCTTATGCATCCCAAGCAGCAGGGGTGATCGGGCCAATATTTTAAATATGTTGGCAAAGGCTGGTCCTATAATGGACCAATGTGAAACCATCCCTATCCGATATTGGGCCAATTACCTGTGCTGCTTGGGTGGTAGGTTCGAACCCTGCTGTGCAGGACGATGTCTGCGGCGAACTGTGTATCAGTTTCGAGCGAGATAGGCCAATGGCACCTATTAGCCAGCATCTCCTCCGGCTGTGCGCAACCTGAATGGGCCTTGCGCCTCAGCACTGGGGCGCCTCTCGGAAGGCTTCTGGATAGACGATAAGGGTTCCCGTGAGCTTGTGCGTACGGCGCTTTCAAGCAGTTGCTTCGTAGATATACGCAGTGTGGAAGGTCACTGGAGTGAGTCAAAAGCCAAAGAAATGGAGACAGAGGCTCGAGGCTTACGCATGGCAACTGGAATATCACGCATATTCTTTCGTGAGAAAAATTCAAAAAAATTGAAAATTGGTTTTTGAGGAAAGGAAATTATGCTGTCGTGAGCAGCTTGCATTCTCAGTTATATCGCGGGGAGAAGAAGCTATGGCTTTTGTGCAAACAGAAAAGAAGAATAAAGTGACCTGAAGCACGCCATCTAGCGATCAAAAGCTGAGCACAGCCAATGAACGATTAAAAGAAGTTGTCACGTTAGAGCAATTGAAAAAAGTGAAGTGCATTGTGTTCTCTTTGGAAGTGGTAGGTGCTTTCTTTCAGCCATGTCGCGTAAAACTTATTTCCTCTTGGAACTATACCTTAAACGCACCGGCATCCCTCTTAACCTGCTTTCATCTTCTCTGAGCTTCGCTCTATTTAAATGAAGATTTTTGTTTCTCTAGCTTTCTCAGCATTGAAGTGCTCTCCATGGCGCACGTTTAAGGAGCCCAGCAAATGTTAATTACACCTCCTCGTTTACTCGCGTTCTCATCACGAATGTCATTAGCATCGATCGGTCTATGCAGAAACAACAGCTCGATAGTTCGCGGCCTCTTCTGCCAGGGTGCAATGCGCGACTCGAGCCTTTATACGAGCGCTGCTTTGAAGGACTGCCGGTGCAACACAACCAAAATGAAAGGTTTGCTGCAGTGGCATTAATTATGGCTGCGTCATTCGTTGGGTCAGGCAGGCAGAACTATTTGGAGCAAGCCACTCAACTCCCGTCCCTCGCGAAATTAAGTCCACGCGAACCACCACACGGTATGGCTGAGAAGGGGTCTAACTTTTCTAGAAACAACCAGGCCCGTTTAGTAAAGCTTGGCGTTCTGGTGAGGAATAAGACGCACGTGCCTATAGAAGCACAGTATTGGGGTTACGGATTCACTTTTTCTATTTAATCGCTTAATAGAGCGCGATTAGAAAATAATATATTTGTGTCGCTTAAGAGCAGCGCAATTACTTAATAGAAACGCGTACTAAACCTTAAAGATTACATTTTTCGTGGAGCTTGGAGGTCGCTACGTCGGTTCTAAAGATGTCCCAACTAAGCATGACTAAAGCCGCGGCATCACAAATGTCTCTAGGAACATACCACCCCGTGAATATCATTGTAAGCCGTGTATTGTACTCTTAGCCGAACAATAATGTACCTCAACTGAAACGGTAAGGTTTGTTTAATTTTAAGATGGCGTTAGCAAACGTTAGGAAATGCACGATTTCTCGTATACTAGGCTCTAAGAGCTTCTATCTTCGGTTTTTCTGCTTTATCAAAAAAAAAAAAATTTTTTCGCTCGCTGGAGTCGGAAAGCGGACCGTGTCAAAGCACCGGCCCGTGTCTAACTGCTTCCTAATCTGCATGAGATCCACGCAGCCTTATAAAATGTCATTGTCATCACCATATTCTTAAACCAGGTTACGTCCATGTACGGCGGGACAAAGGTCTTTAGAAAGATCATTAACGGCATAAAAAACCCGTCAGCAGCACTGGAAAACAAACTTGCTCTAATACGCATATTTTTGGTGTACAGTAAAAAGATTTGAATTTAATGCCTGAAGTGGTGGTAATCAATTATAAATTTGAATGGTCTGTGAGCAGAGCATTATAACAAACAGCATTTTCTAGGTATTTTTTTCGCTATTTTCTGTCATGTGTTATAACTTACCTTTCTTTATGTTTTTCTGTAGCAGTTCGATGGTTAATTAAAAGGTGCTTTGCCATCTGCCTTTCCTGCTTGGACCACATGAAGTCTGTGGTGTTATGTAAATAACAAAAAAAGTCCCGTATATGAAGGTATTATTTGTCTCCAAGCAAATGATATCGGGTAAAATTTTCACATTCGCCGTGGAGGCTTCCTCATAAATGGGCAGGCAGCAATACGAGCTCATATATTATTGAATATAAGTCGTTTTCTTCTAGTGTAAAAATCCTTTCTTGTAATGTCAGCGCTGACGGCTATAAGAAAACCGCTGAGCCGCGTTAACTAGAAAGCTGAATAACTAAATCTGAAAAAGTAACTTTGTTGACAATTAAGATTAAGGACCTAATTTATTTAACGATCGATAGCTCACCATTAGTAAAATGCAAATTTGTTTCTACACTAGTGGTAACGCGATTCTCTTCAAAGCAAGAAAGTTAGGACCCTTTTAAACTCCAAATCGAAGCCGCGGAGCAGAGCAACGCATGCTGCCACCCCTACAAGCGCGCACCCTCCAGCAGGGACGCGTGTCATAGGCTGTTTCCCAGAAACCCCCCCCCCCCCCCCCCCCCCTTGTAGTGATCCAGTCAGAAGTTGGAGCGCCAGCGGGAGACCTTTAGGTTCCTTGCCTGAGAGGTTGGTTGATTAATTTGATCTTTCGCATCATGTGGTTGGCGCCATTTTGACAAAGGTTTGTTGCATGAATGTATATTGAACATAGCCCACCTTCAATGTTGTGGAAAAGCCAGGAGCAAGCGGTGCCAATATTCATAATTCCATCAACAGAGATCAGATCGAAACAAGATATATTAGAGCCACACGGTACGTCTTCCCTAGACATTCCATGAGCTCCGAGTCTATCGATAATAATGAAAGTCGCCTTGTATGCTGTTTAAAAGCTTTTCACTGATGTCAATATTTCAGTTCAGACTGAATTATTTAGACACATAGGCCACTATTCAAGGTTTCTTCACAAGAATTTCCGCTATGCGCGCTCTATTAAGGCAGCGATACGTGATTAAAAAATATCATTTTCTCATGCTACAGCTTCCCCCCTGCCAACTCCCACACCCTGGCGAATGGGGCTATGCTCCGTACAGAGAACATCGCGTCACCCCGTGACGTAGTTACCGCTGACTTCCCGCCGAGCAAGGACGAAAGCAATGCTTGCCTTATCGCAACCCTCCGCATTGCACTGAGAGCAAGAGCGGCTGTTAGCGCGGATTTGCAAGTGTATCTTCTCTGGAGCCCACAGTGTAGCAGTGAGAATGGCTCGCCACGGATAGAAAAACTCACACTGACGCGGACCGAATTCAGGAGTGTGAGCAGACGGATTTGGCTCTCCGCCGTAAGTGTTGCACTAACGTAAATACACGCCCTCGCTTCCTCCCCTTAAATGTATACTTTTAAACTGGTACAAAACATTGCCAAGAAGAGCATTAATCATATAACTTTAGTACTGTGCTCTGTTTGAAAAGCTGCGACGACACTTTGTACTGTCAATTTAGAAAAGCCCAATCACAGGTGTCAAGGTCACGCCGGTCACCCACTTGATAACCCGTGAGCGCGGACTGCTGGACACATGCGGAGTGGTGTCGCCGTAATGTGCTCAGCAGTGCGATGTTAAAAGAAAATCGCAGGACTCATGCTAAACTGTTAAACAATGGTTCAGACACTCAGAACAAAGTTCACTGCATTGAAATATGGCAGTGAGACGGCTCTACAGTCCCACAAAATGTTTTAGTGTCAGGAGAGCCTCAGTAACCTTAAGCAATTTTTTTCTGTTAACGTATTTTTGAAGTGATATTTTTAAACATATTTTAATCATTTTCTGTTAAGGAATTCTTTTTACCTGTGAAGGCGCCAATATTTTGAGAGTAAAGCCAGAGTTATTCGGTAAACTTGGTTTGATTAAATAAGTTATTGGCTGTAATCTTGCAACACAATGTTTGCCAAACAAAAAAATAGGAACACATGTTATGGGATGCTTGACAACAAACCTCCGCCATCAATAAGCTCATGCTCTCGACCAAGATGCATGTAAGACCTGAAAAAATATATTCGCAGCAACACTACGGTCACAAGCACCGCAAGCAGCTTCATTTAGACGCAAAACTAGCTTTAACAACGCGTCATCTGTGGGTGTGCGTGAATAGCACTTTTTCGAAACTCAATCAAATACGAATAGTCACGCTTTGATAATGAATCTCGTAGGATTAGTGCAGGTAATAGCAGAGTTTATTATGAACGAATAAGGAGGAAATCCAATGCGAATCGAATATTTCTTTGATTATTCGCTACTTGCGCGAATATTCGTACAAAACGGATATTCACGTTAAGAACCGAAGCGCTAGTGGCGCTACCATAACTATTAAATTAAAACGGCAGCCTTGGGGACATGCAACACTGATCTACGCCAGCGAGTACGGAAGAAGAAGTCAGTATGTCTTTACTGTGTGACCGTCATGTCATACGTGTAAGAAAATTATCTTAGCCAACTGACGACTACGGCGAAGAAACTAGCGCCACCTCTCAGTGTATGAGAAGGACGAAAGTTATCAGCCATGATCTTTGATATCAGGCATGAAGGCAGAAATTGTTCAATCTGGATTAATCGTGCCGCGTCACCCAGTTTTGGAGGAGATACGTATGAGCATCATGAACGCCGCCACACGAACGGACCGCATGACGGCGCTGAAGCCCCCATTGCGCGTGGACCGATCACAACAGCGCAATGTGCGGCGTCAGAGTGGGCCTTGTTTTTGGAAGAGTCGTTACGGCGCGCCTTATTCGAAGTTCGTGCCTGTTGTTCGAAAACCATTCAAAAACTATTCATTTCGAATTATTTTGGACGACACTACTTGGTTCCTTCAGCGGATCGAAAATGAGAATATATTTGATTCGTTATACGAAAATTTTGAAAATTCGTATACTTCTACTTATTTAAAGTCGTCAACGTGCCACACTGATCCTCTTGTCATGAACAGTAAACCTCAGATAAGGATTAATCCATGAAAGGGAGACTGCATGGCCACTGTGCTGGCCCTGAAAACCTCCCGAAGACAGTCACGGAGCACTTTAATTAATGTGCTCGTATCAGCAAAGGGTACGTCGCGCACACAAACAAGGCCGAGAATAGTACACATCAGCGCTTGTTGTGTACTCTCCTCGTTCTTGCTTGCATGTGCGCAGTACCCTTTATTGATAATGGTTGACCGACTCGCCCAACAACGCACTCTCTTAAGACGTAGTCCTTTGAAGAGCTTCAGCTATTCAGTATCCTATTAGGCTTCCAGCCTGCATGAAATAGAAAATCAAAAAGACGCGTTCCTAATCCACAAATTTAAAATATTACGAATAGAAGGGATAAAAGTCTCCTAAACAAGATTAGTATCTATTAGGTATATTCCGTTACTGACTTGTTCCTTTCATAAGCTCATGCACATGGCCATGGTGAGGATAAAAACATCACCGCAAGGGAAAAACACAGTCCACCGCCTTTCTCTTGCTTCATATTGCCATTTTTTTATTTTGATGATCTCTTCTTCAATTTATTTTTATCTGCTTTTTACATTGTACTCTGCACTAGCTGCTATCGTTTCTTTTTTTTTTGTCTCCGCAATTCCTGAAATTTTTTATCTGCGTACTTTCTCGTAGCATTTCACATAAAACACGCTTTTCCTTCCCATTCATTTCTTTCGCTTTCCTATTCTGTCTTTCTGTTTTCTTTCATCGCCTACCGTGTATTTCGTTGTGACGAGCTTTTTGTTTTGTTTTCTCATATTTTTCAGGTAAACCCGACCTCCTCTTTTCCATGCCAGCTGTCGCTCCTCTATGCTTGGACAAGGGCTCTTTCAAGTACATCTTCACCACCTTGCTGTCCTCACCTACTCGACACACTCCCCGCCTCGCTGGTCCTTCCTCCTCCGAGCGACGGCCCCAGTTAACTCCTGCCAATGCTGACCGCGCTTGCCCAGACGAGGACAACCCCTCTTGTCGAAAGGTTAAAAAAACTAGCGTACGGTGGCTCTCCTCCCGCCTAGCCGCCGCGGTGCCTTAGTAGTTATGGCGTTCGGCTGCTGACCCGAAAGACGCTGGTTCGATCCCGGCCGCGGCGGTCACATTTAGATGGAGGTGAAATCCTAGGGACCCGTGTACTGTGCGATGTCACTGCTCATTATTGAACACCAGGTGGTCGAAATTGTCTCGAGAACTCCACTACGGCGTCTCTCATGGCGTGAACCGCTTTGGAACATTAAACCTCATAAACCAAACCATCTCCTCCCGCCTCTTGTTCACTTATTTCGTGTTCTCAAAACATGTTTCGGATTACCGACAGCTGTCTGGTGTGCAGAATCAATGCCTCAAATGCTGCTCCTTCCTTTTTTGTTTTGCATACTAGGTTTGCTCTCTATTGGAGAAGTTAGTTTAATGAACTTTAGAAGAGTATTCGAGTTGCTTGAAAACCGAGTCCTTAAAAACTGCGAAAGGCCGCAGCGCGCCTATAGTATCAAGCCGCGACGAAACAAGGAAGGAATAATTATCGCAACCCTGTATCTGCACGTGGCAAACGGAGCAATAATGCGCCCCTTAATTGTACACCGTCTGAAGCAGCGCAGAGCGGGGAGCGTCGTCTTACCCCAGCTTGAACTAATCGCACGCTCTTATTCTCCCTGTCTTAACTCGTCCGTCTTTCTCCCATCCCGCGAAAAAGTGTCCGAGTGCTTGCGTTCGTAAGCGCTCCGATAGTAAAACTCCTCGAGGCAGTGCTTCTCAGCTCCCGTCAGTATTCGCCTTTCGGTGCCGCGAGAAATGCGAGTCGGCCTGCGCGCTGGAGGGCTTTAGCCTCGACCATATATCCCCGGAGGCGGTGCGGATCGAACAGGGCTCCAGTGCCTCTCCGCAGAGGATGGGCGGCACGAGCATCAACTCGAGACGGCAGGACCGCAGGGCAACCCGCACAGAACCGCCGGCGTCGCATTGAATAAAGGCAGTGTCCGTACGTAGACTGAGCTGTCACCGTCGTTGCTGTCCCTCCTTCTCTGTAGATCGTACGCGCTGATTGGCCCTCCACTGCTCTCGTATACTGACTTATATTACGCTTCGCCCAGATTTAGCCACTGACGCGTGACAGCCTAAGGAGCCATAATATTCATGCAGCATTACTCGTCGGTACTCTAAGCGACAAAACCACCGCACGTGCGACATAGCGCTATTCTTTGATTCTTTTTTTTTCGTTCTGTGCGCGCGTGCTACTGTTGTGCAGGTGAGTAACCCATCATAGCCGACACCACGCGTCTAATAATGCCTGTTGCAAAAGGAGGCCACACGGGCGGGCCGTAGCTCTCCGGTGGTTGTTTTCGACCAAAGTATGAGCTTTTTAAGAGGTCGATTTTTCCCTCCACTCCTTTGACCCAACCATGTTGCTGCTTCATGCTGGTGCTAGCGGCCACTAACACCCCTCCGCCGTATAATCGAACTGGCCATCCTAGAGTGTATTCTCGCCAGTATATACAGCCTTCCGATCGAACGGCGTCTAGCGCTATAGCTCACTTTGGCTCCCTCTGCTTCCCTACGCATCCCATCGTGGCGTGAAAATATGAGAGCGAGAAAGTTAGCCCATGCAACGAGATTATCAGCAAACAAGAGTACGAGCAGGAGTAACGCGACAGTGCCCGGTGGCGACATCCGAAACCATACCCCGAGCACATAATGCCTGCAGCGCCACCTAACGATAAATAGGATACTTGTTGCGAGAACTGGTAACGGCGCATAAAAAGTGCTTGTTTCCTATGATTCCATGGTTCAGTGGACTGGCGCTGCATTTTCGGACCCATCGGACAGCAGTTCAAATCCAGTACCAAGAAGCGAACGTTTTCTCGTCTAAGTTTTAACAACCGAGAATTGACTGCAAACAAGCCATTTATCAATCGCCCCGGGTGTTGTGTTACATTTTAGCTTGCGCTCTGAGATAGCCTTGGACAAACTCACTGTTTAAACATTTGGCTCGAAATCAACTATTCCTCTTTTTTTATTTTAGCCAACAATTACCGACAAGAAAATCATATAACAACTACAGTCGGTATGTGCTACCTTTAAGGTTTCATTCTGAGACACCTTTGAGCTAATATTATGTCAAGTGAGCGCACTTGTAGGTATCGTCTGATTGGGTATGATTTAGAAATGCGATGCCCGGAATGAACTCCTTCTCCAGGCAAACAAAAGAACATTAAAGTGCTTGTGCATGTGGCATAATACTTTTTTTTAATTATTTGGATATAAAATATTTGTGTTATTACAATTGTTATTGCAACTATGGATGGATACTGTTCTTTTTAGTTTGCAACAATATTTTCTATTATGGGCAGATACCTGAAGAAATGAAGCAAGCATGCGTCACCAAATTACAAAAGAGCGGTGAAACTTGAAAGCCCGAAGACTATTTACCGATATTTGTACTGTTCATAGTAGCTCAAATCCTAAAAAAATTTTTTAAATCTTATGTACAGTTTCATAGGAAGGCACAGCTGGCTCAAGCACTCTCAAATACGGATTCATAGCAGGCAGTGATACCCACGTGCTTTTTAATACTAGAGCATTATACGGCTCATCAGCATGAAACCCGGTGTTGACGCCATTGATGAGCAACAGTGGTCCCAAAAACTGAGATTACGTCCCCGTGGTATAAAAAAAAAAACACTTTCTTCAAGATGTGCGTGAGGGTGCGTACCCAACAATTCCGGAAAAAAAGCATTTTTGGGCAGGAAAACGTTTATAAACGCATTTTTTTTTCATATAATGTACGATTTCGATACAAAATTCAATATATTCGCAGATGACCTTACGTCAGTGTTATAGTTTTTTTCTCTCAACGTTTTTACTATCGCCAAAAGCGTTCCCCATTGCTTTATATGACAGTCTTAACAGCTTTTTTATACGCTTTACACTTTAAAAGAAGGATTTTGTTTCATATAAGAAGAATGGACCATTACGTCCAGTATTTCTATGAGAGTTTCTAGTTTCTAGTTTTCTAGTTTTCAAAATTTTTGTTCAATAGTGTTCGACATCAAGAGTGAACACAATAGATCCTTGAGGTACAGCGGACATGCCACTCGTAATCCGAGATCGAGCCCTGTTAACAATCACAAACTGCTCTCGCAACGTGAGATACGATCTTATATAAAAATAACCTGCGGGTTAATGTTATAAGCTGCAAGACTTTCAGTTGTTATAACACGCGGAACGGTGTCAAATGCCTTCTGGAAACAAAAGAAAACACAGTCTACAGAGAGTCGGTGATCTCGAGCTTCACCTAATTCGTGTGTGAATCCGCTTAACACTGTAACACAAGAAAAACTTTTCCGGAAAACGATGTTCGCCTGACTTATACAATGTTCATTTATGAAGCTTAGCTCAGGTGATTAAACCGCAGAAAAACTGCAAAGCAAGTTGAAGCATCACAATGCCCTAGCAGAGCGCCAAACAGTGTACGAACCGTGGCGCTCACCTGCAGCAGGACACCCCTCGTTGCATCCGCGCATAGCACCAAACCGTTTGAGCTGCATGAAGTGCACAGCTACTGAAAAGAGCGCCACTATTGTGTTGCTCCGACGAAATTTGATGGTGAGAGCACCATGAAGAAGAGCTCGCATCTCAAGAGTCGAGGTACAAATAAATGGCGTGTCTGTTCTAATGCGAAGGAAATAGACGTTCGTGGTGTGGTTAAAACCTCACAGGGCTTTACCACTCCGTCATGCAGCGATTTGACGCCGCGCAGTAATCAGCTTGCTGCAGCAACTTCGCAACAGCGGCATGCCCATAGATTGCCTTCAGCTCGAGCGCAAGAGAAAATGCGTCGCGCTAAACTTACGCTTGGTTCGACAAAAGCGCCCTATACTTAGGAACTCTGCCTAAATTCAAAAAGCCAACGGTTCTTGGTGTAGTTTTCTTAGAAAAGGTCAGAAGTAACGATAACTGGACAACTTGATGTGGGTTTATTCTCAGATTCTAGAAGCGCAATACAGACACAGACGGTGATAAATGATGGCACAGAAGTGTTCCGCGCAGCTCGCTTCTTTCAGAAAACCACACACTTTTAAAGGATAAATGATAACAACAGAAAAAACAAGAGAAAATAAAACGTGCGCAGAGTCAGCTGCAGGTAGCATTCAGGTACGTGAAATTTTAAACAAACGACCCCAGAGGGATGAATTGGGCAGATAATGTAATTGCTTTTAATATGAAACGCTTCCATAACCTCTCTAGTGACTTTCATATTTTAAAGAATAAAAATGTGCGCCAAGTCAGCCCTCTGTGTCCTTTTCTTCAAAATAAAATTACTTATTTAAATGCAATATGCCTTTACGAACGCTTGTTTCTCCGTTAGTTTTATTTGCTTTTCTTCTGCTGTCATTGCACTTTCAACCTTTAACAGAGTGCTGTTTTCTGAAATAACTTTTGTTCATACCGTACCGCTTCGGGGTCCCCGTCTATCTTCGTCTTTCATAATGGCAGTATTTTGCTCGGCGGAGGCGTGGACATCAGAATGTTAGTGCAGTTAACTCGAACTATGCAGGGAGCTTTCCAGGAAGAGGCAATTTTCAATGCTCATCGCAGCGTGGCATCCCTGCTTTTCCCACTAAAGCGGATGCACTGATTGAAAAATTGAAGCCTGGAGCACGAAATTTTCTGCGGCACTTTCAACGCGCTCAAGCGGAAAGTCTGGAAGCTGCGCTGCTTAACGGCATTCTTCAATCTGCGCTTGTTTTCGTTTTAAACTATGATTGGCATCAGGTCATCGGACTTAGTCGCGAATTCTGTATAAAACAGAATGCCCGAATTTTTAGTTCGCAAGTTTTGAGATTAGGAATTCCCAATTTTATTTAATCTATGATAAAAACAGCGCGCAACGTGGCTGGACAACACAGAAGAAACAACACAAAAGCGCAGAGAAACAATAAACATTATTTGATCTTGCAGATCGTGAAGTAAAAATAAGGGCGCACTCTCATCGCGCACTCTCCCACCTAGCAACTCTTCTACAGCAAACTTAGACTTGCAAGTTTAATTTTTTTGCTGACAGGGCTTTAGGGAGCTTGTAGAGAAATGTGCGTCAGAAACTGCCTTTGTGATTGAGCTTATCAGGATCCTACGAGTAGGAGTCCCAGTGCTTCGATTGCCTTACAGATGGATCTAATTAAGCTCTTCCAGCTCTTTAACTACAAGGTTTATAGACTACCTTGAATATATTCGGCGTCAGCAGTTTAACAAGCGTTCACATTTTTGTCCGGTTAAAGTGAAATGAAGAGGAAAAATGCTTCCGTTGTGGGAAGAAACCAGCCAGAATTGTACACACAGAGCAGCGCTGTCTCTTTGCCATGAGTAGTGCTGCTGGGTTTTGCCCGCAGTTTCCCACGCATACCACCTCATGACAAGTCGTAGATTTTATTTTGAGCGCTCTTGTATTTATTGCATTCGCATGCTTCACTGGCAACAACTTCCCTCACATTGCAGACTGCATACTGCCTTTAAATATGGATTTAGGATTTCAAGTGGAACTTGAATGGCTCGGCAGAACTCTGCAGCACGTACTCAATACTTGGTTCAGCATGGCTACTTCTTACCCCCCGGATGGCAGTACTGAAAAAAAAGGTTCTAAATTTAATGGGGATCATTTCTTTTCATCAACCACAGCTATTACTTCTCCCATAAATTCGAGAGCTTTGCAAACGAGTGTCTCAGCAATGCCGTGCAATTTCGGCAGCTGGCCTTAGGCAACCGTATTCGGACTCGTGATGTATTGCGGTGCGGTATACCAGCATAGTCGAGTCAACACACGCATCCATTTATCTTAGCACATGTAGTTTCTTTTTCCCTGCTAAAAAAGAGCTGACTGCAAACGAGGACTATTTATGCCCGTAAGTGTACCGCGTCCTAAGCGAAAACTGCCGCCCTCCCTTGCTGAGTGATAGCTTGTTATCATGGTGGACCACCCCTTGAAGGGCGTTTTATTATCAAGTAGGTGGTGCCGAGAGTGTAATCTGTCAGTAATGATGAACTCCTTCGACCGAATGCTTTATCCAGCATGTGTTGCACGCACTCAGCATCGCAGTGAACAGCGATGGATCACACCCAACAATTCTGGACAAAAGCATATTTTAATGGGCGAGAGTTTATGAATTATTTTTCTAATGTAAGATTTTACTCTAGCAATGAATATCCGCAGGCCTCCTGTCGGCGGGTCTCCATTTTTTTTTTGCTACTAACGTTTTTGCTGTCGTCAAAAGCGTTCTCTATTGGTTTTCTATGGCAGTCTTAACTGCTAGATGCGAACCATGCAAACGCTATAACAAAGTTTTTGCTGCATATCGGCAGAATAAAACATTCCCTTCAGTATTCCATACGAGTACCTTACAGGTTTGAAATAATCAAAGTTTTTTTTCAAGAATGTTGGGCATGAAACGTTCACAGAGCGCTTCTAGACTGCTAAAGGAATGAGAAGACAGCTATTGCATTCTTTTGATTTAATAATTTATGACGCTATTGATCCCTGTGTCCAATTCATTAGTGACGAAAAAATACTTCAAAAATAAAATCGAAACTTCCGCCGCGTTTTCCATGGCTCTCAGGACCGTCGCAACCCGCTCAGGATGGCCACAAAGATGAGCTTCAGCAACCTGCGTAGTCGAGAGAAGAGTGATTGAGGCTGGTGGATCAGCCAGGGAGCGACAGACAGAGATCATTAAGAAATCGCGTTCAACGCAGAAAATTGTTTTACAGTGACCGCTGAGGCCCATGCGGCGTTATACAAAGCGAGACAGTGAGGTACAGTTGTGGTCACAGTGAGGCACCCTCAGAAATGCCGCCTGCTCCTGCAGTGACACTCCTACGTAGTGCGACAAAGAAAGAGTTTTCGCCAGTCACAGTCTTGGATATTGTACTCTGTGCCCAGAAGGAAAGAATGTATTCGCTGGTATACAAGCGCGTTCGCTCCTTTGTATGTTGGCCTTATTTTCGCCGGTACTTTAGACGTCCGGTTATGTAACGGTTGTGAGAAGCAGGCGATGCTTGCAGCCGTGGCGTATGTTTATAAAAGCGAGTGAACACAAAAAAGTGCAGGTGACGCAGATAAATGTTTCGCACCTGAAGCAAGTTTATATTTTCAGTGGCCCTGCCGACGTGGATAATCTGCGTATTTAAAGGTGCTTGCGTATGGTTTTGGCAATTTAAACATGCACTGAAGAGAACTACATCCACCTTTTGTTCCAAAAGAACACCGATCTTGCGGCTCTTTATGGATACATTTATCTTTGTGCTGCTGCAAGACACGTTTATTGACGAGAAAATTGAATCTAAACATTTTCCCGCTGCCGGAAAGAAAGAACTAAAAAAGACTCCGTGATCCCCGTTAGGAAGCGAATAGAAGTGTTGGGTAGCCTCAAGGATCTGCCTTAAAATGAGTGCCCTCAGGTATCGAACATTGTTTGCGAAAATGGCCTGGCATGGCGACGCCTGCGTTTCATTTCTGTAACTTCCCTAGCTAAGAAGAACTCCGTTTTTAGTGAATAAAACCTCCTTTCAATGACCCCATAACCTCGCGTGGGTAATTCAAACAAACGCCTGCGGTCACTCGTGCGTCCCGTACATGCTGCTCTGTTAACGCGCGGAACCGGCATTGTGAAAGACAGATTGGTGCTAGCGTGCTCGGATTGGTCGCAAACTATTAAGGATGTGTATATATCTGAAGTAGTTGCGGTGAAAGTAAATTGTGGTGAACTAGGTGGTATTCGAGCCCACGACCATTATATTGCGAGACGGCACGCTACCCATTGGCCACAAACGCTCGTCGCTTTGATTCGGATAGAGGTGGATCTGTTGAATGCGTTGTGGTCTCTGACTTGCTATGGTGTCTTAAGGGCATATACTGATGCGTGAATTGTTAATTATGACTATTCAGAATTGTAATTGGGTAATTCAATCAGAATAATTCAGTTTATGAGATGGTTAACATACTTAAACGGTTTGGTGCGTGTGTAAGTGTGAGGTATTCCTGAATAAGGTGTGATTCGGGCATCACTAATCGGGGGAAGAGAATGAGCTACAAAATCGCCGCGTTGCCGCCGAGTCTGCCGCCACGTGGTGAAGCGATACTACTTTTGACATTAGGTCTCGGCTTTCTGGCGGAAAATTTCCATCCGTCGCGGAGGCCGTCATCCGAGGGGCGCTGCGATCCCGTTCGTCCGCTGTGAAAGCTGAGGCATCCCCCCACCCCCTCCGCGCGGCTGAAGATAGCGGCTGCTGATTAGCGCGGCGGTCCTACAAGGCCGGGTTCTACTCTTAAAGGCGAAGCTTAAGCGTGGTCCAAGTTCTTGCGGGAGGAGAAAGTGGGGGTCTGGAGAGAGGCATCTTGAGCGCCCGGCACTTAGTACTCGAGGGAACGAGCGTCCAAACTTCAGTGTGTGCCTTTATGAAGATGCCTTTTTTGCAAATTTGTAACCCCCCGGCTGTGAAGCCTTCGTGCAATGCGGGGTAATTATTGAATAAAGAATAAAGTTGCGGCGCGGCACGCAGAGGCTGCAGTCTTGGTCGGCACAACTCTATGCGCCAGCGGTAGCTGCAAATTGAGCTCATGGAGCAATGTAGTTGAAGTTCTTCTGTAGGTGAACATGAAGGCAGAAGAAACGGTGCTCGTTAACAGAATCGGAACGAAGACACGCGTGGACTAAATATTACTATGAATATCACAGAATATTTCCACTGCACCTAATGAAAACAGAAAACAGAGGAGCAGGAGGCAGCACCAAAATTAACGCGGCATTACAGTTAACGAAGCCACCACGATTCGCACCTCGCTCTCATACTACGGATGACTAGCTGCCACCTTCGCTACTCTGTTGCCGCGGTGGCACACTGATTATGATGCTCGGCTGCTGACCCGAAATACGCGAGATCGATCCCGGCCGCGGAGTTCGCTCTTTGATGGAGGCGAAATGATGGGAACGCGCATATTTTGAAAATCACTGCACGTTAAACATCCCTAGGTGGTCAAAATTATCCGGAGTCCTCCACTAAAATGTTGATCATAGCCTCAGTCGCTTTGGGACGTTAAACTGAAAGGTGATATATACCGCTATCAGCTCGCGAGTGGAACTTATCCTCATGGTAATAGAAAATGCTAGTTTTACCTACAAGCGTCCGGTGTCCATTTTTTCCGCACTCCTGAGACCAATGTTAACACAACTGATCCAAGTAATGTATACTGCAAGAAAACGTTAGCTCGTTTACAACCACGAAAACGCAGGTTACCGAACAAGTCTACTGTTTAACTTGGCAAAGAAAGGGAGTATGGCTCAGGAAAAAGCATCAGTGTTATAGGGTAAGGACTTCATTTTGACTCAACCAACTGACCAAGAAGTCGCGGCTCAGGCAAGAGACCACCGATAAGTAGAACGATGTGGACTCTTGCTATCACCGCTGCGAAACAGCGAAAGTTCCCGAAGAAAAGCTTTAACGTGCGCCACAACGAAGCGTTTGTGATGATACAGAGGTCAATGACAGCGCTCGCTTATTTCTTCTTCACGCAGCAAGCACGCGTGCTGAAACTCGAAGAGGCACAGGCAGATTCTCAACAGAACTTTCTCTATGTTTTTCTGTACGAATCATAAGTATAAACCCACCGTCAGCATGCTCACGCCGAGCTGTGTCCAACGTCCTGCTGTTAACGTCCACTCGGTAGACAGGGGTCACAGAAAACCGAACCGTGCAGGTATTTCTCTCGCGTCATCGCGGCCCGAGTTAACCCTCTAGTTCGGCAGACCGCCGGCATACTAATTCCTTCGAAAGCATGAAATGCCGCGTAAAAAGGTCATCATGGCATGTCTAAGGGATCCTCACGTATACGGTCGGCCGCTGATAACGATCACTTATGGCCGATTAACACAACGGACTGTTCGCCCGCGGCCCGCGCATCAAGTGTTCGTGCGTCACCAAATCGAGAGGCGTGCTGTCGTCCCGCGGACTGGACAACCGAGGAAGTTCAAGTGCCTCTCCCCTCGCGAGAATCAGCGGCGGCCCGTGAAGATGCGCGCCCCAACTCTGGCATCCACCGCTCTTGCCAATATTTCGGCTGCCTTTCGCTGAGTGGCGTTGAGCTGGCGCGCTGTTTTGACAAGCTGCACGGCGTCCGCTACCATGACGAAGTGATCGACTCGGCTAGCAAGACGGCCCAGGCCATTGAATAATTGGACAAAGGGCCGCACCTGCACCATTCAATCGCAGTCATGGGTCAGGAGGAAAAACCAGTTTGACCAGCGTTGCTAAACGTTTTAAAATATTATGGCAACAGTGGTACACCCAGCGCGTCGACTGCTGTTTTGGTCCGTCGCGTCCGCTTGACGTCATCGAATCGCAGGCCAGTTTTTAGTAGTGCATGAACACGTGATGCGCGGGCCGCTGGCGAACGAACCGTCGTTTGAATCGGCCATTAACAGCGCGCACATCAAGAAGTCAGACGGAGGAACCACATTTACACTGAAGCGAACGCCAGCGTCTCGGTTCCATGGTCGGTTGACTCATCTGTTCGCTCTCACTTGATTGACAGCTCGTGTGACGTGTACAAAAACCACGATTCCGCCTCCGGGAGATGTCGTCACGCCGGCTGTGACGACAGGCGACCAATCGCGCGCGGCAGCTAGCGGGGAACCGAACCGGTTCCAAAGCGAACCATCTCGCGGATTCGGCTCCTGATTACGTTCTTGGCTACAATGAAGAACTTTCAGGAGCCCTTCGTCTAAGTTATAACCCGGCTCAGCTTTGTTTCCTTTCGTTTTATGTCCATTAACTTGTCGTTTTGCTTTATTATAATAATCCAAATTTCTGTGCTCTTAGTATCCAACAAGAAATTCTGAACAAAATAAGCCATCCAATGCACGGCAGTGCGAATCCAGCATGACAGCAGTGATCATGCCCACACAAAAGTGTGCGTATTACTCTATGGAGCGCTGAACGAAGGGTAATCCGAGACGAGCTGCGCTGAAATGGTAGGCCGTGTTAGCAAGTCACAGCTTATTGGCGGCCACTGCCGGTCTTCTGTGGAGTGCGCCCTTTAGCTGAAGTCAGATAAAAAGGGTCACTGATAGAACATCTGCTCCAGAAGCCGAATAAAGAGCAGGGCGAAATTGTTTGCATTTTGTATAACCTTTGACTTCGTTCTCCTACTGGTTTCCAGTTAAATAGGTCAAGTCGGATGATGCAGTGAAGAACTGGAGCATGCGCTGCCCCTGTGCCGAACTGAAGACGCGCCTATAGGACGGCCAGCAGTCCGTGTGCCTTAATTATGGCATCCTATTTCCTTGCATGGCATTTTTTGCAAACACATTGCATCTAATGTTTGGTTTCAACTATATGTCACCTTTTCTAAAGCCCATGCCTGGGCGCCAAGTATAAGGAACGCAATAGGCCAGGTCGGTCAGCAAAAATAACCTTTTGTTCATGGAAGAGTAAGAAATTTAGAAAAATAGGCTTTTTGGGGTAAAAATAGGCTCACCGAGCGACTGAACAAAACCGTAGCAGATATGCTCTCAAAGTACGTAGACGTCCAGCACAAGACTTGGAATGAGATCCTCCCATACGTGGCTTTCGCGTACAATACGGGCGTACAAGGAAGAACACACTTGACGCCATTTCATCTCGTTTATTGGCGTAATGTGCACACAATGCTGGATGCCATGTTTCCGTGCAATACCGGTGACTGGGCGCTCACGCCAAACGCCGGGGAATTTGTCCCACACGCAGAGGAAGCCCGCTGTCTGGCCCGCATGCTCATCAGGCGGCAACAAGGAACACGTGCACGCCGCTACAAGCAATGACACCGCGACATGTCGGGTACCGACGACAAAGTGTGCGTGTGGACCCCTGTCCGTAGCCCACGCTTGTCGGAGAAACTCATATGATGCTACTTAAGCCTATAGAGTATTGCATAGCATCACGGATGCGACTTATGATGTTCTGCCCGGCGGTTCTGTGAAGAGTGCGCGCCGTCGAACCCAGCCTGAAGTAGTGCACGTACTCCGTATGAAGCCCCATTTCACACAATACCTGACAGCTGGCAAACGGAGCGCGTTTGCCAGCTGCCATTTTGCCCCTTCGTTTGTTGTTCCTTTACCACCTCCAGTTTGCTCGTAGCGCCCTAATGGTTTTCAGTGTTTCTTTTTTGGGGAGGAGGAATAATGCCACCATATAGCTTCAAGTAGCACGAAAGACAAGGAGGTTAAGGTTGACACACGCGCCCTGAGAGCTTTTTTTCTAGGAAAGCTGCCAGTGAATGAACGATGTCTCGATCCTTGGTTCCGTGATAATATATATCAATGAAAACCTCGCAATGTTTCAGTGGCAGCCATTCAACCATCACCATCGCTATCATCGTCCCAGCAACGTGCACTTCAAGACAATCGCCTCTCTAATTCTAGAATTAACCCCGTCCTGCTGCACCCCGTGAACTTCCTAATCTGATCTGCCGCCATGGCTGTGCCGCATCCAGCAACATTCGTTTTCCCTTGGAATACACTCCATCACACTAAGGAACCGTCCGGTTTTTAGCACTCCGTACTACATACCCTACACATGCCCCTTCCTCTTGATGCCATCTAGGATATCGTTAACACGCGTTTCTCCCCTTGCCCACTCTTCTCTTTCTTTCCGTCAATTAACATTCCCCCAATCTTTTCCCTTTCCATAGCCGGCTGCACTCCATTCGCTAGCCTCCATGTATCTGTCCATAGGTGTGTAATGTCGAGATACAGCCATTGAATTTTCCTCTTGAACTCTGCTTTTGAAGTGTACTGGTAAGCTGCTGTTCATGGTCTGTGTGTACCTTTCACGCCCACTCAATAGCTTTTTCATTCTACTGTCTGCATAAGTGGTTCGGATCTTCAGTAAGTGTTTACCCTCCCTGGTCTTCTGGTACACCACACGTATACTAACATCTATAAGTGAACGCATTCTTCCTGTTACATGCGGCTTGATTATTTCCCAGCTGCTCGCAAGCACCCTCCACGGAAGTCTAAGTATGAGGCTCTCCCCCAATTGTCCTTATTGTGTTGTCTCGAAGCCAGGCGCGTCTACACAGAGAGTGCAGCTGCATAGCACTTCGGATATCATTTGCTCCTGACCGCGAGTTTCGTGCAAGATTGTGCGCGGAACGCCGCAACGAGGAGCAGTGTGCCCGTGTCTGTGAGACGCCACTTACGAAAGCGGCTGGCAGCAGCAGCAGCAGCCGCTCGGCCGGACGTAATCCTAGGGCAGCGGCTCGGCCGTCATGACGAAAGCGATGGCAGTCTTGGTTGCCGCCCAAGGAGTCGCCGCCACCAATTGGGCAAAACATCGGCTTGTGCTAAACAAAGGTTTAGCACAAGCCGATGTTTTGCCCAATTGGTGTTCGAGGTCTGCGCCGTTGTCTGCACCCAAGAAGTTGTGCACAAGCGAAAACACACACACACACACACACACACACACACACACACACACACACACACACACACACACACACACACACACACACACACACACACACACACACACACACACACACACACACACACACACACACACACACACACACACACACACACACACACACACACACACACACACACACACACACACACGCACGCACGCACGCACGCACGCACGCACGCACGCACGCACGCACACACACACACACACACACACACACACACACACACACACACACACACACACACACACACACACACACACACACACACACACACACACACACACACACACGATGTGGCATACACTGGTATCCCCTGCTCGACCCCCGCGCCAGTGGCGATACACGGGTGCGCTGGCCACCAGGAATGTGGAGAGAAGGCACCCCTGCGATCTGCTCATTTCCGCCCCAGCACTGACGTGACGTCACGGCAGCGCGATGCCTTCTGAGGAGAGGGTGGCATGCCTAAGCTTGACGGCAACGATTTGCTGCTAGGGAGGCAATGACCGAGGGGATAAAAGGGGGAACGCGCGGCGGGAAGCGACTCTCGCTGCCGGACCTGACATAAGTGCCCCACGGACCCCTTTCGCTGCCCGCCGGCCCCCCGAACACCAACGCCAGACGACGTCAACGACCTGGTGAGCTGCTGAACATCTGTTTACGGATGGAACATTCTTCCGCGGTGCGCTTTACCTCGCGTTAGGATAATAAACTATTACCTAACGTGCCCTACCTTTGCCTATTTCGTCCGAACCTGCCGTGGCTTCGACTCTGCGCCACGGGTTGGGGAAACGTGTTGCGTACTTGAATAACACCTGCGTGTAGCTGGCACAGAAGCTCACCTTCCCCGCTGGCTGGACGCAGAGTGACCCCATATCTTGTCGCCCGAACGTGGGGCGAACTAGACAATCGAGCAGTGACCTTTGTTCGAGCGAACGACTACCGTCCCCCTAACAAAGGATGACAGCCGACAGGAGTGTCTTGCAGTCTTTGTTTATGCTGTCAGAGCCAGCGGCACATAACCAGGGCTCCCTACTTGACGTGCCGTTAGAAGGGATTGAATATGTGAATCTTGGGCGTTCCACGCGGAATAGCCGAGGAAAATTCCCTGACACGTTGGTAGGACTTAGGCCTGGCATGGGGGGCTCCACATCGGCCGCCTCGCCGCTCCGCGGCGCGAACAATGAGGCACCTAGGCCTCATCATTCGACGGCATCAGCGGCTGCGCCGAACTCAGGGGGTGTTAGTCCGCAATCATACGAGTTGCTCTTGCAGAACGCAATGCAGGTTATGCAGTCTAGCGGGTATTTTGCAAACCAATTTGCAAGACCCGGCCCTGTCACCACGTGTTAGGATAGACTTGCCTACCTACACGGGGTACCACGACACTACGGGAGCAAATGAGTACCTC
Organism: Amblyomma americanum; assembly: GCF_052857255.1. Lineage (NCBI taxonomy): Eukaryota > Metazoa > Arthropoda > Arachnida > Ixodida > Ixodidae > Amblyomma > Amblyomma americanum. The sequence goes on along the minus strand of NC_135497.1, from coordinate 317,372,710 downwards.
GACCGTCTGCTGCATTATCAGCAAGTGACAGGGATCGCAGACGCCGAAATGCTCTCGCGTGTTGTTCCTGTTTCTTTGACGGAGCAGGCGGCTCGCTGGTACCGACTAGCCGGCAACCGAGCGAGGACAATGGAGGAGTTTTGCGCAAGCTTCCGCGACGAATTCCTTCCCGCAAACTATTAGTGGCGTTTGAGGAGAGAGCTGGTGCTCCGAACCCAGCACCCCGACGAGTCTCTGTTATAGTACGTTCGAGCGATGGACGAACTTTATCGCCTCGCTGACCCTCGCGCCATGAACTCGGAGAAAGTTAAGCGTGTCACGACACAAGCGCACCCGACTTTCACGGCCTACCTGAGAGGAGTCAGGTTCAGAGATTTGGATGAGCTGGCTGCTGAGGCGAAGCGCATTCAGGAAGACATCCTCCCTGCGCGAGCGTATCGGCCGCCCCCACCCGCAACGCTGTCACTTTAACCGCGCTGCGTGTGGAATGGCAGCTCAGCGCGCAGTCCGTCCAGAGCTGAAGCGTCAGTACGGTTTGCGGACGAGCGTGTTCCAACGGGTTGGGAGTTGTCCGACCGCGCTTTGGACCCATTCAGCTACGCGTTGCGAACAGAACACGCTGCCGCAGAGCGGAACGAACCGAGGCGAGATCGCGAGGCCGACACGCGGCCGCACAAACGGCCCCCACCGTCCGCGCCGCGAGTTCAAGATGACCGACCGGAACGTGGCGACCAGCGCCTAGCCCGTCAGGGCCTGGGCAATCGTTGCTACCGGTGCGACCAGCCGGGCACTTCGCCCGCGAGTGTGGCCGCCCTCCCGCCCGTGACCAAACACTGTCGGGAAACGGCCAAAGCCGCCGGTGATCGACCTTCGATCCCGCGCGGCGTACGCAGAAACCCCGGTTTGCTAGCGCATTTGGCATGTCGCGTAGGAAGTTCTGTTGACCTGTCAGCGCTGTTCATTGAGCTAACGATAGCTCGAATGAAATTCACCGCGTTACTAGATAGAGGAGCAAGCGCTTCTTTGTTCGGTGAAGAGGTGTTAAACCATCTCCGCGAGAACAAAATCTGGCTGAGAGAGTGCGATACCACTTTTCGCCTCGCGAGCGGCAGAGCGCATTCAAGCGGTGCAGCTAGGATAGTGGTTCACTGGGACAGACGCGTGCGGCGACAGCGCCTCGTTCAGCTTCCCTGCTTATCCGTTCCTGTAATTCTTGGACGAGACTTCCTAGCCAAGACAGGTATTGTGATAGACATCAGCAGCGGAGGCTACAGGGATTGCACTTCAGGCGCCTTGAAGCCTTTCGCGAAAGCGCCCGCGGCGTCGCTGACCATTCAGACTCCGAACGTGGCGCGAGCGGGGGGAGACCATGATAAATCCACCCCGCCAGCCCGAGATCAAGGAGGCGAGCGGACCATTGCCGCTGAGAGAGAGGGCAGAGAGAAGGTTGCCGCGGTAGAATACTGCTCTGCCGCGCAGGGAGGGTCAGCGCACCCCTTGTTGTCGGAAGTGAACAGCGTGACTGAGAGGGAGAAGGCACTGTTGTCATCGCTCCTCTGCGAGTACAACGCGACATTCACTGACCGCCCGGGCCTCACTACCCTAGTCAGGCACCGAATGGACACGGTGACGCGCTCACTGCCTTGGAGGCGCAATCCTAGACCAATTATCTTGGCTAAGAGAAAAGTACTGGACAGCGCCTTGGACGAACTTATCGAAACTGGCGTTGTTGAGAGGACTAACAGCCCTTGGGGCTTCCCCGTAGTCTTGGTTCCAAAGAAAGACGATACATATCGACTTTGCGTGGGCTACCGCAAACTGAATGAGGCTACGAGGAAAGACGCGTACCCTCTACCAACCATTTCTTCCCTAGTGTCCAACTTCGGTGGGGCGAAGTACTTCACAACGCTCGATGTTCGCCGCGGATACTTTCAGGTTGAAATGAATGCACGGGACAAGGAGAAAACTGCTTTCACTTGTCACAGAGGTCTTTTTCAGTTCAAGAGAATGTCCTTTGGCTTTGTAGGAGCACCCGCTACTTATCAGCGCCTAATGGACCGTGTTCTGGGAGATGCGAAGCGGCAACATGCGCTCACGTACCTAGACGACATCGTGGTGTACTCGAAAACGTTCGAGGAACACCTGCGCCACTTGAGGGACGTCCTAGAGAGGCTGAGGTCCGTGGGAATCACTTTGAACCCGAAGGAGGCACAGATCGCCACGACCCGAATAACCCTGTTGGGGTTCACGATCGACAGAGGCCGCATTCTGCCGTGCGATGATAAGCTTGAGGCTTTGCTTAAGTTTCTGTCGCCCACAGATATAGCCGGTCTCAGGCGCTTCCTGGGAATGGCGAACTTTTATCGCCAGTTCATCCCAGATTGCGCAGTGCAGCAGGCGCCTTTGACAAAGCTTTTGAAGAAAGGTGAGCGCTGGAGTTGGGATGACGAGTAAGAGGATGCACTGCGCAACCTCACCAAATTGCTCGCTGACACGGCTGAGTTGCAGCTACCCGACCTGAACAGGGAGTTTGTGATTCAAACCGACGCAAGCGACCTGGGCTTAGGAGCAGTGTTGCTTCAGGAGTATGAAGGCGTTCTCCGTCCGGTAGCTTTCGCGAGCCGTTCGTTGACGCCGGCAGAGAGAAACTACTCGGTGACAGAGAAGGAAAGCCTCGCGATAGTTTTTGCTCTGCATAAGTTCGATTACTACGTCGATGGGTGGCATTTGTGATCGAGACGGATCACATGGCGCTCACCTGGCTGAGACGACTCAGCGAGCCGAGCGGCAGCCTAGCGCGTTGGTCTCTGTTGCTGCAGCGTTAAGCCCCAACTCGATGGACAATTCCGAGGCGTACACGCGAAGCGCCTACGCGCACGAGCGTCTGGAAAACCGGTCTGCGCATGCGCGAAGCTCGAGTTGGGCGCGAGGAGGGCGCAGATATCTGGCAATGTCAGATATTTGCGCCTCGGCGCGCGCCCGCTCGCGCGCGCGCCGGAAGGGGTTCGCTGGTTTCTGACCGACGTGAGCGCAGCTCTCCCAACATCCGGTACGGACTTTTTCGTGCGTTTCCTCGGTTTCGCTTGGTTCACGTATGGCTGCGGCGATGTCTGAGGTTATAAATAACGAACTACTCATTGCTGCTGTAGAGAGGCGGCGCTCACTTTGGCTGGCAAGCGACAGGCTGCATAAAAATAAGAACGTGAAAGCAGCACTTTGGAGAGAAGTGGCGGAGGATGTACTACCGGGAGCACCAGGTAGGCATACACTTCGCTCATGATGAGCACTTCATGGTTGAAATGTGCTTGAAACTTTTCGCGCTACAATTGTGCAGAAAGCGTGGACCTTGTACAAAAGCGCTGGAAATCGCTGCGCGACAAATTCCGCCGCCTGTACACGGCACGTCAGTTGGGGCGGAAGAGCGGCGCTGGCGCGGACGACATCGAGCCCACGGACTTCGTGTGGGCACGTTACGAGCAGCTGTTGTTCCTCAGGGACACGATGGTCACCAGGCCGTAAGTTCATCAATATTTTTATTTCCATAACGAGCTGTTCGCTTTAAGGAACACAAGCAGTGCCGTCGTTTGCCGTGGTGGGAACGCTGCATGCGTGAAGCAAGCGCTATTTGACGTGATGCGATTACATCCGAAGCAAACGTGTTTTTTGATGCAGGACTTGTTGCAAAATGCGGCATATTCTGTGGCAAAGCTGCAGCTGCGCGTGGTGTTGGCAGTTGCTCCAGGTCATAAATCCAACGCAAAGTCTGCAAATGCTCCCGACACAACCACCCTGTTGCTGCTCGCGCCGCTGAGCAAGCAGAACGCTGAGCCGCCGTCACACTGGCGGGAGCTAACGATAGGTGTATGAAAATCAGGCACTTTAAAAGTACGCAGACTTCATATGCTGTCTTAATTGCTCAGTATTGTGTATTCTTAAACAGGCATTTTAAACAAGCACCTTGTGTTGCTTACTGGGCTTTTCATGCAACTTGAATGCCACTGACGTCCACACATTAAAAATGAAATCACGGCATTTTTATTTTATTCAGCCACGAGAGTGTTGTAAGTTTACAACATAACAGGTGGAATTTTTGCTACTGTATTGAATTCTTCCTTTCCGTGTTTTTTTTAACTTATATATGAGGTATTTTTTTCATCCCAGGTTGAAAATCTGTTAATTTGATCGTTTTCTAATGATTTCATCTGGTCTCAGAAGGAAGCCTTCTGGTTTGCGGCTGGTTGAAATAGCCCCTGTAGGGCACAAACTATTTTTTGGCTTTAATCTACTGGTCCCAAAAGGAAGCCTCTGGTTTGCTGCTGGTTGAAATGGTCCCTGCTGGGAGCTTCTGGTTCTGAAGTGAGATCTACTGGCTACTACTGAACTTTTTGTTGTCGGATTTGCAGCATTTTACTGTTGTATATGTTGCAATGGTGTTCCTCAACGCACAATTTTTCATCAAAATCTCTTCGAGGTTTTCTGCTATACATTGCATAAATAGTGCTGAAGTTTAATGAGAAAACTATGTTTATTAACTAGCTGTTCCCCGCTAACACCTGTGGGATGCCCTTAATGAGGGTGTATATAAGCATGAGGACATTAAGTTTCAACCAATGTGACTGTAAGTTATGTGTATTGCCGCGCTTTGTTGTTGGCCTTGTTGCCACTCAATTGTTATGATTAAGGCTGCGTGTTCTCACTATAGGCAGATCTGCGTGGTCCTGAAGGGCAACACATTTTAGTTTAGGTTGCTTCTGTTGTCTTGAATTTTTGGTGTGTGTTTATTGTCATTGAGCAACTCTTTAAAAAAACATTTTGTAACTTGTCAGAAAGGGATGAAATCTAAGGACATAATACACGGATGGTTTATCCAAGTAAATGTTCGCGCTATCAGTAGTTACTGGTTCCAGCAGCTACAGGGAATGGACTAATAAACCATTTGAACTGGGACAATAAAGAATCCCATTTGGACATTTTCACTGCAGTCCTATCTCACACTTGTAGACGCTTGTAAAGACATACCTGCAGCTCATGCTATTCTATTTGAAAGGATACCCTGTTGCTCAGATTCCAGTTCATGATCAGGAATGCCAGGTGGCGGAAATAAATGCACAGATTTCATTTTTTATTTGTAGCTATTATGTGGTTGTGCGAATTAACATGCCAACCGATTATATTGAAACTGTTCCCTCGCCATGAAATGCATGTGGCAGGCCGTGTAGATACGTTCAGCCAAACAGAAGTGCTGAAAATATATTTGAGAGCATATCAGCTCCATTATTAATGAAGAAAATGTGATAATTGGGAATCCACAACAGCACTTTTATGATGCAATGATCATAGCTTGACTCTTGGCTGCTTAAGCAGTAAGTGTAGATCATGTTCAAAATATCGCAAACCAGCATGACCAGAAATAAGATCAACACCTTCAGCCTTACTTGCCTGTACACTTCAAATACAAAGCCCTCACAGTGAAATACTGTTAAAATGAAGAACTAGCATATGAGTTAAGACCAAGAAACACAGCAAATGGCACTGTAACATACAAAATATATTGCACATTGAAAGAAAATAACACCGCTTTGCACTGACTGGAAGCATTTAACACATCTAATATGCGACTCCAACACAAATGCTCAACATACCGTGTGCACCCAAAAGGCCTCATGAAGGTTCATGTTTATGCATATTCATGTGGGAAAATTGGACACTTTATGTGTACAAAAGGAACACCACTGTTTGCAATGTGCTTTGTGCATTGCAGATAAAATGTTTTTTTTTATCATGTGCACTGTCACAGCTAAGATCTACGCGAGATTCCGTGACACCAAACAAGAGACCAAGGCACAAGTGCTCTTTACTTCTTTGTTTCGCGCTATGGAACGGCACGTGAATTACCCACTAGCCTGAACCCTCACACTTCTAAGCTAAGGATCATAGGCAATGTTACCAGTGGTTCATCATTATTCACTCAAACACTCACTGCTTAATCATTCAGACAGGAGTGCCACGTTAAAGTGCAGATTTCCTGCAGCTATACAGATACTGTATAGACAAGCCAAGGAGCTGCATAATATGCTTAATGTGTAAGACAACTACTAAGTGCAATCAATGAACCTGCATATTTTATTTTCCATACAATGTGCACCAACTCCACACATATAGTTCTTTGGGTCACCACTATGCATATGTAACTCACATGTATCAGATTTTGTTTCATATAACTTCCAGTTGACAGGAACGTCTTCCTGCAACCAAGCACTTGAAAAATGGCAGCACTTTTGTTGCATTAACTGCTCACCAAAACCTCAGAGGGTAGCACAAACACTGTGTCACCTTTATATACTATTATGGTAGTCTTCATGAAGAGGTCAGTAGTAGTAATGCATAGCAAAAGCAGCCAAAAGATGAAGCAGTGCAGTGCACGAAACAAAAAATTTGGGCACATAAGTAGGCAAATGGCTTAGAGCAGTTTAAAAATTTTACAATAATATATACAGGACTTTACAAGATAAAAATGCAAAAAAGCTAGGATATACAAGACAGTATGTTCAAAAAATGGTATGCAAGACACACGAGGGAACAGCATATGAGGTTGCCACAGTATGTGCAGCTATCATGAGCCAGAATAGGGTCAGTCTGTTCTGCAAATATCATTGCATGACTTCAAAATGATGAATGAATGTAAAAACACTCGTTAAACGTATATCGAAACATTCTTGCAAAAAGTGACTTGAAACACGCAACTTCATGGTGCATATACATGTACACTCTCATATACAGGACGTCAGGAAACTACAGGCAGCAATTAAGGAAGCCAGGTCCAAATGTCGTGCCAGGAGCAAGCAGTACGCCGGCGTACCAGCACAACAGTGCCCCAGAGCCATCAGAGACCATCATTAAGTTGGAGGAGTGGCGCCTGGACTGCGCAACGCAGGCGTCACTCGTGCACGAGGTGGTGACTGACGAGCCACTGCCATCACGCCACGAGTCGCTGCCGTCACGCCACGAGTAACCTGCGTCGAGCCAGTCGGTGCCATCCCTCCAGGCACCTGTTGGCTTGCTGGAACAAGAGGCATCAGTGCTGCAGTCATCAGCGCCTAGACAGAACAAGCGAAAGAGGGGAAGAGAATGTGCTGATGATGCTCTGGCTGAACACGTCGGAAAACTCGCAGATGCACTGCAGACCTGTGACGGACATTACGAGTACGACCAATTTTGTCTTTCAATGGCCAAAATGATGAAGCGCGTGAACAAGAATCAGCAGATTGACCTGCACGTCAAGCTGCTACAAGTTTTTAATGAATTTACTTTTGAATGAAGTTGCACTGTTTGGCATCTTTCTTTTGGCTCTAGAATATGCTTAAAATGTGACACCAAAATAGTAACATTTATGCCACAGTGTGAAATTACGATGCGCGAGAGATTTTGGTCAGGAACATATGCTTGGTTAGTGCCTGACACAGGCTATGGGATTCACGAGTATAGACAATTCCTTTACCCCAAAGAAAGAACAGAGGCCGTGCGTTTGATTGCCTAAGCACATTATGCGTAAAGAGGCGTCAATCTGTTGCGCAAGCCTCACAAAATCGCTTTCACTAGCTTTATTTTGTTCCTTTTCAGTTCACTTTCGTCAAATTCGGACTGTCCTTGGCTGCATTTGCTTGCTTTTTTTCTTTTTAAGTCCTCGGGTGCTACAACCCGGCCTTCCTGTGCCGGGCATCTGCATTGCTAGGGGTTCCCTACTCTTTTGGCCACGTCTTAACCATTTTGTTTTTGTTCTGGTTTCTCCAGTTGTGACTTATTGCTTTTTTCTGACTTCTTTTTTTTCTTCGCATTTTTCAGGATATGTTTTTGAGCATTTAGCACTGTTTCGTTTGCCTTAATTGGTTTCAGCTCTGTAAGCAAGAGCTGCTCCGGTCTCTCTCGCCCTTTCATTTTTATTTTTTGAGAGGACCATTACAAGGCTTAAAGGGTAGCATGTGCATTTCGCCAAACTATAGCACAAATATGTGTCGAAATGCGTCTTCTCAGAATGTAGAACGCAAGCTTTACAAACCTCAATGCTATTTCCAGTCGCTCGTTTGGCTCCAGGGGCTCTCTCACAACATGCTGCCGTGTGATGTCTGGCAAAAGAAATCCCAGCACTTCGTCAAACAGCACTGGAGTCATCCGGAAAAACTTTCGGAAAAATTCATGGTCACCTTCACGCATGCGACACATCTGTAGAGGGAAAATATGTGGTTTGTTATGCCAACAAGTAGAAACCAGACAGCATGGCTGCAATACACTGTGATGCGCTATTACAGCACAACTATTGTGGGTGGTTTCTGTGACTGAATGAAAAAGCCTTGTTGTTTACAGTGTCTGTGAAAAGTCTTCAGGGTCAAAGATTTTCAGTTCAGCCGCACAGTGGAGATATCACGATGCTATTAAAGTCAAAAGGGCCTTGAAATGCTAGGTTTCTTCTGATTCGAGAGAAGCTTACTTGTTGAATTTTTCCCTACAAGAAGCATTCAAGGGACATTGATTGCACAAGTGAAAGTTGTGGCCTGACGACCTGAGAGCGTGTGCATACTAGTTATGCCAGCTGAGTTATTGAAGTTTTTTCAAAGCTGCATCTTGTCAATGTCAGTGCTGCCCTTGTGCCTCACTAGCTTTATTATTTCAAAGTTGCATCTCTGCGATGCAGGCACTACATTTCTGCACGAGCAGTGCAGAAGCAGCCAATTTTTTATGCCCCTTGGTTCTCCTGACACTGTTTTGCAATAGCGATGTGCCCACCGAGAGGAGCCCCAACTTTCGAAGACCGCGCTTATTCATCAGTTGCCAATGTTCGAATACACTGACGTGAAACTGCTTTGCCTTTTTTATGTATCTCTGTTGGCAACGAAGAACTTTGGAGCGTACTTCATCCGAGTTGCTTCACATCTCCAACGGTGGATGATAGTTTGCCTCCAAGTGGAACTCAATGCTTTTAGATAGATAGATAAAGAGGAGGAGGAAAAGACAGGGAGTATATATATATATATATATATATATATATATATATATATATATATATATATATATATACTCTTGAAAGCGTTGAGTTCCACTTGGAGGCCAATATCATATATATATATATATATATATATATATATATATATATATATATATATGCACTTAGTGCCTAGCATTCAGTTCAGATGGAACATGACTGCTATTTTAGTCCCATGAAACAGCAACTACCGGCACTGCAGTTCCGCCTGTACCAAAGCCTCCATTCCTTTTTGGCACTAACCCTTCCCACCCACTCCCGCTGTTGAATGTCACTTCTTATGTTAACGGTATGTGTGGACACCACTACAGAACATTAAAACATGTATGATGGCGTATTGGTAGCTGGCTTTTTTTCTTAACCATTACACCTCAAATCCAAGCAGTTATGTTTGTTTCAGATTGGGTTCGTTGTCACAGAGTGGCAGTTGCTGTTCATTTTGGACACAGCTACAACAGCGGCGAACTTTTCTTTCTCACAGTGCACAGCCGACAATGTACCTGCTGCTGGAATTCTGTCCGCACGTACCACTGCACAGTACCACAAAATGTAGCAATATTTGCTGTTGCGTGGCTTTAACCTGTTAGCTAGATCACGTCCGCTGTCGTTACGGGATCTATAGGTGATTGCACAGTGTAGACGCAATCAAACCATTGATGATATAGCCCCGCGGGACAAAGCATTCTTCTTTGCACAAAGTGCAGTCAAAGGCACATTTTCCAAGCAGATTAATGCAGAGAAGCCGACCACCAGACCAGGGGGAAAGGATCTCTGTACCCAGTGTATCATAGTGGGTACCCGGCGGCACTGGCGACCGAACTGCGCGCCTACGGCATAGGGGTCGGATGTTTTAACCACTAAGCCGCCGAACTGTTGCGCTAAATGTCTTATCAATACTCTACACGGACATTTTACACTTACAGAGGAAACGAAGATACTTACCGTAGGGTGATATCGGCCTTCTTGCCTGCGTGCCACGAACACGGGCCGAACCCACCAGCGGTGCCTCCTCCGCTGGCGACGCTCCTGCCTCCTCACAATGAGCTGAAGTGCTGTTCTTATCACAAGCAGTAAAACTCGTCTTCGTGCACACATCGCTGGCATTATTGCAAATAATGGTGCTTGGAGGGGAGCGCAA